>NW_019154089.1:34580047-35008710 GCF_002288905.1 Enhydra lutris kenyoni | reverse complement strand
CCTTCCCTTGCCTTCCCTTGCCTTCCCTTGCCTTCCCTTGCCTTCCCTTGCCTTCCCTTCCTTTCCTTTCCCTTCCCTTCCTTTTTTGGCGATTTAAAGCTCCCCCAGAATTTCAACATTCAGTCAAGGTTGAAAATCACTGCTGCACAGTCCAGCCCATTCATTTTACTGCTGCAGACACATGGGTTTCCACAGAGGTACTGTTTCAGGTGGGAAGTAGGAACCCAAGAGAGTCTGTGGTCCAGATAGGATAGGAGCTCAGATCTCTTGACTCCTGATTCGTGCTGCTTCTACCATCCCAGATTGTTTTTCTTTGTTGAGCCAATGACAACCCTGTTTCCCCATGTTCTATTTTATCCTATAAAAAGTAAAATAGCACCAAGGGGTTTGATTTCCTTATAAGCCAGAGGTTATTCCTGTTCACTCGAGGTGAGCCTGTGGCTCCAGCCAGATTAATCACTGGCTCAAGCTATGGCCTAAAGCCCGGCCCCAGCTGCAGACCCATCCTTGTGTCACTTTAAGTGTGCTGAGTCACCTCTGTCTTCAGGGGGAGGTTTGCTGTTTTCTGGGAAAACAGGCTTCAGGTTCTGGCATTAGCTATGCACATGTGACTTTTGAGCAAGCAACCAAATATCTTTGGGTGTTCATTGCCTTATACAGAGTGCACAGAACCAAACCAAAGCACTTTGCTGAGAAAGGGACTGTGTTTCAATAATGTAGCCTAGTGCTAGGCACAGAGCAGACATCCAGTAAATACTTGATAAATTAAGTAATTAATTCAGAAATGCACTTAGAAGCATCACATAATCATTCCTCCCAGCTTATCTTCTCCCAGAATGATTTACATATGAAATCTTATTTCAAAAGACTAGGTTGCAGTGAAAATTTCTGTATGGTGCTTCTATTTCCAGCCCTAGTAAATGGCTTAATGATACCTGACACAGGTTTCCCCCACTCTCTGAAAATTTACTTCATACCACTTTGCTTTTATAAAAGATCTACATTCATACCCATTTTCTGACTAACTGAAAGAAATCCAAAGAGGGTTCTCACTTTTGTAAAATGGTCGTTAATTCTTGGCTTTACGTCTTTTTGGCTTTCAAAAGCTTTCATAGGAACACTCTATCTTCAGATAGTGGGGCCAACCTGTAATTCTCTCCCACAGCAGAACCTTGGTGAACAAAATAATTTTAACTATCCCTTACCATTCTGTATAATGGGATTTCCTTTAGACAGGTTGTAAAGCAATCATGTCTTTACTTACCGAAAGTGCTCTTGACATTATGTAAGAGGAGTGGGAACAGAATTTAAAGGATGAGGAGTACGTCAAACTGGTGGAAATACCTCTTGGGTTCCATCAACACATGAGTTCAAGTTCTAGATTTTTTAACCTAGTAATAAGGTACTGTCTTCCATTTAGAAAAATCATTTGCTGTTCGTACGACCTACACCTTGAATCATTCCATGATTTTTGAACTTTCACTCAACTGTACCGACATGCTTTTGTGTGAGCTTTGAACCATAGGCGTTTCCAGTTTATGGCCAGGGTGAAAGTGCTGTGACTGGTGATTGGGCATGGTCTAGACTTTCAGTGACAAATATTTCCTGACATAAGGAGGTGCTGCTCTGGATACTGGGGATTGCTGTTGTCCTGCAAGACACCCTCTCCGGTCCTGAAACATACGGTCTGGCAGGGGAGATAGGTATGAATGATGGAACGGTAGCAGATGGAGATATGGACTGTGAAATAGTGATGTGGCTCTGGAAGAGTGTTGAATAAAGAAACTTGACCCAGACTGGAGGGTCCGGAAGGCACCCCCAAGCAAGTGATGGCTGCATTGATACTTAGGTGAAGAGGGGCAGGGACATGGCTTAGGCAGAAGGCACAGCCTTTGCAAAGGCCCTGGGGGGGTGGAATGAGCTTGAGTTTGAGCCGTGGAAAGAAGGGTTTTCAGTGGCGCATGGTCACAGAATAAGATGCATGGAGGTTGTGAAGCGCTAGCCTCTGATGATGAATCAGGTGATCGCCTGACTTGGAGGGTTGGTCTAAAACTGTGGTTTGGGTTATGTGATCCTGATTAGGGCTTCATCTGTGCTTAGGGGTCAGACTATGGGAGTAAGTATGAGGCCATTCAGTCACTCATTTCTCTAACAAACATTTAATGAGTGTCTCCTATGTTCCAGGTAGGTTAGAGGTGGGCCAGGTGAGTGGAGTCAAGGTCAGTTTCCATTAGGGGTTAAATATGTCTGCTGTGGGGAGACAGCCTTGGGATTGCACTGGAACTACAAAATATGAGTTTCCGTTGGCTCACCCATTAGATGAAGGATGATAACAGGCTTTTCAAAGGATGGTCGTGAGGATCAAATGAGTTACCATGTAAAAAGCACTTAGCACAGTGCTGGGCGCATCATAGATATTTCATGAATATTTGCTATATGCAAAACAGCCAGAAAGGATAAGAAAAAAAAAATCAATCTTTGCTTCCAAGTCTGGGCTTTGGACACTGAGAAAAGCTAGGGAGCATCTCAGGGGAGAGTTGCAGGGACAAGGAGTGGTTTCCTGCCAGGTGTATCATCCACCAAGAGACTCAGCTGCCACCTTTCTTGTCCCTTTAGACAGCTTACTGCTGGCTGCTGGCTGGGACGGTGGCAGTGGGCCAGTCACTGAGTTTAAATAGAATTTTCTTTGCAAATTGACATAGCAATGAAATTACCAAACTGCTGTGTTTATCTTTCCAAATAAAAGCCAGATTTTAAGTACATTATACCAGTGTAATTGAAAAATCAGAAGCAAATGAGGGGGGTGTGCAGTAACTTCTGCGCTAAAGACTGGACTCTGGAGGGATAGAGGCTCCCATGTTCTCACTAGGTTTGTAAATGTAGCAACTTGGATTTCGGTTAAGATCTGGCTTTCCCCAAGACAGTGTCTTCTTAATCCTTCTTTAGGGGTGCTCCAGGAACAGATGGTTTTGTCTAACCCACCCTTCACTGCCAGAGCTCTCTGAGACAGGCTCACCGGCTTGGCATCCCTGGGCTGCCTCCTTCTGTCTGCGCGTGGAGAACTGTAGTGCCTCCGCGTGGCGTGGGTGGCTGGCCGAGAAGTGCAAAGTACCAGCCTTGATAGGAAATCCAGGATGAGCTGGCTACCTGACTTCATGTTTTGGGTCTTTTTCCTTTGGCTGAGTGCTTGGGGGCTGACCATGGCTATGAGGGAGGTGAAGGTGGGCTTCTCTCCCTAAAACCCCATCTGTCCCCCACTCATGTCACCCCAAATTAAAATTTTTTTGATGTGAACAACTGCCGATATAGTTCCTCAACTTTAAAAATGTGAAAGAAGGCCACATCTTTTTTTTTTTTTTTTTTTTTTTTTTTTCCCTTTAAAAAAAATTCGTCATGCACGAACCAGGTAAAAGAACAGTAGGTTTAGGCAATTTTGGGCAATTTCCCCCCCCCCAAGCCTCTCCTGTATTGATTCTGCCCCACTGACACCTGTTCATCCTTCTCCGCTTATTCAACAGCATCCTGGTGCCTAACTGCGCTGTGGTGGGGGTGCAGGGGCGGGGGCAGTTCAGCCTAGAGACATGGATCATCCTCACATCCAGGAGGAAACAGGCTGAAAGAGGAGTATCTGTGACAGAGGGTTGGTCACAGCGTGCCATCTGAAGAAAGTGCATAATAGAATTTTGCTTGAGGGACATTGGCTACTGAGTATGATCTGTGGACTCTGACAGTCAAGTGAGGTTACGCAACTTCGTGATAGAATGGTTTGGTGTAGCTCGCCTTTGGGCTTTCACTGTGGACTTCCCCTTGGGTTTTTCTCAGGCCAGCACCATTGATGGGTAGCAGAAGGTGCTGGCTTCGGATCCCTTTGGATTCCTCTGACCTTTACATGCGGGGTTGAAATTCTCCTCCCTAGTTGTCCTCACTGAACGAGGACTTCAGGGTGACCTCGGGAATCAAGCATATTGGTTTTTATTGGGGAACGTAGAAGTGAAGTAATAGTCAAGGCAAGACCCAGCTCTCCCTGCAAAATGCCTTTGGTTCTGAAAGAAGTCAGATGATGTTGGTGTTTTCATCTGTGACATGGGCTGGATGGTCTCAGCACGGAAATGCAATAGATAACATTTCCTTTTTTCTTCAATGAAAAGCAATGACCATGAACCTTCATCTTTGTACCGAGCACTCCTGGGCTGGGTGACCTGCTCTCTTTGTACCTCAGTTAGCTCAACTATAAATGAGGTGTTGCACCAGACGATCTCTGAGATTCAAATGTAGTGGAGAGGGGCGTGGATTCCTGTGCCCAGGGCTGGAATCCCATATTTAGCATTGACTGGGCAGGCCCTTTCCCATCTCTGGGCCTCAGCTTCTAGAAGACAGAGTTTGGGCAAGATGTCTTTAGGATCCCTCTCATTTCTAGAGAGTAGTGGGCCCATCTCTGTAGCAGAAAGGCAATGACTAGCACTTGAAACACAGTTTCGTCATGGTGAGAATCTAATCGAATGGAGTTAACTTGGAACAGAGAGGCTGGTTCACCCTGTTCCCCAGTAGGCCCTTTTCCATCTATTTCCTTGGGCTACTTTTGGCACCCTCAGAAGCTCAGCCTGTGCTCACTGCTCAGTACAGCAGAGCAAATGCAGACAAATGAAATGACGCTGGGAGTGTGATTTCTGCCTGCACCAGAAGATGGTTTGAGGTTACTTTATCCTGTAGGAGAGGAAGGGGACGTGTACAGGGGGAGAGATGTGATAAAGGCAATCTCGTTTGATAGCCGATCAAATGAAAACATTTCAGGATGGGGTAGCAAGCTTATTTAAATACATTATGAAAATAGGGGCGCCTGGGTGGCTCAGTGGGTTGAGCCGCTGCCTTCGGCTCAGGTCATGATCTCAGGGTCCTGGGATCGAGTCCCGCATCGGGCTCTCTCTGCTCAGCAGGGAGCCTGCTTCCCTCTCTCTCTCTCTCTCTCTCTCTCTCTCTCTGCCTGCCTCTCCGTCTACTTGTGATCTCTCTCTCTGTCGAATAAATAAATAAAATCTTTAAAAAATAAATAAATAAATAAATAAATAAATAAATAAATAAATACATTATGAAAATAGTGGATGGATTCTCAGCTACATTTACCTGTATCAGTAGAGAGAGGGATGGTTACAGCTCCTTGTGGGAGGGAAGATTTGCCTAACTCTAAACAGGTGCCCTGGAGATGGGCTTCAGCTTTGTTCAGAAGGGAAAGTATTAACGTAGTAGGGCGTATCTAGGAAAAGAGTTAAGAAAGGACGTTCATTGAAAACACATATTGTATAATGCATAATGGAAGATCCTGGCAGGGGAGGGGAAGTGGTGGGGGAAAAACCCACAAGGAGGAGGGGCCGTGTGGCTGCTAAGAGGAGAAGGAGAAGACTTAAAACAGTAGTCAGTTGCGAGGAGGCAAATACTCTGTCAGGATAAGGGAAATCATTTGAGTTTTACAACGATGGAAGAGGATTTTGTGTTAAGCATGGAGCACCTTATCACTGGGGGTGCTTAAGGAGAGTCTGGGTGTTCTACCTGCAGAAGTGCTGTGTTAGATGGGAGGTTTAGCAAGGAAAGATTTGTCCAGTTCTGTTATTTTATGGTGATCATCACTGTGATTAAACCTCGAGGTCCTTCTTGTGTTGCCTCTACTAACTCTCTGTGTGACCTTGATAAGGTTATTTAAACTTTCTGGACCTCAGTTTACTCATCTGTAAAATGGAGACAATAACACTGATCCAACAATATCCAGCAGTATCCAGCGATGCTGTTACAGAGAAGCCATGCCAGAGGGGAATAATACATGAGAAAGGACTTTGAAGAACACGATATGCTGTGCGTAAGAGCCACAAGATCATTCTCCAGCCATTGTCTGGCCTGACAGTGCAACATGGTGGTGGAGAGTGGAGGCTCAAGGGCTCGACTCCCTGGGTTAGAATCCTGGTTCTGCCTCTTCTTGGGTATGTGATTTTTGGCAAGTTATTAAACTTGCCATGACTCAGTTTTCTCATCTAAATAATAAGGATGATAAGGATAATACTGGTTTTAGAGGATTGTGAGGATGAAAGACATAATACATATGAAGTGATTTCTGCAGAGCCTGGCACAGTGTATCTCCCTCCCACCCCCACCACCACAAAGGCTTTGTTCTCCTCACTATTATTGTTGGCCTCAGGTAATACTTCTGCCTCTTGCACTGGACTGTGACACCAGCTGGCTGAGTTGCTAGGATATGTTCCAGACATGTCTTAGAGGGATATTCACCCATTTCCAATGTCCACGGCTGCAGAGAATGCCCACATGTGTCCCTCATGGGAGATCTAAGCACAGCTACCAAAGTTTGTCAATTTGGTGACCCCAAATGTTTTCTTTTATTTGGAAGCTCATAATATTCCATCATAAATGTTTCATAATTGCCCTCATGAATTATTCACCTGCAACTTAATAACCTTAAATTTTATGGGATTATGGTTTTATGGGAGAAAAACATTACCAACCTGGGACCCAGCTGTGAAGAGAAAGTGCTGACGTTACCAATTTATTTTCACTATGTTGTTGAAGAGGTTTTTTTGGTAACTATGAAATATAGAATATTAATAAAAGAGCAAATAAACTAAAAGGAGAGGAAAAAAATCCTTACGTTGCTCTTTCTAAAAAATTTAATCTCAAAGCTGCGTTTGCAATATTTTTTCCTATTGCCAAGAAACTCGTCCACCTCTGTTATGGTTGGTGTCATTTTCTTTGGTGAAACCAAAGAAAAATTATTCTTTGTTTCCCTTTCTTTCTTACCTGGACTTTGGCCTTCCCGTATTTTTATCCATTACACAATTAATTTTTTAGTCTGCATTTACTAGTAATTTTCAAATTAGTATCATACTTTCCCTATCCTGGTTAGAATATTAGTTTTGGGATGTCTCTGGAGTTGTCCAAGCAGAGTGTGGTAATAGAGCGGAAAGAGCAGTGGGTGGGGGATTTAAACATGGGTCCAGACTACCTTTTAACTGATGTGAGACATTAACAATTCAATTTTTCTCAGCCTCACTTTCCTTATAGGTAAAATGAGAATAATCATGTCCATTCTGCCTATCTCCCCAGAAATCTTGGGAAAGTTAATGGGTGAGGCAGACTTTTATTTTTTATTTTTTTAAGTTTTTATTTTTATTTCAGTTAATTAACATAAATGCTATTAGTTTCAGGTGTACCATATGGTCATTTAACACTTCCATACATCACCTTGTGCTCATCACAACAAGTGCACTCCTTAATTCTCAATAGATGGGGTAGCCTTTGAGAGGACAAAGCACTATATGCTGTGTTGCCCAGCAGCACAGGGAGGGAAGACCAGCATGTTGGTAGCACGGTGCCCTGTGGAAGGACGAGGGGGAAGGTCCTAAGAGAAAGCTGGTTCATATCAAGCAGTTGGTGAAGAAGCTTATTCCTTTATTCAGGTTGGGAGTTTCATGGAGAGCAGAAAAGAATGAAACAAGATCATCTTGTCCTTTAATGTCAGGTAGGGGTACAGCTGTTATTCAAACTCTTCTGTTGCAAATCATAGGGTATGAATATACTTTTTAGAATCAAAGACAAGGGTGCCTGGGTGGCTCAGTTGGTTGGGACTGCCTTTGGCTCAGGTCATGATTCCAGAGTCCTGGGATCAAGTCCTGCATCTGGCTCCCGGCTCTGTGGGGAGTCTGCTTCTCCCTCTGACATTCTACCCTGTCATGCTCTCTCTTATTCGCTCTCTCTCTTAAATAAAGAAATAAAATCTTAAAAAGAATAGAATCAAAGACCAGTAGGGATAATGAAAAGTCCAATGTCCCCATTTTACAGATGAGACCTAGTGGGGAATGTAGATTTTGATAAAGTTGCACAGTGGGTTAAAGGCAGAAGCTGAGACCAAATGCCTGGTTCTCTGATTTCTAATATTGTGCCCTTGTCTGTCACAGAAAGTGTCATGGATGTGCCGTAAGTAGGGTCCTCTGCCATAGAGGGCAGGGGGTCACTAATAAAAGTGGGATGGGGCAGGTGTTGGGCAAGGCAGGGGCTGAAGGAGAACAGCTAAGAAATGTGATTCTGCTGTAGGCAAATGAGCCCGACGAGCAAAACCTAGGAATCAGTGGGGCATTTTTTTAGACCGGCTAGACCTGAGTCATCCAATTAAAACCAGAATAGGTGCCCCACAATTTGTGCTGACTTCTAATAACATTTTATTAAAATTCTCTGGGTCCTGATTAATTTTCTTGGCTGCTTTCTTTATTATTGCTCTCCTGGCCACAAGATAAGAACAGTGAGTGCTCTAATGAATGGAGTGAACAGTTGGGCTCAACTCATTTGGTATAGGGCTCTCTCTCCTCTGTCTAATGAAGCTTTGGGGGCTTTCTCCCCTGGTGTTTTGAGTGGATGATGGGGCATGACACCTGCTGTGTCTGAGAAGACAGGCATTACCTAGAATTTACCCTCTAGGGCATCATCAGTAAAAAGACTATTGATTTGGTTACTGGAGGGTCTACCTGTTGGTCAAGGAAGAGAAGTTGCATTTGCTGAGTGCCTGCTGTGTGCTGAGCAGTTTTCTAAGTGTCTCTTCCCTGGGTTCCTAGAGCATCCTGTGTATTCTTCTAACACAGAGTTGACAAGATATGTTTTCCCAAAAGCACTGTGAGCAATTTGAGGGCAGACACTGTATCTTTCCCTTAGTTGCATTCTCAGCCTCACCATGATGGCTAACTCACAGCAAGTTCTTTGTAAACAGATGTTCAGTTGATGAATGACTGCTGGTGATAAACATGGGCTTTCTTCTTTTGGTGTTCACCACCACATTTACTCTCATGCTTAGCTCCATTTTACAAATGACTAAGGCAAGGTTCAGAGTACTAGCCTAAGGTCACACATCTGTAATATATGTAAGTTTTCAAGGCACAAAAAAGGCCATGATCTTTCTACTGATTAAACATGCTGTGTGCTTATGGACAGTATCTTATCACTGGGACCTGCTAAATTTCAGCTGAATTTTGTACTTATCTTTATGGCAGACAGGATATTACAGTTTCAAGCTTGCCCTGTCCTGAAAGTATCCTTATGAACTGACAGGTGGCTTTAGAGATGGCAAAAGTGGAATGGTGGCATGTAAATTAGAGGTGAAGAAATCGTGGTTGTTCAAAAGGGAGATAATTCAGGATCTTCTCTGTACAGTATTAGAATTCTCTCTAGCACTGCCAATGTACACTTAAAACATATGTTCTCAATTATTTTGATTCTTATTGATTATGGGGGTTGCCATTGGATAAAGAGCTATGTTAGTTTGTAAGGGATTGGAGGCAGGCAAGAAGGGGATGCTGGGAAATGCTTGCATGTATAAAGAATCAGAGAAAGCAGGTGGGACATAGAAATGGAGCAGGAAGAGGCAGGGCTCTGGGAGCCAAATTATGGATGAACAAACTGAAATGGAAGGCAAGGAATTGTAGGCAGATGGGCATAGTCAAGGATGGGCTTCACTGGTCAAGGTAGTTCCCTGAAAAATATATGTAATATTTGCATATGTATATTTCACTGGAAATCGGGTATAGAGCTCACTTCCCAAAGGGATCAGTAACTTTTTAAAAGATTAGGAACCACTGCTTTGGGTTAAATATAAGCAAGTCTGGGGGATGGGCATTAAGGAGGGCACGTGGTATGATGAGCACTGGGTGTTATATGCAACTAATGAATCATTGAACACTGCATCAAAAGCTAATGATGTACTATATGTTGGCTAATTGAACTTAAATAAAAAAAAATATATGAGCAAGTCAAGGAGTTCTAGGACCAGAATTCCAGAATGGGAGGATGGAGCCCAATAACTTCTAAAAGTTACACTTGGAGGATGATCAGGCTCTAACAGTTAAAACGGAGTGTGTTTTGTATGTGTGTGTGTGTGTGTCTCTGTGTGTGTGTGTATTTTAGAGAGGGAGGAGGGGAGGACAGGGGGAAATGGAGAGAGAGAATCTGAAGCAGGATCCACACCAAGTGTGTGAGCCTGACACAGGGCTCGATCTCATGATCCTGAGATCATGACCTGAGCCAAACTCAAAAGTCAGATGCTTAACTGAGCCACCCAGGTTCCTCAAGTGTGTTGTATTTTTACAATATTACTTTAATCCCCCTTCAAGGCCTTTCTCAACATTGTCTTATTGAGTCCTCATGACAGTGTTTTGAAGGGGACTATGTGTATCATCTCCATTTTACAGATGAGGAAACTGAAGCACAAGGAGATTACATAAATTGCCCAAAGTCACATCATTAACAAATGACAGAGACATAATTGGAACCCAGCAATCTAATCATTCCTGAAACTGTCATCCTAATTATAGCCATAGGTCTCTGAAGAGTAATAAAAGGAGAAGGTCCATCAGTGATGGTGAAAGACTTAACATCTTTTGCATGGCTTCCTAGGTCATGTGACTATGATGTCATGGGTGCAGTTTCCCTAAATGGCCTCAGGTTGTGTACTTGAACTTACCCTGTGGGAAGGACTCTAGTGGATAAGGGCGGAGGATATTGAGAGTCCCAGAGAACCATTGTGGGGAAGTAACCCCACAGGGCAGCAGCAGAAAGGTCCTGGGATTTGGGTGACTAGGGGAGCCTTGTTTTCATAGCGTAGCTTGAAGGATTCATCCATGAAGGGGCTTTCTGGAGCAGGCTGTGGAAAAGACTGTGGATGTTAAGAATTTATCCAAGAGAGTTCCAAGGACATCCCTTTCCACCCTTACAGTGACCCAGGTGCCTTCCCTGGGTGTCTGTTGTGTGAGCACCAGCACAGAGAAGTGGTAAGAAATCACACAGGCCTAGGCTCTGCTTTCAGGTCCTGCTCCTCCTGTCTTCTGTTCCTAGACAGATTTTATATATCTTGGAGCCTCCTTTCCCTCTTCTATGAACCCAAGGCAAGGACCACCTAGGACCACCTACTTTAAAGGGCTCTCGTGAGGCTTACAGGAAAGCATGGCTGTAAAGCACATTGCTTGTAATGAGGACACCATGCATGGTCGCTGCTGATTTCTGCTTACCTCAGGGAAGATCCATGTCTGCTGCTTGCAGAAAACTCTTGTCCCAAACAGACTCCATTCTCTTAAACTTTCTTTAAACTCTTTTTGAATTCGTTTCCTCTAACGGAATATGAGCTTGGCTTCTCTCAATTCTACATGAGCTCCACTGCTTCAAGGGACCAAGAAGACATCTGTGGGCCATCTCCAGTTAGTGCTGAATGACTGGGGCTTTAATTTGCGGCTATGCTGGAGCTGGCTTGTATCATCACATCAAAACTGATTGTTAAGTTCTTAGGAATTTTGTGAGCTGGTTGGCTTAACTTTGCTTGCTTGACATTGGCCAAGATGACATTTATACCACTGAAAGTGTCCAATACTATAATTAGAGCTTTTTTGCTCCTTTAGGAGATGGTTTTAAGACTTTGACCATCATGCCACTGAATAGTTAACAGTTACAAAGTACATTATGTCATCTGTTGTTGGAAGAGCTTTACAGGTACTAAGTCAATGCTCACAACCTTTGGAGGCCTTTATAGGTATCCCCCTTTCACAGACTGGAAAACTGAGAAAGTGGGTTGCCGGAGGTCATGTCGCTGATTAGTGGCAGAATTGGGATATCAAGTAAGGAAAGCTTGGCTCCAGAGCCAACATCCATAGTCAGCGATCTTGCCTCTGGAGTGCTCTTGTGAGGATCCAATAATTTACATGAAGGGCTTGGCCCGGGGCCTGATACCTAGTCATTGCTTGATAAATATTAGCTGTTATTATTTATATCAAGGATTCTTAAGTTTTTTGATGTCCGATGAGAATCTGATTAAAGCTGTGTATTCTTTTCCCTTAAAAGATGCACAGTACATAAAATTATACACACACACACACACACACACACACACACACAGAGTGAGATTACAATATTCATGGACTTTCCAACACTGAGTGATCCTAAGTCTACCTTCTTGGGAAGATAGATCCAGAGAAAGGGATCAAATTCTCTTCGTGTTTCTCTTTCTAGCGAATCACTCTTCATTGTTTCAACTCGCCATCACGACTGTTTGTGTGCTCTTCCCAAGACACTCCCGCACTTCTGGATGTACTCTGATTTGCTTTGTGTCTCTCCCAGCATGGGGTCCAGAATTGGGTAGACTCCTAATCTTCCTTCTGTTTCCTGATCTCTGTACCAACTAATATTTTTTCTAGTCTCATTTTAGCCTCTGGTGTCCTGCCTCCAGGGGACTTAATGTCTGGGATCTGGGATATAAATCTGAGCTGTAATTTTTTTCTTTTTAAGATTTTATTTATTTACTTGACAAGCAGAGATCACAAGCAGGCAGAGGCAGGTAGAGAGAGAGGGGGGGAAGCAGGCTCCCTGCCAAGCAGAGGGCCCAATGTGGGGCTCGATCCCCAGGACCCTGAGATCACGATCCGAGCCGAAGGCAGAGGCTTCAACCCACTGGGCCACCCAGGAGCCCCTCTGAGCTGCAGTTTTAATGCCACTAACATTATACACACACACCCATTACACACCCTAAAAACACACAACAGGAAAAAAAAAAAAAAACAAACCTTTGAATATGTGCATAGGCATGTCAGGGTTTCTTGACTTGCTTTGTTTGGATGTTGATGAACTAGACACATTTACTTTGGTACCTACCTGCCTTTCAAATTTCCCTTGTACTCTTACTCCTCTTCTTAACTCCCCCCTCCCCGACCCCCCGCCAGCATATTTGTTCCCCAGGCCTTTAAGTTCAGCTCCTACTCTGACCCAAGAAAGGAATGATAACTAATAAAAATCACTTAGTCTGTCTACACGTGCACAATGTTATATATGACATCTCATTGAACTAAACTCCTGCAACAAACCCACGAGGTAGGGGATTTAAAGGAAACTGAAGCTCAGAGAGATTAAGTAACTTACTTGCCCAAGGCTTCACAGCTAGTAACTGGCTAACTTAAAATGCAAACCCACATCTGGGAACTCCAAGGTTTGCGTGCCTTCCTTTGTTGTGCTCTGATTTCCTTTTCTGCTAATATCATCTAATAGTGGCCCCTCATGAGGTCCCCTCCCTGGATATTCAGGTAGATCAGTGGGCTTTGGACCTATACAGTATATATAAGACTTAAAGGGATTCCAATCACTGGGCACTGGGGACATTCTTACAGGTGGAGGTTCTCCCCGGATTTCACAAATGCTACTACACAGGTGTTTTTTTCTGACTAGCCTTGTGGCTCACTGACTCGGTAGGAGCAGACTACGATCCATCTTCCTTTCCATTCAGAAAGGAACCTCAGGAGGAAATTAGGCTCACACCCTTATAGAAAATAAAACCATCCCTCCTCGCAAGGGTCCCCTGAGCTAGGTTTCTGATAACTCAGAAAGCCCCTTAAATAAGAAATACAGTGTTTAAAATGGAACAGGCGTCCTTCCGGGTTTCTGTGGCTTACCAGCGGCCTCTAGTGGCCAATGCCTCTAAGTGCCATGAGCTGCAAGCCTTGGCTTCTTCCAGGGAGCCTTTGGCTGGGTGCCCTACAGAGTTTTGAAACACGGCATTAATTCCTGATCAACATGTTTTGCAATATTGGGACAGAAAAAAAAAAAAATGATGGAGTCGAAAACTCTGGGTAAAGGGAGTATTACAGTGGGTGATCGAATCCATAAAATTCAGAGCCAGGCTGTCAGTAAAGCTCTCTCCTTTTAATATTCCAGGCTACAAGCCCCAGGAGGTAGACAATACTATTATCTCCGTTTAGGTGCTAGATCAACAGAAATTCAGAGAGGTTACAAAACTAGGCCACACACTGTGCAGTGGGAAGAACACCCAGGTCTGGGTGACCACAGGCCCTAACCTCAGCCAGGCAGGCTGACCGCAGCATGTGTGGAGTGGATTGGCAGGGCCGTGGTCCGGTCTTGGGAATAGTAATGCCAGCTAGCATTTAAGAATTCATTCTGTGCCAGGCAGGTGCGAAATGCTCTTATGTGGAGCACCTCCATTCACTCATTCTGGCCACCCCAGAAGATAAACATTTCCAATTTACAAATGAGAATGTAGACTCTTAGTAAGGTCAAAACTGCCACAGGTCAGGCAACTTAAAGGAGGAGCTGGACGTTAGGAACCAGTTTGTTCAAATCCAAAGCAACTGCTTTAATTTGTCTGAATGTATTGCATGTGTGTCCTTGCAGCAAGGCTAGCTTGTTGGTCTTTTGTACTCATTCACCTGAAATACTCTCTTCTCCTTCCTCACCTGGCTACAAGCTAATGAGAGTTTGGCTAATAAGAGTGTGAGGGAGTGTGGAAGCCTACTGGTCAGTGTCCTTCAGAACAAAGACTCTAGTTGGGTGGAAATCCATTCTTTTGTGTGTGTGTGTGCTTCATGTTCTCACTTACCCCCTCTGCTGGCAGGTGGTGGGTGGAGTGGGACTCTGTCATTTCCTGGAGTCTTGGAGGGTTTCAGTAGATGGAGATAATATAGTGTAGTGGTCATGAGACAGGCTTTAGAGTCAGGAGACATTGCACCAGTTACTCAACCATTCAAGACTCAGTGTCCTCATCCACGAAATGGACACAATAGTGCCTGCCTCATACGGCCGTGGCAGGAATTAAATAAGACAAATGATATGATAATCTTAGTATAGCACCCATCTTTAGGGTTAGTCTTGCTACTGTGTTCATGAGGAAGAGAATGCACGGTGACTTAGTATGGTTCTCTAGGAAGGTTATCACCAACAGCACCAACCACTGAGGACCTGGCCACTTGCTAAGTCTTAGCAGGTACGATCAGGTTGTTCCACTTGCAACATAAGCAATTCACTTGGCGCTTGAAGCAAGAACAACGTGTTGATGGAAGACAGCCAAAGCAATGAAGTCCCCCTCCCCTAGGGATAAAATGAGGGAGGATGTCATGAAGCCTTTATAGAGAGCCATGCTAACCGAATCCATTGCCAGGAGAATATTGAGTCTTGGGAGCCACAGGGGACATGGCCACAAAGGAATTCATTTACCTCAAAAGGAATTGCTGTGACTTAATGGCTTTATTGAATTCATGGTTTTTAGCCCATTGATTCCCGTTTACTTGAATTCAGGGCTTTTCAGGAGCTGTGCCATTACTTTGCCTGTTCATATCGATTAGCCAGGAGCCCCCCTCCTCTGGCCTTGCATTCATCCTTCTGCACATATATCATCATTCCTTTCCTGCCCCCTGCTCTCTGACCTTGTTTCCTCCATCCCAGTGACTGGTCTGGACATACATACGTGGTCCAGGCAAACCCTCTGGAATCCTTGCTAACTGGCAATAATGGCATCAGGCAGATCACGGATGCTTCCTTGCACTAGGGCTCTTTGTGCGAGTTATAATCATGCTTTTTTTGCTCTAGGATTTGTTTTCTTACAAGTGAGCTTTGGAAAGCAAAACAATAAGACCTTAACTTCTGGGTTCTTTTGGATAATTGTCTGATTTAGCCATCCTGGGAGATTTTAAGGAATATTTTCAAATGTTAGTGTCCACCAGGATCACCTGGTGATCTTGTATACCTGGGATCTTATATAAAAGGACATTTATGAGCCCAAATATTTGACTCAGTAGGTGGCTGGTCTCCCTTCTTTTTTAATCAAGGCAAACTTCACATGACATAATATTAGCCATCCTGAAGCAAACAACCTAGAGGTATTTAGTCCATTCCCAGTGCTGTGCACCCATCTCCTCTGCCTAGTGCTGAGACACACTCATCACCCTCGAAGGAGACACTGTGTCCAGTAAGCAGTCACTTCCTGTCCCCCAACTCTTCCCCAGGTCTTCGTGGTCACTAGTCTGCCTTCTGTCTTTGTGGACCTGCCTACTCCAGATATCTTCTATACATGGAATCGTCCAGCATTTGTCCTTTGGCGTCTGGCCTGTTTCACTTCAGATGGTGTTTTGAGGTTCATCTGTGTGGTAGCATATCTCAGTACTACCTTTCCTTTTATGGCTGAATAATATTTTATTGTAAGCACATACCATATTTTGCTGATTCATTTAAACAAGGACTTCCCTTTGTTCTGTAGCAGGTGACCTTTGGGCCACACTATGGGAATCACTGGCAGTGGAGATTACTGGGTTTGGCCCCAAGCAGTTTGATACCTTATCAAAGTAGTTTGGAGAGTGCCAGGCCCCAGCTGCACATTGTCTTTGAAGAGGGTCCGAGCCATGGATGATCGGGGAATGCCTAGGCAGGCAGGACGAAGCATTGTAGCAGGGCACAGACAGAGACCCAGGCACACAGTATAGTGAATTGTAGGTAAGAGAGGTTTGTATTTGTGTCCTGGCTCTGCTGTCTGTTAGATTCTCAGATCCTCCTGTTTCTTATTTGTAGGTTAGAATAACAACAGTTATCATTCCCACTGCATTGTTGTTTGGATTAAATGAAATAATTTATATTAGGTGCCTGTTATAAGGCCTGGCACACAGTGAGTAAAGTGAGGCCCAAGGTAGTCATAGTTTTTATTTACTTTACCAGAAAAGGAATAATATGCCGCTGGAGATTGGCACAGGTAACTTGCACAGACACAGGGAAATGCTGTCAGCTGGGTTGCCTGCTGTTCCAGTACCCTGTAGCATCTCCAAGAGAACGCATGAGAAAAAGACCCTGGTATCCTGGTATGGGAAAATAAGAAGTCCCAGCATAGGACGTGTCGTCTCAACAATAAGGCAGGGACCGTGTTTTTAAAATGAGACATCGTGTTGGAATGGAAGCAGTAGTAAGGCTGCTGGCCAATAAATGGTCACTGTTGTCAATGCTGGTCTGATTGCTCTACTAGGATGTGAGTACAGGGAGGGCAGGAGCTCTGTTTGTCTTTTTCACTACTCTATCCCTAGTACTCATGTAGAGTAGACACTCAAATATTTGTCACATGCATGGCTAGTTGGATGGATGGACGGATGGATGGATAGAGACTGTGTTATCTCTATGAGCTTAGGACTCTTTAATATTCTTCTGAATCAGTCTCATGTACTGTTGGAGGAAATACTGTGCCCAAGGTACCCTTCTATGAGACTATTTGGAAATTAGCTCCAAAATTCTTAAAAATATGCACTTTTTTGATATAACCTCCCTGGAGGTTCAGAAAGATGATGGCTCAAGAACTTTGATCATGAAACTATTTAGAATAGCAGAAACAGTGGAAATAACAACAAGAGGGGATTGGTTAAATATATTATGATTCATTCAGTAGAGATTTCAAAGGCATAAAAGTGATGTAGAAGATTGTTTATAACATAAGGGAATGCTCCAATTATGTAGTGAGAGTAAAAAGCAAGTCACACAACTGTATTTTGATATAAGATGGTAGGTCTTGACCACTGGCTTTTTAAGTTTTTGGGTAAATATTCAGTTAATTATAATACCCTCCAATCCAGACCTGAGGCTTTGTTCCTGGGTCATCTTCTTTGAGGTTAGATTCTCCCTAGAGGCTCCTGGACCCCTTACACTAGCATGTGTCCTCTTGATGCTCCTCCAGCATTCTTCAGTGTGTTGGCATCTAAGATAGGGATGATTTGGACTCATGGTGGGACCTCTACAGGATTTGAAAACCAGCAGGGATATTGGATTATGGATTGAGCTATAAAGGCAAAGGAAAGGTGCTAAAGGGAACATGTGTAGAGGAACATCTGAAGTCCTACAGGATGCAGTTTGACAGCTGAGTAGGAGATTTTCAGGAATACAAGGAGAACACATCGTCAGAAACAGAGGTGTGGTGTCTGAAAGACCACTGTCGGGGAGGGAACACAGCATGCAACAGGAAAAAACCGTGTTGGCATGACTTGTGAAGGCATTGCAAGGACAGAAAAAGAAGGGGCTTGTATTCCATATCCAGGAATTAGCTTTTCTATCCTGTAGCTCATAGGTTGCCATTGATGGATTTTAAGCAAGGGATTAACATTTAGTAATATGCATACCCTATCACTCCTATTAACCTGTGGAATCCCTGAAGGCAGATGTTTGATTTTGCGTCATTTCAGTGGTGGCCTCCTCTGATGCCTAGTACAGGCCCTTATTTATAAATAATTGCTATCCTTGAATTAGGTGCTCAGTAGGAGTCTGGCACTGTGCTAAATGCTTTATATGCTGTATTAGTCAGAGTTCTCTAAAGAAACAGAAGGGTCTCTCTATATTTCTTCCTATCTATCTATCTACCTATCTATAGACACTGATTGATTACAAGGAATCAGATCATGAAATTCTGGTGGCTGAGAAGTCTCAGATCTGGAGTCAGCAAGCCGGAGACCCAAGAGAGCTGATGTATTGTTCCATTTCTGTCCAGAAGTCCGAGAACCAGGTAAGCTGACGATGGCAATGTCAGTCTGCAAGCTGGCCGTCTTGAGAACCGAGAAGAGCAGATGCTTCAGGCCAAGTTTGAAGGCCAGACAAGACAGTGTCCCAGCTCAAAGAGGTTTTGTTTGGTTTTCAGGCAGGAGGAGCTCCCTGTTACTTGAGGGAGAGTCAGTCATTTGTTCTATTCAGGCCTTCAGCAGGTTAGAGGAGGGCTACCCTCATGAGGGAGGGCAGTCTGTTTTACACAATCTCCTGACTGACATGTTAATCTCATCCAAAAACATCCTCACAGACATACCCGGAATAATGTTTGATAAACTATCTGGGTAGCCCCTTCCATTCCCCTACCACTATGGCTCAGTCAAGTTGACACACAAAATTAACCAGCACATGGATATCATTCAATTTACGTAATGATCTTGCAAGGTTATTTGTATTTTCATTACTATTTTAGGGAGGAGGAAACTAAAACCTTAGAAGGTTTGTGTCACATCCATGAATACCAACAGCTGGTGAGTGAAAAGGCTTGAATTAAAACCCAGGTGTCTGACTCCTGGGGCCAGATCCTACTATGCTGGAGCAAATGTTTTAAAATTGTTTCTAGAACTCTCACACAGAAATTTAACAAACATATAATCACTAATAATAGGCTAATTATATTAAACATCCATTAATTTCGATGTCATGAGTAAATAAATGTACTGTTAACACCTGCCTTCCAATAAATCCATATTTTCAAACTTTTTTTTTTTCTGGTTCTGGAGAAGAAAGACAAGATACAGTGAGGAGAGTGTTGCTCAACAAAGACTCGGAGTCTGGTGGAGAGTTCAGGTTCCCTTTCCCTCCGAGTGTCCTAGGTCATCCTAGCTGCATTTCAGTAAAGACAGAAATCAGTACAATAAGAAGTGGAGGCAGCCAGGACTCTCCGCATGAAGTCAGCTGTGTTGTAAAAAGAGGAGGCAAATGTAAGCGGCTCAGCATAAGACTTGAGCCTTGGGAAGAATTAACACTGCAAAACCATTTCCTGGGGATTGTCTTGAGTGTGTTTGAGTGAGGGTAGTCAACTAAACTCATTCCAGAGTCTCAGGAGCCCTAGGCTCTGTGGGGTCACTAACAAGTAACATATCCTGGAAATCTGTGCAAATCAATCCCACTTTCCTGTTGATTTTCACAAATGATGACGGTATCAGTGGTCACTACTGTGTTTCTCCCTCTGCCACTCCCATTTTCCTGAGTAGTTCTTATCTTTGAAATACATTTTTACACATAGGAGAGTGCTCTGAATTTGAAGAGTTTTTTTGGAAAAGCAAATTTACCCTCATTGTTTATTTTAAGTTGCAATGTTTATTGTTATAAATTTCCTTAAATCAGGGCACATATGGATTTATATGAGAGTATGGTGGAAAATTCCCAATTAAGATGCTTGGATGTATTTTAATATTCTGTTTTCCCAACTATTGAATACCTTGTCAAATAGATATTGACGAATTGCTTTAATACTTTTACAAAAATGGTGAAAGAATAATAAATCTATTTCAATTTAGGAGTAGGACAAAATACAAAGTAAAAGCAAACAGATCATCTTGCTGAAATATTGGCATGGTTAGTTTGGGGGAGGACATAACCAACATGACAACATGGGAAGCTCCTGAATTTCCCTCCATACCTGGATTCACTGAATATATAGCTACACGTAGGTCAGTTTACTCTGAGAGAGAAATTTAGAAACCAGTTGAATGACTCCTACACATCAAGAATCTGAGAAAATACCCACATCAAAATGCATAGGAAAGGTTGAAACAGACTATTGTCATAAACCTCATGCTTAGCATGGCATCCTACAATTAGGAGGAAAATCCCAGCTCCCAGCTTCTCCCTGAGGAGCAAGGTTGTGGACCACACATCTAGCATCCCTATTTTAAGACTACCACCATAGGAACAGGCCCCCAAATTACCTACCTCTGAGAGACATGGGGGCTTGCATTCATGAGCCAGATGGGACTATAGAAAGCAAAGAAGGAACTGGTAAGTGGGTACACAACACTCCCCACAGCTATCCCCTCCAGGCTCAGTGAAGAGGGAGCAGGCAAAAATGCAGATTCAATGCAATTAGCAAAATTTCAATGGCATTTGTCAGAGAAATAGAAAAAAGTATTAAAATTCATATGGAACCCTCAAAGACCCTGAAGGGCAAAAGCTGTTATTTTGAAAAAAGAAAGAACAAAGCTAGGGGCATCACACTTTATGATAGCAAGCTGTAAAATTAAAAAAAAAAAAAATTGTATTGGTCTCTGTCCCTGGTTCTTGGCACAGAGATCCTAACATCTTCTGTTCTAATTAGGTGACTCTTGGGGGGCTCCTGAATAACCTCAGGATGGGGGCCAGCCACCAGAAAGACCAAGTCATGATTAGAAGGTCAGAACTTTCATCCCTATACCCATTCTTCAGGAAAGAGAAAGGGTCTGGAGATTGAGCTAATGACTAATCATGCTTTTGTGAGGTAGCCTTCATAAAAGTCCCCAAAGTGCTGGTTTCAGAGAGCTTCTGGGTTGGTGAGTGTGTAGCAACTGGGGGAGACTGGTGTATGGGGAGAGAGCATGGAAGCTTCTCACGTCTTTCCTACATACCTTGCTCTATTGTATGTCTTCCATCTTGCTGTTCCTGAGTTACATCATTTTTAATAAGCCAGCAATTGCACTAAGTAAACTGTTTTCTTGAGTTTTGTGAGCACTTCTGGCAAATTAACCTAACCTGAGGAGGGTGTCATGGGAACCTCTGATTTTGAGCCGTGGGTCAGAAGCATAAGTAACAACTTCGACTTGGAATTGGCATCTGAAGTAGGAAGACAGTCTTGTGGGATTGAGTTTTTAAACTGTCGGATCTGATGTTATCTCCAGGTAGACAGTATCAGCGTTTAAACTGCAGAATAACCAGCTGGTGTCACTTAGAATTGCCTGATGTGTGGAAAATAAGCACTTTTGGTATCAGAAGCAAAGTGCAGTAGTGTGAGACTAAAGGAGAAACACAGAAGGAATGTGTTTTTCCTACTCACAAACAAAATTACAAAGCCATAGTAATCAAAATGGTGTGGTATTGACATAAAAACAGACACAGAGCTCACTGGCACAGGATCGAGAACCCAGAACTAAACCCATACATATATGGTCAATTAGTTTTTGACAAAGCCACCAAAAATAAACAATGAAGAAAGGACAGTGTCTTATAAATGATGTTGGGAAAACTGGATATATCCATGCAAAGGAATAAAACTGGGCCCCTATCTTATACCACACACAAAAATTAACTCAAAATATATTAAAGACTTAATCTAAGACCTGAAACCCTAAAACTCCTAGAAGACAACGTAATGGGTAAGCTCCTAGACTCTGGTCTTGGCAATAATTTTTTTGAATTAGACACCTCAAACAAAGGCAACAAAGGAAAGAATAAGCAGGTTGGGACTACATCAAACTAAAAAGCTTCCGCTCAAAGAAGAAAATGATAAACAAAAGGAAAAGTCAACCTATGGAATCAGAGAAAATATTTGGCTGACCACATATCTGATAAGACGTTAATATCCAAATACATAAGAAATCCATACAACTCAGTAGCAAAAAAAACAAATAATCCAATCAAAAAGGAATAGAGGACCAGAATAGACATTTTTTCCCCAAAGAAAATATACAAATGGTCAGAAATACTTGAAGAAGTGCTCAAGTGCTCATCGTTAATCATCAGTGAAATTACAAGTCAAACAATGAGCTATCACTTCATAGCTGTTCATTCTCTCATTATTCACAATAGCCAAGACATAAATACAAACAAATCTTAGTATCCCTCAATGCCTGAATGGATAAAGAAAATACACACACACACACACACACACATTTATACACCTACCATATATTTACCAGTAAGGTGTGTGAGTATTCCACACAATGGAGTATTATTCAGCCATAAAAAAGAAAATTCTGCCATTTGCAACAACATGATGAACCCAAAGGGCATTATTTATACTAAGTAAAATAAGCTGGATGAAGAAAGACAACTAATGCATGTTAATAGTTACATGTGGAATCTAAAAAGAGAGAAGTTGACTTCATAAGAACAGAGTAGAATGGTGGTTGCCAGGGGCTGGGGAGTGGGGACTATGGGGAGAAGAAGTCAGTGAAAGTGTGCAAACTTACAGTTATAAGGTGCATAAGGTCTGAGAATCTAATGTACTATGTGGTGACCATGGATGATAATACTGTACTGTATGATTGAAATTTGCTAAGGAAATAGAGCCTAAGTGTTCTCATCATCATCATCAAAAAAAAAAAAAAGATAAATGTGTGGCTTCGGGTGTGTTAATTAGCTGGATGTTGTGAATCCCTTCATAACGTTCAAATCATCACTGTATATTTTCAATATGTTACAAATTTTATTTGTTAATCATATCTCAGGAAAGCTGGGAAAAAAGAGAAATATTTTCATAATTAAGACTGACTGAGCTGGGAGTAGCATTGGGTCTTTATTGGCCCAGACTGGCAGGGTAGGGTGTCCTAAGTCTGGGTACTAGTCTGATTTGTCACACCCAAAAGGAAGCTCCAGGCTAGAAGACCAATGTTCACTACTTAAGGGAATTCAACACAGGAAATTACTTGAACCATCATTCTAGCTGGTTCAAGTAAAGGAGCGTTTTGAAAGTTTGTGGGGACATTTGATAAAAATGAAAGACAACTATGTACTTTGCTTCAAAAAAGCATATACTTTGCTATAAAGGTCCTAAAGATTGAGTCTTCTCTTATGTCTGTATTTTACTCTCTAGCTGCATTAAAAAATGTTGGTTGGTTTCTCTCAGTAATACCACTTTCTCAGACAACTTGTCTGAGAGTACATGGCTAAAAATGACCATCCCACCCATGACTCACATGACCTTATGAAACTAATAACTCATTCAACAAACAAATATTATGTAATTTCAAAAACAAAAGCAAAAAAAAAATTAAAAAAGTAAACATATCCAAGTCTGATTATACCTCACCTCTTTTTTTCCCTTTGTTCAACCTCTCAAGAAAGAGCATTGATTATTACCTAGCCAGTAAGTGGGTTGGCTTTCCTTGTGTTGCCTTTTTATGTGTGTTTGGTGTGTGTCGTTGGCTATGGCTTACATGCTAATATATGCTCACCCCTCAGTAGGTTTGTGGAGGAAACTTTCCTGAGAAGGGAATGTGGGTATCCCAGCACTATATCCCAAAGTAAGTCCCCCAGGACCTCTTTTTAAGCAGAACAGAGGTATCAAGTGCCTACCTCTGTTAAGCAGAACTCAAACCAGTGGCTGGGAGTTTGGCTGACCAGGATTCAGTTACCAGAACAAAGGGACAGGCATGTGTATGGTCAAGACTCCAGCCCAGTAAGCTTAGGTTCAGAAGAGAATCCCAATCTCAGATCAGGAGTGAATATGCAAATCAGGAACCAAGGTATAGGTACTGTCAAATGGATGGGACAACATGACATATGTTAGGAGACAGCTATGATTTCAAGCAATGTTTGTGTAAACTACGTGATACAGCAGAATCAGCCGAGGAGCTTCAGTACCCCTGCCCAGATCTAGTGATGAATGTAGTGGATGGATAGGTTTGGAAACCTGTTATCTACTGGGCTCCTAGACGCCTCCATGTACCTGATTCTGAGCCGACCTCCAACAGCAGCAAGGATGTAGGTCCTCTTACTTCCAGGCTCAGACTCTTTCCTTTGTATCCCGCTGCTGTCTTTATAGTTGAAAGACATCACAGCACTCTTCTTTATCCTAGAAACAGGGTTTGTCTTGCTGGGACTATTAGATTTTATTTTATATGATCAGGGTAGGTAGGACTGAGGTAGGTAGCATGAGAGATTAAATTTTGATTATATGTGTTCATCACGTCTGGGCTCTATGAGTCTGAAAAGGTTAGATTTTAATATTTTTTTTTTCAGTGACATATGCTAACATATAATGATGTTATCTTTATATATCTCTCTCTATATATCTTTATATATCTATGCTGGATCTTCTGGGGACTCTCCTATGAGGTTTTCTAACTCTAGGATTTAGGCTCGTTACTGAGACAGAGGGAAAGGACAGCATGGTAAAGAATACCTTGACTTTTTTTTTTTTTTAAGATTTTACTTATTTATTTGACAGAGAGAGAGAGAGATCACAAGTAGGCAGAGAGACAGGCAAAGAGAGAGGAGGAAGCAGGTTCCCTGCTGAGCAGAGAGACCAGTGTGGGGCTCGATCCCAGGACCCTGGGATCATGATCTGAGCTGAAGGCAGAGGCTTTAACCCATGAGCCACCCAGGTGCCCCAAGAATATCTTGACTTTAAGTTTCCACTTCAACGTGATACACATCAGTAAGATCATGTTTCATTGGCCAAATCAAGCCTTTACTTCACACAGGCAGGGAAGTGTCATCCTACCATAGCCCTGGAAAAAGAGACCCATTCATGACGTCTAGCATGGGGACTTTTGACTTCTTTACTGCCACATCTTTAGCATTTAAAACAGTGTCTGGTGTGTGGTAGGCATTTAAAAACATGCACTGAATGAACAAAGGAAAGGGTAAATATATCAAAATAAAATAATAATTCATATCACCCAGGATTAACCTTGGTTTCTGGACACAGTCCTGAAATTATCTTTGCTAGAACCTTTTAGGGAAATAGCTACAGAAAAAAACTACATTTGGAAAAATTGTCTTCAGTGTAGATTATTCATGATTGGGAAGCCGTGAGCTGCGGGAGTCCCTAGTCGCATTTTACACTGGTCTAGGGGGTTATCTTTTCATGTTTTTTCAAAGGGTGTTTGGCAGGTCAGTTTGAATAGTCTTCTGATTCTCGGGATGTGAAAGTGTGGGATGTGGAATTGAGGGATCATTCAGAGATTTCACTACAGAGCTGAGAGAAAAACCCCCACGTTGACAATTAGATTTGCAGAGGATATCATGGGGGTTCCCTGTTCTCCAAAACGATGGCTCCTCTGGGGGTTAGCATTGGTTCTTACATGAAATGGCCAGAAGACTGCACATAAGTGGCTCTCCTGGGAGGCCTGGTTCCCAAATCTGCAGGCACATTAAGATTAATGGCCACTTCCATTTCCCTGCTTTGTCCTCAGTAAGCATGGGTCCTTAGAGCCACTTTCTGCCAAAAGAACAAATGTCTGCAAGTGCCCCTTCCATTTCTGGGAAATCTAAAACCTGCCCATAATTTGGCTAATTTGTAGCTGATCATGGGGAAGATAATGAATAGGGAAAATTGAGGGAGCAGGGGACAGAGTTGCTAGGAAACAGATTTACTTTTCACATCTAGACAAATAAACTAAAAAAAAAAAAAAATGGTGTTAATGAGTCCGGTTACTGACAATCTCAGTTCTGAGGAAGCACAAATACGGAAAAGCACCAGAGGCAGAGGCTCTGGGGAAAGGAGTGGAACATGGAGATTCTGCACAGAATAGTACTTACTAGAGTAGATTTGCTGATTAAGTGAAGGACTTGATGGAAAGGGCTTAGTACACTATCTGCATCGAGGAGGTGGTCAATAAATGTTAGTCAAAACAGTTATTGATATTACCAATATATATGACATACATTTAAGTTAGTATTAGTCTCATCACCTTCTTACGGGGTCTGGTTCTGTCTCTTCCACCCACGGCGAACATATCTTCTCTTCCTAGTTAAACAATTTTTGAGTCTTCGTCTCCTCATTTTGCCTCCTGTGCATTGATGGCTGGAAGGGTCAATGAGGGAAGGTGTGTGTGAGCAATTTATTAACTTCAAGGAATTTTTTGTCTGCAAAGGGCATAATTTGTCTGCTTCATTATTGCTGACAGCAACTCCTAGACCCAAGAGGGATTTTGACATAGATGTTTGGGGCTCCGTTTCTGCTCTTCTCTCCTTTCTCTACACGTCAGATCCCAGTCAGTTTTGCAGCTGTGAACTCTGATCTCTGTTTCCCTAACCCAGCCGAATGGCTGCTGTCTGCTAGATTCTATTTTCCTGCATTGTGATTTGGGAAAAGCCCTCACAAAGAAGGCTGGTGTGTGAAATGGGAAGGTTTTACCTCATGTGCTTCCCTTCTCTTGAGGCTCATAGCCTTACATTGGTTATTGTTCAATGTCTGAAAACAGTTGTTTTATATATTTTCTTTAACTTTTATAGCAGAGATTAAATCTTATAGTAGCTACCCCATAAAGGCTAGAACTAGAAGTATCTGTAGTTTTCTTAAAGCTTTTACTTTATTTTGCTGGGTGAGAAAACAAAAATCTTCAAGTAAGCAAATTAATAAAAATAAGTACAAATAGTGATACATTCTATGAAGAAAAACAAAGGCACTGAACTGGAGGTGAAAAATAGGGAGGGAGGGTAGGATTGGGGCTATGGTGGTCAGAGGAGGCTGCTTGGAGGAGTCTGAAGTTGAGATATAAAGGATGAGTAGGAAAAAAAAAAAACAAAGTATGAGTAGGACCTTACTTATGGGAAGCAGAGGCAGGAGGGGAGAACAAAAGAAAATTCCAAATAAAAGTATGGATTCTGAATAAAGGATGCTTGCCAGAATTTATGCTGCACAAACAAGAGCCAGAGTATTGCATTAAACCTGAGTGCCATGTTTTAAAATAGATGACTTGTAAGTGGTGTTAAGCTGGAGGTCTCCGGAGACCCTGAAAGGGAAGGAATGAGGAAGTTGAGGCTATAGTTAGGGATTGGGTATGGGGCGGCATTTGGGGGTGTGCTACTATGAGTGCTGTCTTCAAAAACCCAAAAAGCTGTCATAAAGAGGATAAGCAACACTTTAGCACAGGGTTTGGCAAACTACAGCCCAGGGGCCAAATCCAGCCACACAGCTTGCAAACCAAGAATGGATTTTTTTACATTTTTAAATTATTATATTTGAAATGGTTGGATTTGTACCTATATAATTGCTTTGATTTTGTTGCTTGGCCCACAAAACTTAAACTCTTTATCTGGCCCTTTAAGAAAAACTTTGCTGACCTGTGCTCTAGAACAATTGCAGGAAATTAATTTCCTGTAGCAAAGGAAATGAGCAGCAGATTTGGAATACAGATTCTTTAAGGGAAAAGTATTTCCTGGATGGGGTCCTGGAGGGATCTTCCTCATAGGCTTTCTCCTTACCCCTCATTTCACACTGGCTAGTTTTCCACCTACTCAGCCCATGCATGAGAGGACATTATTTGGCTTCTCGAGAAAAATGTGGAGGTGTTGGACCAACTGGCTAAGAATTGGATTCTGTAAGTTGGACGGTTTTCTGTTTAGCAGAGACAAGAGTTTGATTTGGAAACACCCAGTTAGTGACTATAACTCACACATTGTTTCACTAAATTATTTTATCATCCCTCCAACTGGATTTAAAGCATAAAGTCCTTGAGTAACAGATTAGCGTCTGAAATTAATCTGTCTTAAGTTATCAATAACCAGGGGAAGACTAGTTCATAGTGCAATAAACCAGGCTCTATCTCCAGAAACTAGGCTCTGGGCCAGGTACTTCAAAGGGAAAATACTAATTTCAGAGCAGTCTTTCCTAGCAAAAACCAAACAGGTGATGGAATATCCTAGAATACAGTATAGGTATTGTTCCTTTAGCTATGAAGGAGTATAGTCTGATGGGGAGATAGAAAATAATAAGATACATTTAGGACATTCACTTAGTTTTTGTATGTATAGTGTTATGTCCATAGTGCTATAAAATGTAGACCAGACATGTGGCTTGACTTTGAAGGAAGTTAAAGACAGTTTTCTAGAGAAGATAATACCTAGGTGAAAAATTTTCCCTCAGTTTTATTGAGAAAGAATTGACGTACCTCACTATTAAGGTTAAGGTATACATTATGATGGCTTGATCTACATATGCTGTGAAAAGATCACCTCAATAAGTCCAGCTAACATCCACCTTCTCATAGGGATAAGATAAAGAAAACAAAAAAGGAAAAGATCCTTTTGTGACGATCTTAGGATTTTACTCTCTTAACAACTTTCCTGGGTATCGTTCAACAGTGTTACCTGGATAGACATCCCATTGTACATTATACCCCCAGTATTTATTTATCTTATAACTGGAAGTTTGTACCCTTTGACTCCCTTCCTCCAATTCCCCTCTCCCCTTACCCATGCCTCTGACAACCACAAATCTGATTTTTCTATGATATATTGTTTTTAGATTCCATATGTAAGTGAGATCATATAGTGTTTGTCTTTCTCTGATTTATTTCTCTTCATGTAGTACCTTCAAGATCCATTCATACTGTAACCAATATTAGGATGGCCTTGGTTTCATGGCTGAGTAATATTTCACTGCATGTGGGTACACAAACACACACACACACAAAACCCACTGCATGTGGGTACACACACACAAGCACACACACAACTCCTTCATCCATTCATCCATTGATTGCCTTTTAGGTTGTTTCTATGTTTTGGTTATTGTAAATAATGCTGCTATGAACATGGGATGCAGATATCTTTTGGAGTTAGTATTTTCATTACTTTTGGATGTATTCCCAGAAGTGGAATTTCTGAATCATATGGTAGTTCAATTTTTCATTTTTTGAGGCTCCTCTGTACTGGTTTCCATGGTGGCTGTACAAATTTACAATCCACCAACAGTGTACAGGATTCCCTATTCTCCAAATCCATGCCAGCATTTATCTCTTATCTTTATTAATGATTACCAGTCTAACGGGCATGAGGTAATATCTCATTGTGGTTTTAATTTGCATCTCCCCATTGCCTAGTGATGTTGAGCATCATTTTATGTACTCTGTTGGCCTTTCACATATATTCTTTGGAGAAATATCTATTCAAGTTCCTTGCATATTTTTTAATTGGGTTCTTATTTATATTTTGCTATTGAGCTGTATTAATTCTTTATGTGTTTTGGAATTAATCCCTTAATCAGATATATGGCTTGCAAATATTTTTTTTCCTATTCTATAGGTTGTCTTTTCACTTTGTTTATGGTTTCCTTTATTGAACACTTTTTAGTTTGATTGTTTTTAAAGATTTTATTTATGTATTTGACAGACAGAGATCACAAGTAGGCAGAGAGGCAGGCAGAGAGAGAGAGAGAGGAGGAAGCAGGCTCCCTGCTGAGCAGAGAGCCCAATGCGGGAGTCGATCCCAGGACCCTGAGATCGTGACCTGAGCTGAAGGCAGAGGCTTAACCCACTGAGCCACCCAGGCGCCCCTAGTTTGATGTTTTTGCTTTTGTCGGCTTGTGCTTTAGGTGTCATATCCAAAACCTCATCACCAAGAACATGTCAAGAAGCTTTGTTTCTGTGTTTTCTTCTAGGGTTTTCATGGCTTCAGGTCTTACATTTATATCTTTAAAACATTTTAACTTAATTTTTGTCAGTGGTATAAGATATGGATATAGTTTTATTCCTTTACAGATGAATATCCACTTATCCCAGTATTATTTATTATGGAGACTATTTTTTTCTTCACTGAATATTCTTGGCTCCTTTGTCAAATATTAGTTGAGCATATATGCTTGGGTTTATTTCTGGGCTCTTCATTCTGTTTCATTGGTCTGTTTGTTTCTGTACCACCATCACAGTTTTGTTGACAGAACAAACAAAAAAATGGTAGGGCCATTCTATACTGAGGAGTTTGAATTTCTTTCTGAGGGCAGTGGAGAACTACTGAAAGATATGAACCGTGACATGATTATATTTGAATCTTAGAAAAATTGTTCTGGTAGCACATTGGGGAGTTGAGTGGAACAGAGAAAGACCAGAGCTTGGGGGTATGTTAAAATTACTGTTGCAAGTACCCAAGTGGTAAGTGACAGTGAAGCAGGCAGTAGTAGGGAACATGGGGAGAAGAGAATAAAATACCAAGGGAGTGAAATTATGGGATTAATTATTGCTTGGATGTGTGCAGTAAGTGAGGAAAGAGAGGTCAAGAATACCATTTAGATATCTCTTGAATGAGATGACCACGGCAGGAAAGATGCACAGAAAATTAAATGCCAAGGAAGGAATGATTAGCAGTGTAAAATAATCCCGGGAACCATGAGAGTATTGACTTGAAAATTGGGGAAGGCTTCATGGAAGAAGTGGTATTTGAGATAAACCTTGAAAGATGGGTAAGTTTTTATAAGGAGAGTTGGTTGTGATCCTTATGAGGATGACAGTGTTAGAAAATGCTTGGAAGAGAGTGATGTGTCTAAGAGAGTCATTCTTTACTTTTTTTTTTTTTTTTAAGATTTTATTTATTTATTTGACAGAGAGAGAGCACAAACAGGAGGAGTGGCAGGCAGGCAGAGAGAGTAGGAGAAGCAGGCTCCCTGACGAACAGGGAGCCTGATGCGGGACTCAAACACAGGACCCTGGGACTACAACCTGAGCTGAGGACAGATGCCCAACTGACTGAGCCACGCAGGTGCCCCCGTTCTTTACTTTCATAGATAGGTAAGTGTTTGTAGTTTAGTGTTAATGCCATCCATCTCCTCATTTGACCATGACGATGTTCTCATGAGAAATCCATGGTAAGTAAAATGATCTCCTTTACAGAGGTAAGATGCTGACTTGGGTAAAATGATGCTTCTAAGCTCCCCACTTTGTAAGAAGAAGAACCATGGCTTGAACCTACAGGGTACTGAGTACAAGGCAACATGAAGCTGGATCCAAATGGAAACCCAGTCAGTTGCTGCTCACCTGTCAGGACCTGAACAGAAATAACTCTCAAACAAGAGATGTCTTAGCAATAGAATCCAGTTCATGCTTGATCTGTGTATCTGGGAGGAAAAAACTCTGAGACTGGGATAGCTTCTTGGGAGTTTTAGAGGAAATTTCAGGGATACTGTGAACCCAACAGAACCACTGAAGGGCTTTTGCTAATGGCCATTTGGAAAGATATGCCACAAATCTAGATATTATAATTATAATTATTATTATAATTAATTATAGTACCATATAATTTTATTCTGTTACTCAAATTATTCTACCCTTGGCCATTGGGAACTTTCCAAATTGTCTTCTGTGTTCTTTTGACATATCTTCATTGTGGATATTCATTTACTTTTTTAGTACTTTCTTACTTTCTGTCACTATAACATGTTTCAGGCTCATCTTACAGATTTCCTGCTTATGTACATAATTCCTTTTGCCTTTGCTTTTATAGACCCTACTAATTTCTAGTTAGGTTTGTCCCATCCTCATACATTTGTACCAGTTAGTTTCCTTGGCCACATTATCCATTCCATCCTGAGATTCCCTGATCCTAAATCATTTTTAAAATTTGCTATGTTAGTTTTATTCTTTGTCCTATAAAGCTTTATAGGTTTTGACAAATGCATAATATCACATATCCACCATTGCGGTATAATGCAGAATAGTTTCATTGCCCTAAAAAAATATCCACTGTGCTTTAATCCTCCTCCCTAGACTTCAGGAAAGAAACAACTTATGTGTTTATGAACTCTATGATTTTGCTTTTCCAGAATGTAATATATATTGGGGTCTCTTGGACCATCCCCAGGTTTGATGATTCATGAGGAAGACTCACAGGACTTAGCAAATAGCACTCACAGCTAAGATTTATTAGAAAATACAAAATAAAATCAGCAAAAGGAAAAGGCACATGGAGGCAAAGTCAGGGTAAAAGGCATAAGCTTCCAAGAGTTCTCTCCCAATGGAGTCACACAGGGTGTGCTTGATTCCCTCGGCAATGAGTTATGACAACATGCATAAAATGTTGTCCACCTTGTAGCAACATGGACGGGACTGGAAGAGATTATGCTGAGTGAAATAAGTCAAGCAGAGAGAGTCAATTATCATATGGTTTCACTTATTTGTGGAGCATAACAAATAGCATGGAGGACATGGGGAGTTAGGAGAAGGCATTTGGGGGAAATTGGAGGGGGAGGTAAACCATGAGAGACTATGGACTCTGAAAAACAATCTGAAGGGTTTGAAGAGGTGGGGGGGGGTGGGAGGTTGGGGGAACCAGGTGGTGGGTATTAGAGAGGGCACGGACTGCATGGAGCACTGGGTGTGGTGCAAAAACAATGAATACTGTTATGCTGAAAAAAAAAATGATTAAAAAAAAAATGTCCACCAGGGAAACTCATTAATGACTCAGGGCCAGGGTGTTTATCAGAGGTTGGTCCTATAGGTACACTCTGTATAGCATGTGCCAAAATCCTGGACTCCTGGAAGAAAAGGTGTCCTGCTCACGCCATATTGTTTGCATAAGAAAGTTTAGACATCGTGATCCACTCTTATGAGTTCTTGGAATAGTGGGAAGCCCCCTGAGATCCAAGTCCTGAAACACCAGTCGGGCAGCAAACTTGCAAGCAGGCCTTTCTAAGGAGAGCAGTCTCAGGCTTTATTAACTCTTTTATGTACATCCTGTGAGTGAGGTCATACAGTGTGTAGGCTTTTCAGACTGACTTCTCTCACTTAGCAATATACATTGAAAATTCATTAATGTCTTTATATAGTTTGATAGCTTATCCCTTTTTGTCACTGAACAGTATTCCATTGTTTGGGCATACCACAGTTTGCTTACCCATTTACCTATTGAAGGATGTTTTGATGGCTTCCAGGTTTTAGAGATTGTTACCAAAACTTCTCTAAACATTTGTGTACAAGTTTTTATATGGACATAAATTTTTTAACCAGCTGTGTACCTAAGAGTGTGATTGCTTGATCATATGATAAGACTATGTTTAATGTTACAAAAAACTACCATACTGTTTTCTGAAGTATGTAGCATTTTGCTTTTTTACTAGCAATCGATGAGAGTTCCCATTGCTGTGTATCCTTGTTAGCAATTGGTATTATGTATTTTTAAATTTTTGTTTTAGCTGTTTTAATAGTGCATGGTAGTAACTCCTTGTTTTAGTTTGTACTTCCTTAATGACAAGTGATGTTGAACATCTTTTCTTGTCATTCTCTACCTGCTTTGGTGAAGTGTATATTCACACATTTTGCTCATTTTTAAATTGTTTTTTTTTTTTAATTGTTGAGTTTTAAAATTTTTGTGTGTTTTGAATACAAGTCCTTTATAAATACATTCTACTAATATGTTGCTTTTCTTTTCATTATCTTAACAATGGCTTTCATGGACAAAGGTTTTCATTTTAATAAAATCCAGCTTATCAATTTTTCTCTTTTCTAGATCATACTCTTGATGTTGTATCTAAAAACTCATCAACACACTCAAAGTCCCCTATATTTTCTTCTAGAAGTTTTATTAGAGTTTTTCTTTTACATTTTTATGATCCATTTTGAGTGGATTCTTATGTAGGGTGTAAGATTATAAAGTCTATGTATAGGTTTCGTTGTTGTTGTTTTATTTACAGATTTCCAGTTTTTCCAGCATCATTAGTTGAAAATACTGTATCCTTCCTCCATTGAATTGCTTTTGTGCTTTTGTCAAAAATCAGTTGAAAGTGTTTGTTTGGATTTATTTCTAAGTACCCTATTCTGTTCCATTGATCTGTGTTTCTGTTCTTTCACAAATAGCATACATCTTGATTACTATAGTTTATGATAAATCTCAAAATAAGGTAGTATGTCTTGAAAATGGTCTTCAGTGTTGTGTTGACTACTCTAGGTCTGTTACCTGTCTGTGTCAACTTCAGAATTATTTTGTTGATATCTAAAAAAGAGCTTGCATAAGTATGTTTTTTATTACAGGGCTTTGCAGAACCATTAGTATATAGTAAAGTGTATTCTGAATATCTAAGAAGGATATATACTTTGCAGCATTTCCCAAATAATTTGACTTCAATATTCTTTTTTTTTTTTTTCCCTAGACTCACATTGCATGACCTCAATGATAATTCCCTTCTTTTGACAAAAGGAAACACTGAAGCTTGTAGAGGAGAAAGTGTCTTGCTCTAGACTAGGATAATAATTTTATTAGGATCAAGGCCTGGACTAGAAACCTTTTCTTTTTTTAATTTTGTGGCTACAATTATATTTTGGTCACATCCATACATGACATACATCTCTACCTTCAGATAATTTTGTAGTTAGTATAAAAGCTCAGAGAAACATAAGATAGATATTCTCTGTCTTGAAAGATTTCAATGCTTCTTGCTAGATGAATGGATTTTTAAAAAAGAGTTTATTTATTTGAGAGAGAAAGATATCAAGGGAGAGCATGAGTGGGGGCCGGGGAGAGGGAGATGCAGGCTTCCTCCTGAGCATGGAGACCCACAGGGGCTCGATCCCAGGACCTGGAGATTATGACCTGAGCCAAAAGCAGATGCTTAACTGACTTAGCCACTGAGGCACCCCATAGATGAATATGTTTTTATTCAACTTATTCTCTCAAATAATAGTGAGTGAGTAAATGTGATTATATGTTATATATAATAATTTTTTTCTCATTTAGATTATTTTAAATGGTACAATTTAATAGTAGGGATGATAATAACAAATCTTAGTATCCCATGCTTTTAATGTCTATTGATACCTATCCAATGAACATGGTGGGACTGGGGACACACTCCTTGAAAATCATAAATGGCAGTGGATGGAAAATACTAAAGTGGGTCTGAAGCCCACAGTCTCACAGAGAGTGAGACTCTCTTTTATTGGCTTTGAAATTCATTCTTTTGACACTTCTCACTTTCCTCAGGGTCACAGGTTATGTTTTGTTCCTTTGTTTACTTAAATAGAGCTCTACTAATGAGTGAGTCTAAAAGGATTTCCCTAAGAGGGTTAAATTATTGGCCCCTCAGTTAAATATTTCTCTTCTTCTAAAACTTATTCAAGTACTTCTGAAGGGTCACTGAAGTGATTCTCAAGGTCCCTGGGCTGAGTGGTTTACAGAAATGACCAAGTGTGTACCTCTTTTATACCTCAGCTCTCCGCTTGATTTATGGCTTTTTACATTATGTTTTGGAGGGCAACTTGGGGGTGTTACCAATGGTTGGTTCTGTTGGTAGACTTGTAGCTTTAATTATACAGCTGTGTTAACAATACCTAATCATATTCTGAGCAAGTGTTCTGTCATAAGTTGAATGGTAGCTCCAAAAAAAGGTATGTCCAAGTCTAAACATTTGGTACCTGTGAATGTGAAAGAGGAAAAAGTGTCTTTGCAGGTGTCACTAATTTTAGGAGCTTAAAATGGGATCATTCTGGATTATCCCTGTGGACCCTAAATTCAGTGACAAGTGCCATTACAAGAGACACAAAAGGAGAAGGCAATGGAGAAGGTGATGTGAAGATAATGGCAGAGGTTAGAGTTACATAGCCACAAGCCAAACGAATGTCTGGGGCCAACAGAAGCTGGAAGAGGCAAGGAAGGATTCTTTAAAGCCTGGGGGCTTAGGAGGGAGCCTGGCTCTGCTGGCACCTTGATTTTGGACCCTGGCTTCTAGAACTATGAGAGAATAAGTTTCTGTTGTTTTAAACCAGCAAATCTGTAGCAGTTTGTGACAGCAGTCACAGGAAACATGCCTTCTCTTCCAACATTTCCAACTTAAGTTTTGAAATATTCAGGGCATCTTTCTGATAGTTTAAGGTTTGTCAACCCACAAGGATCATAAGGTGAGCATCAGAGCTCTGTGGGGTTAACAGCATCTGCTTTAACTCTGCATCAAGTCTACATACCTGGGTAGATCTTGGGGTCAGCATAGGTGCAATATTATGATTTTTAAGAAATACATGTTTGGTCACTCAAATGACCAAAATACTTGGCCTTTTTCCATGGTTCCTGGCTCATAGACCCTAAAACCATTGGAATTTTTCCTGCAATAAGAATGGTGAGGTGCCCAAAAGTCACCTAAAAGCCCTCAACTGAGCTAAGAATGGGGGCTTGGCTGACAGGAGAACCAAACTTGTGATTAGAGGGTTGGAACTTTCAGTTCCTTTGTCCCCACCTCTGGGGAGGGGAGAGCATCTGGAGATTGTGTTCAGTTGCCAATGGCCAATGATTTAATCAACCATGCCTATGTAACGAAGCCTGCATAAAACCCAAAAAGGACAGGATGCAGCAAGCTCCAGGGCTGGTGACCAGGTGGAGGTGCAGGGAGGTGCATGTTCCCATGCCTGGGGACAGCATGGCTGCTCCCCACCCTATCCCCACACCTTGCCCCATGCATCTCTTCCATCTGGCTGTTCCTGAGTTATAAACTTTTAAAATAAACTGGTAATCTAGGAAGTAAAGTGCTTCTCTGAGTTCTCTGAGCTGCTCTAGCAAGTGAATTGAACCTGAGAAGGTCTTGGAAACCTTTGATTTATGGCCAGTCAGTTAGAAGTATAGATAACAACCTGGACTTGTGATTGGCATCAAAAGTGACTGTAGGAGGGACTGTGGGATTTAACCTATGGGATCTGCTGCTATTTCCCAGTGAATACAGTTGGATTATAAGACCTGGAGAATTGTTTGTTGCTGTGGGGAAACACCCCCTTCCAGAAAGCAGACATGACTTTCCTATATTTTTTTAATCCATTTATTCATGTTGCCCAATTCTTGGGTTTACTTATTGATTTTTCTAACTTGATCATTTTTGCAATGGAGAGAAACCCATGGGTGATAAAATATCCATGTCCATAAGTGGCTGATGACAGGTTTTACTTGTATAGGTGAAATGTATATATTACTTTACCTATTCTTACCCTTTAAAATTCTCACCCCTAGCACTTTGGAAAGAGACTTAAGAGCACTCTGCTAATTTTAAGTCTCAGAAGCTGAAAACAAACTCTAACATCATAAGAAAATCTTGTGGTTTTTGTAAATATGCCATTGAAATACAAAAACAGAATTAGATTTTATTCATTAATTTCTCTTCATTTTATTGTCATGATACTATTAGGAAATAGTATCATGCTTTTGCAATAGCTGAGTAACTGTCTACCTTTTTTCTAGTTTACTTTTGACAATCTGTTCTACACATAAACAAGTGAATCTTCATAAATCGCAGCTTTGATAAAGTATTCCCTCCCCTTAAATTCTTTATCTTATCTTCAAATGTCTATAAAGGGAAGCCTATGTAAACTGCTTAATCTGGCCCTAGCCAGTCTTTTCAGATTTATTCCCACCTGCTTATTAAAAGTGCAGAGAGATGCTCCTGACCCGTAGACAACCCTTCTCAAACTTTAATGCGCCTATGAGTCACTTGGGGGTATCTTTCTCTAATGCAGATTCTGATTCAATAAGTCTGTGGTGGGGACCTTGGTTCTTGCCTAACAAGTTTTTCAGGTGATGATCATAAAGCAAGTCCAAGAACCACACTTGGAGTACCAAGACCGTGATAGTAGGCCTTTCTGCTATATGCATGCGTCATATTTTATTGTTATATGTTTAGTATCTGTCTTTCCCTTACTGGTGATTATGTCCCAGGGGACCATAGACTGTATCAGACCTGTTTCATTGTTAAATCTGTTGGCACCTATCAAAATGAATCTGAGATTCTTAATACTGTGCTTGGACAGAACCCAATTTCTCTCTTTTCTTTAAGCTGCAGGCAGTGAATTGAATCCAGAGAAAGAAAGTGACCTCTCCAGGATAATACTGTGAATTTAGTGGCAAAGCTGGGATGGGTAACTGGTCTCTGAAATAAATACCTACTGTGGCACAAAACTTCAAGTAAAGATTTTAGGACAAGTAGCACATTATTCAGAACTTGCCCCCCAGGTATTGGATACTTAACATAGAACTCCCATTGCAAGCCCTTTGGCAAATTGCAAATGTCTGAGAGAAGACAAGAAATACCTCTGGGGCATTTCTCAGAGTCTGTGGAGGCTCTGCAATTAGACTAACAGCTTATAGGATAAGTAGAGTGTAGCCAACTGAGAAGGATTGACCTAATTCTTCCTTTTTAATTACCTTAATTTTATGCATCAGGTAATTAATTGAATGACTTAGTGATTACAGATGTTTTCTCTACCTTCAGCAAGGAATGAAAACAAGTTGCATCAGAAATATAGGTGGGGCTAGGAAGAGCGGTCAGGGCATGGCCCACTTGATAAGAATCTGCATGGACCCCATAATGTAATAAAGAAAACCCCACACTGTTGTCTTTTATATCTATCTGAGCAATGTATTTGTCTGACCAGTAGGAGGAAAATCCAGGTAATGCCCCGAAATAGCTTCCAGAACTAGACCAGTGTTTCTCAGCTTTGGGGCCTGATAACTCTTTGTTTTAGGGAGCGGCCCTGTCCATAGGATGCTTAGCAGCATTCTTGACCTCTACCTACTAAATGCCAGTAGCCATTCTCCCCTGCACACACACACACCAAGTTATGGCACAAGGAAAAATGTCTCCAAACATTGCCAATTGTCTCCTGGGGGAGAAAAGGGGAAAAGTCATCCCAGGTTAACAACTGGACTAGACCATTGGTCAGGCTAAGTGTGTCTACAGGGCTGTTGTGTACAGCTCCATGACTCGTACAGTAACAATTCCAGAGTGCCATTCTCATAGATTTCAATAATGTTTTTTTTTTTCAGATATTGATAATACCTGTAACCCAAGATTTTGGCCTTTAATAATGAATCTTTATAGACTAAGAGCCTCCCACATTTAAATTCAGTGGGAAGAAATTGCAAAAATGATCTGCCTATCAGAATATCTGGGGACTTTAATGTCCAAGAAGATAACCCATTGGTGACCTTGATCTCCATAAGTGTTGTTTTTTCTTTATAAACATTTTTTTTAATTTATTTTCAGCATAACAGTATTCATTGTTTTTGTACCACACCCAGTGCTCCATGCAATCCGTGCCCTCTCTAATAACCACCACCTGGTTCCCCCAACCTCCCACCCCCCCACCTCTTCAAACCCTTCAGATGTCTTCTATCTCACCTCATCCTAGACCTGGTTATCATCAGTAACTGTATCACCTCTGAAACTGTCATTCCAAATATCTTTCTAGTCACCAGATTTTGTGCTTCTGACATATCTCTCATTCTCCCGGCAATATCTAGACACCACCTGTGTCTCCAGTTTGACATCATTTTGTCTCTTATGTTATAATGCCATTTGTCTCTTTACCCAGTTCAGATTTTCTTGTCCGTCATGGTAATCATTGCCTTGTAAAAACCTCAGTAATCTTGCCTCACCAACCCCTGCAATGTGTTTGCCTGGCTAAACCCAATGCATATTGAATCTAATTATTTACCTTGTCTGTATCTGTACCTAAACCGATAAACATCTGCACCTAAATGGAAAAGAGCACAGTATAGTGACGAATCCATTGCAGTTTAAATTCAAGACCACAAACCTCAAAGGGCAATCACACTGCCTAGAATTCCCATCCTGATGACTTTGTTTTCTCCTCTCTGAGAAAACCCTTTTATATTTCACTCCTTCAGGCATCTTACCATACCTGTGCTCTCATTCTTATCTAATAACTTTGCCTGAAAAATAGAAACAGAGGGAACTCTCAATATCAAATCCAGAACATAACCTTCTTTGGATCGCAATTCTCTATCTTCTGTCCTTTCACTGCTTTTGTCCAAGGGCCAGTCTCCTGTGCTCTCTGTCCCAGCTCCTCCAACTCCCTCAAGCACATTTCTTAGGTAGTTACCCCATCCCTGCATCACAGTTTCTTCCTTTTTCCAATATAACTCACATTGCATATAAATACACTAGTTTCTCACATTTCACATTACCCCCTCATGATCCAAATTCTGTTTCTTCCACCATCACCTCTCTCTCTTCTTTAACAGTAAATCTTGAAAAATTGGTTTGTACTCACTGGATCTGAGTCCTTCTCTCACACGACTTCTTCATCCACTCTAATCTGGCTTTTACCATTCCTGTCCAGGATGACCATGTTGCCAAAACTAACGGAAGCTTCTCTGAACTTCTTACTCACCATTTACTGTAGCCAGTCTCCCCTTCATGAAACTCTTCTCTTGGTGTCTAGGATATCACCCTCTCATAATATTTTTCTTGACCCTTTATATATTCTGTTATTTATTTATTTATTTATTTATGTTTCAATTCTACCTTTAATTGTTAAGAGTTCTCTACTGATTGGTCCTGGATCATTCTCTGTCTACACATTTTCCTACAGTGAACTTATCCACTCCATGGCTTTCAGCATCGAATGGATGAAGATGACTCCCAAATCTTTATCTGCATTCTGTATTCTTTTCTGTGGTCCAGATTTATATATCCATCTGACTCTTTACTGTTTATAATTGAATGTATGATAGGCATGTCAAATTAGTATTTTCGAAACTAAGTTTTTGAATTTTTCCTTCCTCTCTTTCCATGCCCCTCCAGGACTTTCTCGTATCATTATAAGACATCCTCACCCACCCAAGCCCACTCAGAGCCCACTCAGGCCCCAACCCCAGGAGTCAGCCTTGATCTGTTCCTTACTTTCATTCCTGACTTACTATCCTTCATCATATTTCTGAAAAATACCTTCTTTCTCTGGTCAAAGAGCAACAGCACCAAAAACTTACTAAAGGTGGCAAGACCGATTTCAATCAGGTTTTATTCAGTAGGGGACCGAGACTCTAGTATAAACTGAGCCCAACTCTAATTAAGACAAAGGTAACAGACTTTTTAAAGGGAAGGCAGAGAGGGAACAAGAAGGGACTATGAAGAAGTGAAAAGGAGGGAACAAAAAGGGACTGGGGGCTGGGGGAAATGGAAAATTACAGAAAGGTGTTAGTGGAGAATTACCCAAAATGATTTGGCAGTGTGATTTGGACCAATGCACATTTTGTGGTTTGGCAGCATTTTTTTTTTTTTTTTTAAAGCAAAGACTCAGAGCTATGGCTAGGGTCACCTTTAGAGATGTGGCCTGGAATAGGCTGAAGTTTAGTCAAGTTTCTTAGCACAGTGTTTGTTCTTTTGTACCATATGGCTGTTTACAGTTCATACCCTCTTCATTATTACCACCTTGTCCATCATTTATCATCTGGACTTTTGAAGGAGGCTCTTCAATAGTCTTCTTGCATACATTCCTGCCCAGGGCCAATTAAATCATGTGGTCATTAGTCATTAAGGATATGCAAGTCAAAGCCACACTGACATACCACTGCATACCCATTCCAGTGGGTATGAATAAGACAGACAATAACAAGTGAAATTGTTACCCACTGCTGGTGGGAACATAAGTGGTACAGTCACTTTGGAAGAGTTTGGAAGGTTCTTAAAATGTTAAACATTGAGCTACCATATGACTGAGCAGTTCTATTCCGAGATATCTACCCAAGAGAAATGAAAACATATGTCTACACACAAAAAAGTACATAAATGTTATTATCTATTCATTGTGGATCAGCAGAGGGGCTTTACTTCTTGCTGTCCATTTAAGGACAGAATAACAAAGTAATGACCCTTCCTACCAACAATTTTTAGTTGTTGTTCCACAGGGAAAACATAACTCTAGCACACCTTCTGTCAGTAATTAAGTGATACACATTATCTCTCTCACAATTTAGAGATTAGAATGAATCACAAGTCCCCACCTAACATAAGAACAAAGGAGTGAAATCCTGGGAAGTGGAGAACCAGAAATGGTCAACAAGTATACCAATGTGCCCTGGGGTTGGTATGGTTTTTCTTCATCTCTGTGCAGAGCTGTCTTCTTCTCATCCTTTATTTCCCAGGACTTCCCTGAGAGAACTTCTGCAAGATGTTCATTCCCAGCAGTTCCTCTACCTCTGCACAATCCTCTTAAGCCCTTTATCCCATCCCCCAAAGTGTTATGACATTGTTATTTTATGTTCTGAAATTGTTTGGTATATTTCTTTGCCTATTTGACTATTGATTAACTCTTCCCACCACAACATAAACTTTTGGAGCTATAATTTGTATTCTCTCTGTTTCATTCATTACTGCATCTCTAGCTTTTAGAACAATACCTAGCAGGCTCATAATAGAAAATCAATACATGTTTATTAAATGAATGAATGAACACGCTTTTTTTTGACGCCTCCCTAGCATTTTTCATGCTGTTCTTTCTTCTTCTTTCGAACAAAATACTATGCATTCTCTAATGTTCAACTTAATGTCATGAGCTCTGTAAAGCCTTTGCCTACTCAGAGGTAATTTCTAACTTAACCGTGCTCTCAAAAAATTTTACTTCTTTCTTTTTTTAAATAGCATATACCCTGACTTATATCTGCAATCATATGCATGACTCTCCATTATTTCCTCTTCCGTACTTTGAATTAGATTTTAGAACCTTATTAAAGCTAAGTATTAGGTCTTAAAAGTGGTTGCTATCCCAATGCCCAGCCCATTTAACACGTATGTACTGAATGTTCTGGGCAGTGTTCTATGTTCTGGGGATAGAGTAGTAAATAACAAAGAGTCCCTGCCCTCATGAGACTTACTTTCTACTGGGACAGACAGACCAGCCAACAAATAAATACATGACATTATTAAGATGTGATAAGCATTTTGAAGAATATTAAAGCAGAATAAGGGAGATAGACAACAAAGAAGGAGTGTTGGTTGGGGAAAGCTTTTCTGAAATGTGATATTTGAATAGAGAACTGCATGAATTGAAGGTGGAAGCCATCAAAGTGTCTGAGAGAAGTATGCTATAGGCAGAGAGGAACACAAGCACAAAGGCCATGAGATGAGAGTGAGCTAGAAGACTGTCCTGATGCCGGTGGAGTGAGATTAGGACCATATTTCTTGCAGGGCTTCTGGTAGGCTGGGGTAGTCATTTGGGTTTTGTTCTAAGGGTGTTGGCATGCGTTAGTAGATTTTGAACAGATCAAGACTTTTTTAAAGCATCTAATCAACTATCATTCCATCTTCTATGTAGAGAATGGTCTCTGGGGATGGAAAGTGGAACCAGGAAGACTGGTTAAGAAGCTGTTTGGTAGATCAGATAAAGGAATATGGCGTGGATTAGAATGATAGTGAAGAAATGTCTGGTAAATGGCTGGAGGGTGAATACCGCATCCAGGGAGCCAAGTGAAGAAAGTGCTTCGTAAGGAGCAGGACCAAATAAATCAATGCTTTGGAAAGGTCGAGCAAAAGGTGCTTGATAATTGACAACCAGAGTCATTGGAGGACTTAAAAAATGTGGTTTGCCTGGAGTAGTGCAGAGAAAATCCTGACCAGAGTGATTGCAAGAAAAGATAGAAGACAAGAAGTGGAGGCAGAGAATACACTGTGATGGAATTTTACTATAAAAGTGGAGCAGATAAATGGAGAAGTGTACTCGTTGCATAAAAATGATTATTTAATGGATCAAAATTCAAAACCAACACTCAGAAGGAAAGATAGAAGGGAATGGATTTATTTTAATTATTGGTCACTCACTCTAATCTTAAGATGAAGATTGAGGTCTTCCATTTAAAAAGACCTTTCCTCTCTACCATCTTCTCTCTCTGCTTCCTCTCTCTGTCCCTGGGAAGGAGAAAGACATCTCCTATAGGTCAGAGATGAAAGGGACCCTAAGGACCAGCCAGTCCATCTTGCTAATAGTAAAGGTTCTAGAGGAAAGCATAAAGGGAAAACTGCAGCTATGTCCTAGGCAAAGGCTTTCTTGTCCCTTGCAGAAATGTTCCTTCTTATGCCATCCTATCTTGGCCATGATACTCTTTCTTTTTAGGTTTCTGCCCATTGTTTTTGAGTTTTACTTTCCAGAAAGCCAGTTGTCCTGGCAAGAATGCTTAACTGAAGAAAAATAAAGGAAGATAGAAAGAAAGAGAGAGAGAGGGAGAGAAAAAGAGAGGGAAGGAAGGAGGGTAGGAGAGAGAGAGAGAGTTAAAACCAGAGGAGAAGTGAGTTGGAGGAAATCGGAGGAGGAGATGAACCATGAGAGACTGTGGACTCTGAGAAACAAACTGAGGGTTTTGGAGGGGAGGGGGATGAGGGGTTGGGTGAGCCTGGTGGTGGGTATTATGGAGGGCACGTATTGCATGGAGCACTGGGTGTGGTGCAGAAACAATGAATTTTGGAACACTGAAAAAGAATAAAATAAAAAAAAAAGACAGTTAATATGATAGGTATACCTTAAAACTATCATGATGAAAAATACTGCCTGTTTTCACACTCCACAGAATACAGGCCATGAAGTTTTAATGTTTAAAATTCTTAATTCCTAATATAGTATAGATTTGGCAAAATTCTTATCCAAGAATCAGAATTTAAAGAGAAATAGTCACTGTAGGCCTCCAAGTATTAAATTAACTACCTTAGGATACAACATAAGCTTTTCTTCTTATTTAAATATATTATTATATGAAGAAAGAAGGAAACATAGTGATGTTTTCGAGGTTTAGTTAGTGTGATAACCAGACGGCACGCTGACAGGGTCCTTGCAGTCCTAAGGCCAGGTCAGAGACCAGCCCTACCCAGCGCAGTGCAGTTTGCAGAAGTGCACAAGCCGCATAGCAGGGAGCAGGCCTAGAAAGGCAGATTGGCCCTTAAGCTAGTTGATCTGACGCAATGTAGTGTAACAGTGCTGAACGAGAAAACTTATTTACCGATAGTTTGTTATGTTGATTGTTCTATTGAATTGTACATGCAATGATCAAGGTGAATTGTGCTTGAATCCTATAAAAGAGCTGTAAACCAATAAACGTTGTCTTAGCAGCATTGGCTGCGACCCTAGGGTGGGGGGTGGTGGTGCAGGAATCAAAAAACCAACTCTAATTAATTTAGTTTAAGATGAAAAATCAATTTTTTTCCTTCTAATATTTCTCCTCAGGAAAGAAGTAACACCTTAAAAAAAACAGTGTCAGGTTGTGGACCTAGGAGAAGATGCCAATAATAATAATAATAATAATAATAATAATAAATCCTTTGACTGCTTTTAGACTTTACTGGGGGTCAGCAAACAATGACTCATGGCCAAATCTGGCTTACTGTTTTTGTAAATAAAGTTTTATTGGATCACAGGCAAGCAAATCCATTTACATATTGTCAATGGTTGCTTCAGTGCTAGAATGACAGTGTTGGGAAAAAGAGTTTAAACTATTTTTTTTTTAGTTCAAAAACCTAAAATATTTACCATGTGGCCCTTTTTTTCAGAAAAAGATTGCTCATCCTCTGATCTATACTAACTTTTCTCAAAATGTGCCTTCAGTGACATTACCTCAGTGGAATACAGTGAACAAACAGGCATGGTAACCCTAAACTAACAACATTACGTTAATCTCTTCACTGCAGGACTTTATAGAGCCTTTAATATTTCAACATGAATGTGAGTCTCTAAAGGAGAAAATGTGCCTTGTAGGTTTAAGAATAAAATCTCAAGAGAATTAAGAGGTATAATGGTTTTGATTTCTAAAAATGCCCAAATTCTGGCCTGAAAGACACTTCTTCTTTACATACGGTCCCTGGACAAGTAATATCTACAAGGAAAAAATTGAGTGTCTTTTTTGTAATATCTTCACAGAAAAGTAGCTGCTGAAGTGTCCTACCTCAATGCAGGGCCTCCTGTAATGGTCATGTTGAAACGATTTACAGCTTAAGGTACATAAAGTGCTTCCTTCCCCTGATTTAAATCTTGGGACATTACCATGTCATGTCAGGCTCATGGATAAAGGGTCTTGAAGGGGATTGGTGGGGAACAATATGATGGGTCTGCAGATCAGCACCTAGCCTAACTCATGTGCTTGGAAGAGGTGGAATGAAGAGAGTATGATCACAGCTATGCCTGCACAGAAGCACCAGTTTTTAAATGGAAGTGTAGGAGAAGGAGTGGAATCTTGTTTGTATGTTTATGCTTTTGAGGCACAGTGTTTATGTCCAATAATAACAATGGTCCAGTCAATATTCCAGAACTCTGAATCATCTGATATGTAACCCCTTCCTACATGTAACTCTTCCTTCTTTGCCGTTGGAGGCGGGGGTTGGGGGGACAATGAAAAGTGCCTTGGCATGGTGAGAGGATGCTCTAGTGTGTCCTCTTTCTGTAATTTGTTGATTTTCCCTAACTTTTCTTTTATACTTTTTGTATTTTGCAGAATTCATAGACCACTGTTCTAGGAAAGTTGGCCTGAGCCAGTAGTCCTCAGACTTTAGTAGGTATAAGAATTCTTGGAGATTCAACGGGGCACCTGGGTGGCTCAGTGGGTTAAGCCTCTGCCTTCGGCTCAGGTCATGATCTCAGGGTCCTGGGATCGAGCCCCACATCGGGCTCTCTGCACAGCGGGGAGCCTGCTTCCTCCTCTCTCTCTGCCTGCCTCTTTGCTACTTGTGATCTCTCTCTGTGTGTGTTGAATGAATAAATAAAATGTTAAAAAAAAAAGAATTCTTGGAGATTCTTAATTAACTACAGAGAACAAACTGAGGATTGCTTGTAGGGAGCGGGGGTGGGAAGATAGGGTAACTGGGTGATGGACATTAAGGAGGTCATGTGATATAATGAGCACTAGGTATTATAAGACTGAGAATCACTGACTTCTACCTCTGAAACCAGTAATACATTATATGTTAATTAATTGAATTTAAATTTAAAAAAAACAAAGTAAAAAAAAGTAAAGCAAATCAAAGTTTGAGAAGAAAAAAAAAAAGTCTCTTATGGTTTGCCTCCCTCACTATTTTTTTCTTATTTTTCCTTCCATATTTTGAGGAACAACTGTCTTAACATTGGCTAGAGAAACAAAAGAACTCTTTTTTTTTAACTTTATTAGTTTTTAGGTGGCTTCCCTATAATTTGCAATATAACTTATAATTAACCCAACTATACTTCCCCCTTCCTTATCCCTGATAATTTTCCTTACCTTGAAGTATGTTCTGTCTGAAATTAATATGGTTATTTTTGTTTTCATTTGATTGGTGTTAGCATGGTATATTTTTCTCCATCCATTTTCTTTTAATTTACATGTGTCTTTACATTTAGCATGGGTTTCTTGTAGAAAACGTACAGTCGGGTCAAGTTTTTTCATCCACTCTGAGAATCTCTGTCTTTTAATTGCATTTAGATGATTGACATTATGTGATTATTATTTTTTTAATTTCTTTTCAGTGTTCCAGAATTCATTGTTCCTGCATCACACCAGTGCTCCATGCAACACGTGCCTTCCATAATACACACCACTAGGCTCATCCTCCCCTCCAAAACCTTCAGTTTGTTTCTCAGAGTCCACAGTCTCTCATGGTTCGTCTCCCCCTCCAATTTCCCCAACTCACTTCTCTTCATCTCCCCATGTCCTCCGTGTTATTTGTTACACTCCACAAATAAGTGAAACCAGATGATAATTGACTCTCTCTGCTTCACTTATTTCATTCAGCATAATCTCCTCCAGTCCCATCCATGTTGATACAGAAGTTGGGTATTCATCCTTTCTGATGGAAGCATAATACTCCATTGTATATATGGACCACATCTTCCTTATCCATTTGTCCGTTGAAGGGCATCTTGGTTCTTTCCACAGTTTGGCGACTGTGGCCATTGCTGCTATGAACTTTGGGGTACAGATGGCCCTTCTTTTCACTGCATCTGTATCTTTGGGGTAAATACCCAGTAGTGCAACGGCAGGGTCATAGGGAAGCTCTATTTTTAATTTCTTGAGGAATCTCCACACTGTTCTCCAAAGTGGCTGCACCAACTTGCATTCCCACCAACAGTGTAAGAGGGTTCCCCTTTCTCCACATCCTCTCCAACACATGTTGTTTACTGTCTTGTTAACTTTGGCCATTCTAACTGGTATAAGGTAGTATCTCAATGTGCTTTTGATTTGAATCTCCCTGTACAGTTGGGTTAATATCTACCATATTCCTATTGTTTTCTATTTCTTGTCCTTGTTCTTTGTTCCTCTTTTGGCTTCCATTCTTTTTTTTTTTTTTTTTTTTTTTTTTTGTTTTTTTTTTAGCCTTTTTTTTTTTTTCATTTTTTTTTTTTTTTTTTTTAAAGCATAGCAATTATATTTCTTTTTTACTTTTTTTAGTGGGTGCAAAAGGAAAGTCCCTAAGCTGATATCTAGCTCTCTCCAACTCAGCAGAGAGGATTGGACTAAAACTCAAGGCTGGGGGACGAAGCTTGAATTTTACTCCAAAATCAAGCATTTTATTGGGAAACCTCTGACATAGGTAGACAGTAGGTCTAGACTTGTAGTTTGAAGGTTGGGCAAACTGAACTCTCAGAGATATGACTAACAAATTGGACCTAGGAAAATTTGAAAGTCTTAAAGGCTATAGTGGTTCTCTATATGTTAGAAAAAATTGAGTCATTTTCATTAAAAAAAAAAAAGACAAAATATTAGGAGGAATTTTGAGGGTAAGAGCTCAGAAAGCCTAAAATACAGTTCTCTGGGTTCTTTGAATATGCTTTCTGGAAAGTTATAGCATCTCCTTTTCTGGAAATTATTAGAACATTCGATTAGCGTAGACAGCATGAGAGAGTTCGCTTGGTTTGCAGACTGTTTATAAAAGAAATGAAGATTTCCTAGAACAACAAAAATGGAGCTGTCTGCAAAGAGAATGAGCTGCCTTGGCAGGCAGCAAACTTACATAACTAAAGTGTACAAGTGTAAGATAGGTTGTGGAGGGAATTCAAATATCTCAGCAGTTCTAAGCTTTTAAACTTCAAAGTCCTAAATTTTAAAGCCCTCATAAATTCTAAGACGCTGAGTCTCATGTATAATCATTGCATGCAGGGTTTTTTGGTTGTTGTTGGAAAACATGGCCATTATCTATTTTATTTCTGTAAAAATAACATATGTGTCCACTTGGGGGTAGTAAAGTATTTTTTTCAGTATCTCCAGGGAGTCTTCAGTATTTCCTCTGCAAATACATAAGATGTAGTGAAAACAGTACCAACTAGATGTTGTTTTCTGTCTTTTATTTTGTAAGTGACAGTGTCTTCTACTATATAAACATACACAATAGAAATTATGAGCAAACACAGATTTTGTTTCTTTTTTTTCCTGTAATACTGAGAGAGTTAAAAACATACAGATTAAAATTGTTTTATCAGCAACAAATATGCCCAGAAGCTGAATGACATTAGAGTTAATTCTATAATGGTGGTCTCATTACGTTCAACTCAATTCAATTCACTTCAGTAAGGCAGTCCCAATGTTGGGTCCCCCCAAAATTGGGTACCCCAATAATGGGTCCGTGATTAAAGGAGCGAGACTGATACAAAGCGAAGGTCAAGCAAAGCTTTATTTCACGCCAAGCATCAGGAATCAGACCGACTGTCAAACAGACCAGTCGGGACCACCCCTATAGAGAGGACGACCCCTCCCTGCTTTCCAGACTAACTTTTATAGAGCAAAGGCCATGTGGTTGGGCCTGGCCACACACAGGTGTCCAATGAGATTGTAACACACACAAGAAACTCCACAGTGATGCTAGGTGACCAATTGAATTATAATTTACCCTAGTAGACATTTGAACCAGCCTATCAGACCTTGGTTAGGATTGGTGCCAAAAGGCTCCCAAAGGGCAGGGGCCCAAACTCCTTGGTAGCTAGGAGACAGTATGTGTCCCCACTGATTGAATACCTCCACCTGGCCTGACCCACCCTTGTACTTGGACTTTGTTACCTGGGACTGGTTTCCCGGACTTGCTTTTAAATAAGTTCCCCTGGGTGGGGAGGGGGGGGGCAAGGTCAATTTAAGCTTTACAGCAAAATGGCAGTTCAACCGGGGTGGGGCCGCTCTGGCTGAATAGGCCCTTACACCAAGATGGGTTGAAAATTCCTGGGTTATAAAAATATCCTAACACTTGAATTATTCTCCTCCTCTTAAACAATTTCAAGATTTTTACATTGTCACTGTAATAAGAGTAATGTAAAAATTTATTGCAAAACTCAGTGTATCAAAATAATACATCTTTATTACCTCCCAGTTTCTGTGGGTCAAGAATCTGGGGTACAGATCAGCTGGACACCCCTGGCTCTGAATTTCTCATGAGGCTGCAGTTGGGGTGTCCATAGGCCTACAGTCCCTTCAAGGCTTGACTGGTATAGGATCTGCTTCCAAACTCACTGGCAGCTGGCTTCTCCAGAGAAAGCTATCCAAAAAGAGAGGAAGAAGGGCCCACCCATCAGAGAAGACAGAGTCTTTTTGTAACCTCCTCTTGGAAGTGACATCCAGTTGTTTCTGTCATATTCTCTTTGTTAGAAGCAAGTCAGTATAGTTCAGCCCACACTCAAAGGGAGTGGGATACATAGGACATGAGGACCAAAAGATAGGGATCATGGTAGAGATCCATTTTATAGGCTGCTTAACACAGAGGTAGAGGTCACATTTTAAATTATTTCTCTTTTGAAAAATGACTCAACAGCATTCAGTAGTTAATCAGGCTTCTATTTTATGGGTGGCATGACCTGCATCTGTCTTACCCTCGTGTCACTAGATAGGGTTCTAGTCCTTCTTGTGTGCAGACCAGCTGTAGCACCTGAGGCATTTAAATCCTGAATCGTGGTTTCCTTGTCAACAGAAAGAGGCAGTGTGAGTACACCCTTTAAGATCCCTTCTCATTTGGACATTGTTTCTCAGAAAATGATCAAATTCTGTTCTAAGGGGGTCCAAGTCTCTTTTCTTTAGACAAGAGTTTCTCAACTTCAGCACCCTTGACATCTTGGGTCTGAGAATTCTTTGTTGTTGGGGGGAAGCTGTCTTGGACATTCTAGGATGTTCAACATCACCCCTGGCCTCTACTCATTAGATGGCAGGAACAGCCCCCTGTTTGTGACAATAAAAGATGTCTCTGACTTTGAGGGCCACAATCGAAGCAGAGCTGTAGTTTAACATACAAAAATTATTTCCTTTTCTGTAATATCTTTGATTTTTTTTCCCTCAAGGAAAAAAAAATATATAAATTAACAAATATACAGGTATTAATAACTTATAAGCATTTGTAATTTAAAAGAAAAGCGATCTTCTGAGGTAGAAATTTAAGAACTAGAGATAAGGTGTTTCCAGTGACTATGTAAAAGGGTTGGTGGGGGACAGGGGGAGGACACTATTATGCTAAGCATGAATCATACTTATTCTACAGAAAAAACGAAACTGCTACAGAATAATTTCCAGGAACCACAGAGGTGATTGTGTGGAAGTGCTCATGAGTCCTGTGATGGCTAAATTTACATTGTCAAATTGACCAGCCATGCAGTAACCCAACCGTCTGGCCAAACATTATTCTGGGTATGTCTATGAGGGTATTTCTGGGTGAGATTAGACTTGGGATCCATTTGAATGAACGCAGTGAGGAAAGCAAATTGCCCTCTCTAATATGGGTTGGCTTCATCCCATCAACTGAAGATGTGAATAGATCAAAAAGGCTGAGTAAGAGGGAATTTTGCCTACTTGACTGAGCTGGGTCACTGGTCTTCAGCCCTTGGACTGGATATTATGCCATGGCTTTCCTCTCCTTGTTCTCAGGCCTTCAGACTCAGACTGGAACTCACTACCGGCTGTCTTGGGTCTCCAGCTTGCTTACCACAGAGCCTTACTCTTCTCGGTCTTCATAATTCCACAAGCAATTCCTTATGTTAAATCTCAATCTGTATGTGTGTCTGTGTCCATCTTACTCATTCTATTTCCCTGGAAAATCCTGACTCATAGAAGTCCTGAGAAATTTATAATAAGAGAAAAGATGGTCAGGGGAAGACTTCTGGGAAAAAAGACTTGAAAAGAGGATGGAGCCGAGAATTTCAGACAAGTCACAACATTCCTAAGCATCATATTCCAGGACCCAGTACTATGTAACGCTTGGGAAGTTTCTCTTTTTGCCACAGGTTCCTCCTACTGCCATTCTTGACTCCTAAGCACCGTTGACGAGGGGTCTCTCCTTGACCAAACTTTAGCTGGGTTCCTTTGAGCCTTCTTTGTGATAAGGGCTCTCCTTGGCCCCCCTCTTAGGCCTGTTCAACTCTAGTTTTAACAAAGTATCCTGCCAAACCAGTTTATAGAACATCCTCCTTCCCATTGACATCCAATCAAGTTATTTTCCTCTGTCCTTTATGTAATCAAGTTCTGTCCTCTCCCCGACTCTTGATACCTAACCAAGTTCCTCTCAGGAATTTTGCATCCATGCCCTCACCCTGACCACTGGCCATAAATCCCCTCTGGGTCCTGTTCTATTAGAGTTGAGTTCAGTCTCCCTCCCCTATTGCAATAGTGTATCCCTTATTACAAGGGTCTTGTGTAAAGTCTTCCTCACCATTTTTAACTAGTGTCTGGTGCAGTTTTTGTTTTATTTTATACCTCAGAGCAGTGACAGCTTCAGTAAATAAAAATCACAGGGGGCAGATTAAGACTAGATTCTTAGACATTTCTTCAATTTTAGTCAAAGTATGATTTAAAATTCTTTTTCTACTCAGCATGAACCATGTAACACTTATCTAGGTATTTTCTTTTAAGATTTTATTTATTTTCCAGAGAGAGCACAAGTTGGGGGAGGGGCAGAGGGAGAGAATCTCAAGGAGACTCTCCACTGAGCATGGAGCATCATGTGGGGCTCGATCTCACGACCCTGAGATCATGATCTCAGCTGAAAATCAAGAGTCAGACACTTAACCAGCTGAGCCACTCAGATGCCCCAACCTTGATATTTTTTTTTTAAAGATTTTATTTATTTATCTGTCAGAGAAAGAGAGGGAGAGAAAGCGAGCACAGGCAGAGGGAGAAGCAGGCTCCCTGACGAGCAAGGAGCCCGATGTGGGACTCGATCCAGGATGCTGGGATCATGACCTGAGCTGAAGGCAGCTGATTAACCAACTGAGCCACCCAGGCGTCCCAACCTTGATATGTTTTAAAGCTATATCTTCCTGTCTAGAATTGGTCTGTATTTAGGGAATGTAAATTAATTTTATAGCTAATCAAGTAGATAGAAACCTATTATTGATGAAGTCCTCTTTAGTGAGGCCCAAAGGCCAATATTATGCATTTAGGAATTATGCTGTTTTTATTCTTTTAATACTTTATTTATTTATCAGAGAGAGAGAAAGCAAGCACAAACAGGGGAAGCGGCAGGCAGAGGGAGAAGCAGGCTCCCTGCCAAGCAAGGAGCCTAATGCAGGACTCAGTCCCAGAACCTTGGGGTCCTGACCTGAGAGGAAGGCAGATGCTTAACCAACTGAGCCACCCAGGCTTCCTGAATTACACTGTTTTTAGATTATGCTTCATTATCTGAATTATCCAGATTGTCAGTTCTCTGTATTCATTCGGATGTAGTGAGATACGGAGTAGGAAGCAACATGTAGGATGCAATATGGGAGTCAGGAGAAATCAGTCCAATTATCAACCCTGCCACTCATGGTTTTATCTTGGACAAGCCACCTTTCCTTTTTGTGCTTTAAGCTGGTGATATAGATTTGTAGCTAAGAGCTGGAGGTCTAAACTTAGAACTAAGTTAAACCTCATCTTCAACATTTCTTAGCTGTGTGACCTTGAGCAAGTTACTTAACTTTTCTGTTTCAATGTATTTGTCTTCTGTGGATTGAGGATTATAACAGTGCCCATCTTTGGGGAAGTTCTTGGGAAGGTTAAATCAGATGATAAATGTAAAATTCTTAGTACAGTAGCTGAAAAAGTCTCAATAATTATTGATAGCTGAAAGGCACATTGGCTAGGTGATCTTGAAGGCTTCTTCATTTTCTAAATTTCTATAAGTTTTGTTAACTTACATAGGCGTTCAAAATAGGCTGCACATCTCTACTCAGTCAGGGCCAGAGTTAAGAGTAGATAATGAAAGAATGAATATGAGTTTCCTTTTAGCTGGTAAATCTGAATATCCATGGATTCAACAGACTGAGAATAGGGACATTCTTGTTATTGTCTGTGTTTTTAGATCTAGATCAATGTCTGCCACTTGGTGTATACACACACACACACACACACACACACACACACACACATACACACACACACGGTATTTGCTGGGAAGGTGGACAGAATATAGCACATGGAACAATTAAGAACAGGTTCCAGGTGAGACTTCATGCCTTGACCGCTAGTCCTCTCAGTTATTTATTTGTATAAATGGCATCTTAGTTATTTCCTCAAGCTTCAATGATCTCATTTGTCAAATGAGGATTGTTACAAGCTTGACTTGATGAAAATGTCAAGCACATGGCATGATGTCTTAAATGTTTAGTAAATAGCCATATATGATCTAAATTTGATATTCAGTTTCAGGCACAGGAAATAGCTAAATCATCTCTACATGTGCTAGAGACAATGTAACCATCTGTACCCCTGAGACTTGTCTCCTTGTTGTTCCTCTCTGAGCCCGATGTCTATGCTAGAATGATCCCATTACTTGGATCCTTAGCCTCTGTCTCCTGATTCTGAGAGCCCAAAATCAGATTTAATTCCCCAGATGAAAACATGCCAAAGGCCTTTTAAAACAATTAATATGCTTGGGCGTCCCTGGCAGCCTGGGAGCCTGTGGCTTTGCTGATTGCCCTATCATAATATTGATTAATCTTTCATGGAACAGAAAAACAATCTTTAATACATATTCCTGCCTTCATTATTTATGAAATCCTACCAGTTGGCAATGGAATCTTGGGCAGCTTGTTTATTTGGTGGAAATGAGTACAAGAAAACTCCTGACACATTTCTTGGTACAGAACGCATTGAAATCATCTTACGTTTGAATGCTGCCAGAGAGTAACATTCTCTAAAAACTGTAAACAAAGTGAAATGGTATCAAAAAATATAGGTCTTTGTGAAGCGATAAATTCCTCCATCCATATTTATCATTTTCCCACAAACACTTAGTATTGCACTCCCTAGAGTGTTACAAATGGTACATTCACTTATTTGATCCTCATGTAACCACTCTGATACAGATATATACTGCCATGATGTCCGTTACATGGATGGTAAAATGGAACAACAGAGAGGTTAGGTAACTTGTCCAAGATCACACAGTTAATTATGGTATAGCCAGGATTTGAACCTGGCCATCTGGCTCTAATGTCCTTGTACTTTTAGTGTGTTTGCTTTCCAATCTGTATTAATGATTTAGTGGGCAATAAGTGAAGACGTAATATTGGGGGATGGCATTAAACTGGAAGGCTTGTTAAGCGATGTCAGTGAGATAGAGACCCATGTAGAATCCATGTAGTAAAATGGAGGAGCTCAGACTTTGGAGTCAGATAGTTCCAGCTTCCAACTCACTACACCATTCATTAGCTGTGTGTCTTTATTCTCAATACTCTATTACCTCCGGTAGTATTACACATCTCACCTCAGTCAGGCCGTGGGCTCATGGTGAGTGGAGTGTACTTCCAGGTCTCCCCGCTATGGGATTGGCCATGTGACTTGCTTAGCACAGGGAACACATACTGCAGGTGGCCCCAGTGTTTCCTGTGAATTCCCCAGCCTGAGCAGTGTGGACTTGCCCCAGCTAACCTGCAGATATAACAATAAGATGTAAATACTGTTCGGAGTCTCGCTCAGACTTTGGGCTTGCTTGTCCATTTCCCCAAGTGTGAAACAGGACAAGTCTTATTTCGTCACCTGTAAAGCGGGGAGTTGCTAACTCCCTCTAGTGAAGCTGTGAGAACTTAGTGAGATAATAGTGCACATGAACTAAAACCTGGAGTTTCTATTGTTAAAGAATTGGTGATACTGTTAAGATCAATATTAAAATTTTTAATTTTTAGCATTTATGAAAGAAAGCATGGAATTTTGATAAGATATTCCTTCTGATATGAACAGACATTTCTCCAATGAAGACATACAAATGGCTATCAAACACATAAAAAAATGTTCATCATCGCTAGCCATCAGGGAGATTCAAATTAAAACCACGTTGAGATAGCACCTTACACCAGTTAGAATGGCCAAAATTAGCAAGACAGGAAACAACATGTGTTGGAGAGGATGCGGAGAAAGGGGAACCCTCTTACACTGTTGGTGGGAATGCAAGTTGGTGCAGCCACTTTGGAGAACAGTGTGGAGATTCCTTAAGAAATTAAAAATAGAGCTTCCCTATGACCCTGCAATTGCACTATTGAGTATTTACCCCAAAGATACAGATGCAGTGAAAAGAAGGGCCATCTGTACCCCAAAGTTCATAGCAGCAATGGCCACAGTCGCCAAACTGTGGAAAGAACCAAGATGCCCTTCAACAGACAAATGGATAAGGAAGATGTGGTCCATATATACAATGGAGTATTATGCTTCCATCAGAAAGGATGAATACCCAACTTCTGTATCAACATGGATGGGACTGGAGGAGATTATGCTGAATGAAATAAGTGAAGCAGAGAGAGTCAATTATCATCTGGTTTCACTTATTTGTGGAGCGTAACAAATAACACGGAGGACATGGGGAGATGAAAAGTGAGTTGGGGAAGTTGGAGGGGGAGGTGAACCATGAGAGACTGTGGACTCTGAAAAACAATATGAGGGTTTTGAAGGGGCGGGGGTGAGAGGTTGGGGGAACCAGGTAGTGCGTATTAGGGAGGGCACTGATTGCATGGAGCACGGGGTGTGGTGCAAAAACAATGAATACTGTTACGCTGAAAAGAAATAAAAAATTAAAAAAAAAAAAAGATATTCCTTCTGTTGGTGTGGACATTGAAAAAAACAAGTTTCGCCCAAGCCTGATTAAGACCTAATTTCAAAATACCTATATACTTACAAATCATTCTTACTTATGCATTAACATAGGCTTCTTAACTTTCATTATTTTTTGTCTTTGAAAATAAAGAATTGCTTTTCTTTTTAAATAGTATTTTGTTTACCAGCTCAGTCTAACCATTCTAGCCTACTAAATTCACAGTATACATTTTTTGCAATGTATATATTTCACTGGCAATGTTATCATTTAAGTATAAACAATAACTTCTAGGCCATGTAGAGATTAGTTGAAGCTTCCAAATATTGACATTACCTAGATAATGTTTCCAAAGTATACCATATACATATGTCTAATGTAGAGTTCAAATGTGATTTAATGATTTAAAGGGGATGAAAAAAGGGAAGGAATTGTTCAGATTGTTCAGATTTGTTTGGCTTACATAAATTAGTATGACCTCAAGCTTCCTTATAATGTTAACATGGTACACTTCTACATATTTAAAAAAATGAGGTGGGGGCCCCTGGGTGGCTCAGTTGGTTAAGTATCCAAGTCTTGATTTCAGCTCAGATCATGGTCTAAGTGTTGTGAGATTGCCTGCATGGGGCTATGCGCTCAGCATGGAGCCTGCTTAAGATTCTCTCTCTCCCTCTGCCCCACTAGCCCCCCTTCCCCCTCCCCAGCTGATGTGGCCTCACTCACTTGCATATGCTCTCTCTTAAAAAAAAAAAAAAAGAGCTCCCCAGCCAAGTAGAGAGAATTTGGAAATCTTGCATCTTTTTACAGTGAGGCCTATGGGATATTTAAAAACAGATGTATAGGGAGGATAACATGTAGAGAGAGCTGTTACTGTTTTCTGCACTGATATTAATGGACAGCATCCAAGGATAATTCCTCCATTCTAGGTTAATTATAAAATGCTGATGAGGCTTTCATGTTATAATTAGCATGCTTTAGCTTATTTTATCTCATAACTCTGGGTCAAAATCTGGTTCATTGACAATTTTTTTTCAATGAGTTAACCACAACTTTAAGTGGTCTGTAATTATAATGGTGTTATTGGGCATCTATTCTACAAACAAATCATGTATATGACAGCAAGATGGCAGATGGCCAGTATATAGATGGTTAGTAGTGTGCTGATAAGATGGCTCTCTGGGGGGGAAAAAGATCCCCGAGGTAATATGTTTGTCAATTCTATGGTGTAAATATTCCCACTGTGGCTGATTTCAGGTTACTGATCATATAACAGCAGACTCTCAAAATTCCTAAATATGTAATAATAAACTTTTGCAAGCCAGTCTGAGCTAGCACCAGCACACCACTGAACCACTAATACTTACAAACACTAGATTCTTCTGTTGGAATAATGAAATTTTTAAATTCTCCTACAATGCCTTCATTCAACTATAACTCATTCATTAAGAGAGTGTCTTTATGTAAGACTGTTAAAGGTACTTTGCAATAGTAATTATAATAATTTAAGCCATAGGCTACTTTGAGGAACTAATCAAAGCTATAAACCTTCTCTACAAAAAAGTACATACAGAGGAGCCTGGGTGGCTCAGTTGGTTGAGCATCTGCCTTTGGCTCAGGTCATAATCCCAGGGTCCCGGGATGAAGCCCTATATGGGGCTCTCTGCTAGGTTGGAGTTGTTTCTCCCTCTCTCTTTGCCGCTCCTCCTGCTTGTGCTTGCTCTCTGTCTTCCTTTCTGTCAAATAAATAAATTTTAAAAATCCTTAAAAAAAGAATTACGAATACAATTTCAGGAGATTCTTGGACTTTCTTACGCTTGTTCATGGCTCTCAGATTAAGAATCTCCGTTCTCTTTATAGGCTAGACAATTAATTTGGCAAGCAACATTCTGAACCTCATTCCTTCAGTTCACTAAATTTATGAATTATCAGAGAGCTCAAAAGTCACTATTTAATTGCAAAAGAGTTAAATTACCAGCATTTTATTAGTCATGTTTACTACCTGTCCTCTTCTGTCATTATTCCAAAATGCAGAGATGTTAAGGAATTCACAAGGACATGATGAGGTCAACTACTGAGTAGCATTGAGCAATTTAGTTTTGGTTCCTTTCTTTGTCCTACTAGTTGTGTGTGAATCATTATATCAGGTAACTCTAAGACTTGGGACATTTCAATTTTCATTTTGAAATGGAAGTTGTGTGTGTGTGTGTGTGTGTGTGTGTGTGTGTGTGTGTGTGTGTATACCTGTGTGTATGGATATGTATATAGCCACAATCTCAACACTTACTCTTTTTCTTTCCCCTTTTTAAATATTAGGATTAATTAAGTCTATTGCCCATGACTTGACCAAACACCTTTTTTATATAGTCTTATAGCACTTGTATTTTTATTTTGTAGCACACTTCACAAAAAAAAAAAAATCATCTCTCAAGGCCAGAAAATTCATAACCTGGCATAATGCACCTTGCCTAATGGGTACTAAGTGATTGGTTGAAAGAAATAATTAATGAATAAATGATAATTTTTATATACATTTTGAAGAGAAAAAAGGTAAATAAGGAGAAAACAAAAAAAGAGATCAAAGTTATAATCAAAGCAAAATTATAATAAAGCAAAATTACTAGCTTCAATTTTAGTGTTTTTTCTTTGTCTATCCATCTACCTACAATAGCAACATATTTAATTCTGGTCGCTAGGAGTTGATGTTAAGGCTGATGACCTTAGTAGATCTTCATTTGAGGATGCCTTTAAAAGGTGAGAAAGAAATTAATTTCTCCTCCATTTCTGAGGTTTTGTTTTGCTGAGTCTTTTCAACTTAATTCTCAAATGACCTGAGGATTCTTCTCATCAACATAAACTACCACTGGAGGATTCTGATTCATTCAAGTTGGCTTATAATTAGCAAAGAGATTTACATATATATATATATATATATATACATATACACACACACATATATAAATATACATATATATAAATATATATTACTGGAGGATTCTGATTCATTCAAGTTGGCTTATAATTAGCAAAGAAATATTTATATATATATATATAAGAGATTTAATATAAATATATAGCAAAGAGATTTATATATAGCAAAGAGATTCTATATATATATTTTATATATTTACATATATTTATATATATATTTTATATATATATATAAATCTCTTTGCTAATTATAAGCCAACTTGAATAAATCAGAATATTTAACTATATATTATATATATTTATATATTTAATTTTAATTAATTATAATAATATATTAAAAAATAAAATAATATTTAATTATATATTTTATATACATACATATATATATATAGAGAGAGAGAGAATATCACTTTGAGGATGATTGTTTAGTTAGAAAATAATGATGTCAGGGACCAAAACCCCCATTTATCAGTAGGATGGTTCATTCAATTTAGGAAAAATTCAGAGATTAAAAGCTGGAACTTGAATGTTTCAGCATCAATAAGATTCTGGGACTGAGAAGAACCTCTTGTACCACAGGCACTGCAGACATGCTATTATAATCACAACCAGCTAAACGGCCAACTGAAGGTCAGATATCCCCCTCAGAAAGAGAATCTTAGTCTTTTGGCTCTTGACATGGTTCCACCTGGAGCTGTTCTTTGGCTCAGTACATTGGAATGTGAAGTCAACTCACTTACCACATATTTATTGAACATCTACCATCGTGACAGATATATTGCCAGGATTCCAGCAACAGCAAAAATGAACACAAGATATTTCATGCCTTTGACAAATTTACATTCTGACAAAACAAGAATATAAATTCCTGAACTACAAAGCAGAGTGAGGAAAAAGCTTAAGAGAGAGACTGACAGCGAGGTCAGATACCACATCTATTTGAATAAACCAAGCATGGTTTTATGGCGGCACCACACTGAGATGGACATTGAAGGATGGGTGGGAGAGCAACAGAGCCTGGAGCCTGGAGATGAAGAGGGCATTTTCTAAGCAAATATGTGCAGCTGGGACAACTGGGTTGTATTTGCATTAGAAGAGCAAGTAATCCATTTTAAATAGAATATACATTACATGTGCTGATATAATAGGAGATGAGTCTGGAAAGTTGATTTTTCTCATATGTGTGAAGACTATTATATAGTTAATGAAAGATTTTGTAAGTAAAATCATGGGTTTGAAACCAGTAGTTACTATCTGACCTGGGTTTTTTCCCAAGATTGTAGACCATACCTCTATCTGCTTATGGAGTAAGACTTTAGAAATCCATGTCTAAAGCAAATTATGAAAACAGCTAAGTTTGTGTTTGGATCATTTTATGCCTCTTTTGACCCTCCACCATGGCCTTCTCCCTCTTCCCTTTCTTCTCTAAGTAGAACTTGGATCCGATCTCATTCCTGGTGTGGAATGACTGAGAATGACTTGAGGATCAGGAAGGAGGGAATAATAGTTCTAAGAGGCATCCCCATATTACCAGGACTCTTCAAGTAACAGGCTTCAAAATACTGATGAATTACATTATAATGACAAAATGTGAGGCAGTAGGATAAATACTTTGCTGTGGAAGAACATTGACATGGATCCCTCAAATATGTAAAATAGCATAGCATCTACAGGTCTCCCTTTTATGTCCCACAGGGGCCATCGGTTGTGAGAGTTTAACAGCTTAACTCCAAGTGCGGATGAGTCAGGATAAATTATTTCCCAAAGTAAAAATTACTCAAAGTATAGGTATCACACTTTACTGGTCATAATATATTTTTTTCTTTCCATGAACTAGTGAAGGGGCATGAGTCAGTTGGGATAATGGAAATGTCACTAAAAATCAGGAGGTTCTAGGTTTTAGATCCAGTTTTAGTAGAAGTTTGTCTAAAAAAGAGAACCCACCCAAATTAGAAATGGGTATGTAAATTTTAAGACTCATTTAACCTCCCTATTATCACAACAGGAGCCATAAATTACAGATGTCCTTCCCTATGGTAAGGCAGCATAGAGGAATGTCAACTCTTTGAGCATTCCTTTTATGGTACCTGTCCAGTACAGAGGGTTGTAGGGAGGTGAGAGCTGCTGATTGACAACTGACAAGGGAACTGGGGACCTGCATCTTCAGTCAGGTCCACAAGGGGACATTCTGTCAGGAAGATGTTCCGCTGGGCAGGTGGCCCCTGTACGTGGTGCTGGGAGTGCCCCTGTTTGCAAGGAGAGATCACGTTCCAGAATGCTGCCCGGAAACGGCGAGAGAGTACGTTATAGATAATGGGGTTGACGGCTGAGCTCAGGTAGAAGAAGACACCTGGAACACAGGAGATTAAAAAAAGAGACACACTGAGGAGAAACTGAGTGAGAAGCATGATAGAGCAAAGCATAAATATTTAACAAAAGCTTTGAATCCCTGTGAAGTAATTCTCTTTGGGAAGTAATAATATATACAAGACTCTAATTGAGAATACAAAATGCTCTGAATGGATCTACCACCTGTGTATTTAGGAATCAAACACAGAAAGATTAAAGAGTCTTGGAAAAATTTAGGCTGGCATGAGATCTCTCTGAGATGCTTGGCAATTTCCTTTGATCCCCACTTGTTAATTAAAGAACATGTTCTCAAAGTATTAACGAGAGATGCTTAAGTATCAGAGGAAAGAGAGACGTTTTTTATCTCATTGGAGCTTTGCTTAAATCTATAATTTGAAACTGCAAGTAAGAGAGGAATGGTAAATCAGTTAAGGCACAGTCCCTGCTGATATTTCTTATAATGCTAACTGTCTCTTCAAAAAAATATGCCCCAATGCCCCTTTCCTACCTAGCCTTTCCCCTTGATGACTCTTCCCATCTTCCAACTTTACTATTAAATAATTCTATATTGCCATTTGTTTTCTCAACCAAATGCTTTGTACACTGCCATTTTCCTCCTTGGTATACACACTTCTCTTTTTGCTGTATCCTATTTTTTCCCCCAAGGCCCAAGATGGGCCTAAGTTTGAGAAGTAGAGGACTGTGTTTCTGATCTTGGTTCTTGCTTGTTCTGTGACCTTAGAAGACTACAGTTCTTTTCTCCATGAAATGGGAATGGGAATACCATCCTAACCCACCTCCCTGAATTACTGTGAAGGTAAAGTAGAGATGCCATCCACAGACGGACTGAGAATGGCTAAGAATATAAAATAAGCAATAGGCACTATCATCAACATAGTCATGGTTGTCCCCATTTATGTAGTTCAGGACCTACAGAGTGCCATATGCCCTATGCACAGAACTGGACAGGGAGGAATATAGAAGAAGAGTATTGCTGTGGACTGTTAATTCATTCAATAAATTCTTATTTTGTTCCAGAAACTTTGAGGCATGTTAGTAGGTAGTAGATTTAAACTTTGTTCTCCCAGGACTTAGAACAGTATTATAGAGGCAAAATCTATGCCTAACTTTAGCTGCTGACAAAAGAACAATACCAAACTCTATCTGTTAAGAGCAAAATATATGATACTAACAGTCATCCTGTGGAAATTCACATGATAGCATAAGCACAAGGACTATGATGGTCATGAAGGATTTAATAGTGGCTACTGACTGAATACTAACCAGCCCCTGAAGCAGGCAGTAGATAATTGGGAAAGAGAGGAGAGAGTTCTGTGGTAGAAGGCATAGCCTGTGCAAATGTGCAGAGGCAGGAATGGTTACATTATGCAGGAATAATGCAAAATGTGAAGAATTCTCTAATTAACTAGATTGACAAATGTGTGGTTTATGAATGGAAATACATAACTTGATTAAAAGGCAAGTTGTAGGCATTTTTTTAGTAGCATTTAAGAGGTTTAGACTTCATCTGGTTGGCAATATGTGGAAGAGAGAGATGACATTTTAACAGGAAAATGTTAATGTAAATGCTATAATTTGGAAATCTTAAAATGGTTGTCTTCATGCATCTGGAGATGGAGAGTCAACTAGTTAAGTTTCATGTGATCTCGTGGAGTTTTCCAATTTATTTTGTCACTTCCATTTTTCTCAGCTTAACCACAAAGATAAGCTAAGAGCTATAAATATTTTTGAGATTTCATCCAGAATTCACAATTAAATTTAACATGGAGGAAAGTACTAATGTCCAGGTATAAACAGTTCAGTTCACAAGGCCTGCTGAGTACAAAAGAGACGGTGATTGAAAACAGATAATGTACATGGCATTCAATACTCCTATGAACACTGTGGTCTTTGCTTTATGCACACATGGAGTGTCCCACGCACAAGTTGCTCTTCTCTCTCCTCTCTGGTGATGTCTTTGGTAATCTAAAGAGCCCACAGAACCAGCCAGTGACTCATCGAGGTAGAGGAGCGAGGTGGTCTGCCTAACAGTCACACTAACTGAGAAAGAAGGACGTGGGTGACCATTCTCTTCTCCACTTTGGAGTATAGAACCCTGAACTTGAAGTTGGATGACTTGGGTTGGAATGCTGTTTTTACCGTTTGCCAGCCAAGTGACTTTGGGCAAAGCAGTTCTTTTTTTGGAACTTTCAGCTGTAAAATGGTGATGATAACATCTACTTGTTGTGATAATTATAGAAAGATAATGTAGTATCATGCAGCTTAAAAAGCTATTATGTCATTCACTTCTTACATCATCAGCCCATGGATTGTACAGAGCAGGCATTATTGCCATTTTATAGTTGAGGTAACTTTGACATGAAGGAGGCCTCATTCTTCAGATCACTCTGATGGGAATGAAATGTAAATCCAGGTCCTCTGACTTAATGACCTTTCTAACACTCTTTCCACCAAATTCCATGGTATGGCTCCCAAGCAGCATTACAGTGGCCTAAAAGCAGACCTTGATGCCTCGTAAATAACATTTGGTTGGTTTCCATGAGGATCTAACACTTGCTGAAGATAATATGAGATTTCAGGGATTAAACATGGATGTTTAACTAATAAGAATCATTTCAATTATGTGGTCATTGGAAGCAAAACAAAGGAATCACCTCTTAGACCACTTCCCTGCTATAATCATCATGCTTAAAGTTGAGGTCTTCAATAAAGTAGCATCTAAAATACTGATCTGGTATATTTCTTTTGGATTTATAACATACCTCATCAATATGTGAATGAAATAAAAATCAAGTGTGTTCTTTGTTGTATGGTGGGTCCCCATAATCACAATATATGCAGTGGAACCAATTGCTCTAAGCAAGATGAAACAGCTGCAGTTATGGGAACATTTCTGATGTAAGCAAGCCAGCCAAAATGTTACCTGATACCACATGGATGAGATTGAACGCAGCAGCCAGGGATTCAGTCCACTCCTCCACAAAGCTGAAGAAGAGCCGGTCAATGTGGAATGGGGCCCAACAGAGAGCAAACACTAAGACCAAGACAACTGGAAAAGGATGATGAATGAGAGAGCATAAGACAGTCAAAGCAAGGATAGGTATGCAATGCCCACTCTGAGTCCATCCATTCCTTCTAACATTCCTCCCCCCATCTTTCTTTCTTTCTTTTTTTTTTTCATAAATCTTTTTTTTTTTAAGATTTTATTTATTTGACAGAGATCACAAGTAGGCAGAGAGGCAGGCAGAGAGATAGGGGGAGGCAGGGTCCCTGCCGAGCAGAGAGTCTGATGCGGGGCTCCATCCCAGGACCCTGAGATCATGACCTGAGCTGAAGGCAGAGGCTTTAACCCACTAAGCCACCCAGGTGTCCCCCTGCCATCTTTCTTAAGCTGTCATTATAATTGACCATCTAGATCTTAAGGAGCCTTTACATAGAATATTTGCACGTGAGAATGAATCATATAGGATTTAGGATCAGTTTTCCATATGATTGTACAAGATTTCTTGTATAATTTAAGTTTAATTTGGAACACTTAAAATAGTATTGCCTTTATTCAAAGTTCTGAAAACATTATATTGTGGAAAATATGTTACAAGAAGATTGTTGGAACCATGTAAACTGGTGATAGAAATATAGTGATTGGGTTCAAGCAACTGGTGTTTTTTAAAGTCATAAATTAACAACAAACTATTAATGTAGGATGTGGTAAAATGTTGTATGGTTTTATCTTGTTCCTCTGGAAATAATTAGAAACTTCTGTGAATTCAGTCATTCTGTAAGGGGTGGGAGGGACAGAAAGAAAGGGAAGAATCATGAACATAATATTGCTTTACAAGCATCTTTTCATTGGGATGGGGATAAGTCTATTATAGTATAACTTTTTAGAGTACAGATTTCCTTCTAATTTCTTCTTTTTTCTTTTGAAATAATTATAGATGCACAGAAATATACTATTTCCTAGTTTTTTTTTTTTTTTTTTTTTTTTTTCAGCTCCCAAGGCAGGTATTAGGGCTACCATAGTTTCTCTTTGGGGCATTCAGTCTTCATCAATATAAATATTTTTTTTTCTCTTCTGAAGTTATAAAATACTTTTATTTCCCAAGACATGATGCTTCGAATTTGCCTCAGAACAATTTTGTAGGTGCTAAGGGAGAGATAGGAATATAGATGAAACAAGATTAGCTATGAGTTGATAATGATTGAAGCTGGGTGATGGGTACATACATGGGTGTTTATTTTACAATTCTCTGAATTTGTGAGTACAATTGAAGTTTCCATAGTAAATGGTACATATATTTCCTGTTGGCAGTAACATATTCAGAGTAAGTGATCTGTCTGTGTGGTGTAGTTCCAAGAATATCTGAAAGATCTTCTGAATTTACCCCCCAGGGAAAAGTCCCTAATCTGCTTTAACTAAAAACACTAATTAAATTTTTACCTAAGGGAATAATAGTATACTGCCTGCTATTCCCTTTAGTTAAAAATTTAATTAGTGTTGGCCCTCGGTGGGGTCAGCAAGTTAAGTGTCCAGCTCTTGATTTCAGCTCAGGTTGTGATATCGTGATCTTGGGGTCAGGAGGTTGAGCCCCTCATCGCTCAGCAGGGTCTGTTCTGGATTATTTCTCTCTCCTCCATCCTCCCCCCAACCATGCTCTCTTTCTCTCTCTCGAATAAATACATAAATTTTAAAAAAAAATGTAGTTACTGTTAAAATTGAACACTCTACTCATCAAAGACAAATAAAATCTTTACTGTATATTTTATCACTGTGACTTGAATGTGAGTGCACTTCAAGCCTTTTTGTGAAAGCAGATTTTGATCAAGGAAAAAGGGGAGGGAGAGATAATGAAGACTCGCGATTTCTCAATAGGGAAATTAAAATGCCAATAGGGGCTAAACAATTTCCAGGAAGATGACTATTAGATAAACTTTAGTGACTTCACAGTTTTTTGGTTCATAAACTCCACATAGTTATAGTGAGTGCTTCATATGAATATTAGCCTGAAGGATTTGTTTCTTCCAAACCTTAGGTTTTGACTTGGGAAATTTATTATAAATCTCCTTTTTCATCAATATCTCTCATACCCTAGTGTAGGATCATATATTTATAACATTCTTTTGGGAGACTGTTGATCAGTTCCTGGGTTTTAAAACATCTTCTCTATGTGAAAGAGTATACTGTACTGTATAAAATGATACAATGTTATAGGCAGGCTGATGGCTTAGAGTTACTCTTGGCCAGATGTTCTTAAATGTGGAATTAAGGGATCCCAGGGAGTCCAAGGATGGGTGTCAGGAGGCACAGGATCCCCTGAAATGGATGCAAAATGTTTTGTGCATGTGTATTTGCACATTTTCTAAGTGTAGAGTTCACAGCTTTCATCATAGTTTTTTTTTTTAAAAAAACTCATAACTCAAAATAGGTTAAAAGTCACCTACTCATTTTATTTTATTTTTAAGGTTTATTTATTTATTTTGGAGAGAGAGGCAGGGGAGGGGCAGAGGGGCAGAGAGAGAGAGAGAGAAAGAGAGAGAGAGAGAGAATCCTTTCTGAGCACAGAGCCGACTAGGGCTCAGTCTTAGGACCAGAGCAAAAACCAAGTGTCTGACCCTAAACTGACTGAGCCACCTAGGCCCACCCCCCACCTGCTCATTTTAGAGAGGAAAAGAAATGCTCACAATCACAGAGAGCAAGATTTACAGATTGAGATTTACTGAATACCCCACAGAGTGTATTCCAGTGATGCAATTTTGTGTATTGTTTGAGGGTTAAAAACTAAAATAGAAATAAGACAGACAGGTCCTAGGAGCTTGAGAAAACCAAGGTTTCGATGTTGTGGTTCAGGAGTATTTTGATTCTGATCCCATCCACACTTTCTCAGTACAAAATCCATGTCCTTTGCTTTCACAAACCAACCAACCAAGCCCCGAAAAAAGTGGAAGACTTACACAGCATTTTGGTGACAGATTTTCTGGAAGGTCTTTGAATATTTGCAGCCACTTCATCTGCCCCAAGGAGGTGGTCTTTCTTTAGCTGCAAGGGAAGTGGAGAAAGATACCGAGGGAAGGAAATATTGTTTCCTTCTGACCAGATCCTGGAAGTGTTAACTCTAACATTGACTTTGCAGACAAAAATCTGGGACTTAAAGAACTGTAAGAATTTGTCAAACGTTTACTAAGTTGGAGGTGAAGTTGGATTCAAGTCATCTAACTCAACTGGACCGGTGGTTGGGGCTACATTACAAAGCTACCATGTATCACATGCTATTCTATAAAACCCTAGTTATGTAGCATATTAATAGGTATTCCATAAAAAGTATGACATCTAAAGTTGAAAATGTTAGGTAGTCTTTTTCTTTCATTCATTCATTCATCATTCAATGATTATTAGAATGGAATCCTCTGCTATAGAGTAGGTAGACAGTAGAAAACAAAAATGGATATTATTTCTGTTTCATAAAGTTTATAGTTTTTATTGTGGGTCCTCTCAGATCCTTTAATGTGCTTGATGGACACTATGAACATCTTCATGGAGGTTTGTGTATAACCCTTCCCCCATCCCCACCTTCCACACCCCATATCTCCTCACCCTCCCAGCTTCAAGGGAGACAGTGCTTCTTTGCCTCAACAATATTCCCTCTGACCCAGTCCTTTTCAGTGGAATACCTAGTACATCTTGAAGAGCACAATTTGGGAATATCTGTGTTACTAATATTACTGGTAAGAGTGCATATGTTTCTGAGTTTAGATGTTAAAGAATACTCATCCTGTTGTAAGATGTGGTGATCCTTGGAGAAGTTTCTAAAATTTCAAATATTAACACTACCTGTGCATGCAATTTTCCCTACCCTGTTCAAGTCCCATCTACTCTAGAAGACTCTGGTGGTCACTGGAGCCCATTTTCCTCTCATTCCTCTGAACTCCCATAGCACTGAAGATCTGCATCATTCACTTAGCTGTAGAATTTTCTTCTCTTTAATTCACATATTTTTAGTTTGGGGAGATATACGATCAGAGAAAGGAAGCTTTAAGGACTCATGATAAACTACTATCAAGTATCTAGAAGGTAGTATAGTATATAGTTGTGACTGATTCTCTAACATTTATTCTCTTCTTCTCCTATTAGTGGTACCCTGATTTTCCTTTAGAGAATTTAGTCCTTCTGCACTGTTAGTCGTTAATTTAGATGGAAATGATCCCATCTCCAGCTCCAGGTTCAGTCCTTGAATAATGTAACTACTAACCTTCAATCACAGTGACTGCATAATTGGAATCAAAGAGATTTCAGATGCTTGCTTGTACTTCTAGGAATGGAACTTTTAATTCTCTTTCATTGGGAGCCTTCTTGTTTTCTGCATGTGAGTTCTGGAATACAAGAGCTATTTTTTCCCCACCATGAGGGAAGTGCTTGGAGCCACCAATGGCCTACTGTGACGATCTTGAGGTTGAAATCAACAGTATAGAAAGAAGAGCAAAGAAACAGAAATAAAGCTAGGTCTTTGAGAACATTGTGTGTTTTATGGAATTAATCTTCATCAAAAGCCAGCTCTACCTCTTAACTTTTCAGGTGTATACTTCCTATCATATGTTGCCAGATTGAGTTGGGGTTCCTTCCTTAACACTGTAGAAAGTTCTGAAACACTGATCAAGGGCATTAGGTGGAAGGAAAGTTCAACTTACTCTATATAATCTTGGGTAGATTAGGATCAGTTTATTGCAAGATTAAAAAAAAAAGAGAGAGAGAGAGAGAGATTGGTGTGGTTATGTGCAACAGTAGAACAAACTTCTCTAATCAGTGAGCTTCCTGGGCTGGATGGCATTTTTACAGGATGCTTTAGAGAAGGTATTTAAAATCAAATAAGACGTGGACCGGAGGGTCATTAAAAGTTGCCTCCAAAACTCAACAAAGGAATATCCTGTCTCTAACAAACACAAAAGCTCCTAAAAATCAGGTAGCTCATGGTCCTACCTGCTTCAGGACTCATGTGGTCCTAAAGCATCCACCTGGATGATTAACAAAGCTGACCATCTGTCTCTGAATATATTGATGCTCTCAACACACACCTGTATCTTCACAAAGTGAGGGATTGAATTTCCTGTGAGATTTGACCCTTCAGAAGTCACCTAGAACTTGGAAAGTAAGAAGGGAAAATACTGTGCAGTTATTAGGAATAGATGGGAGGAAACTGAAGATAAGAGGTTATAAACTTAATGGTGAAACAAAATAATATGGGTAGAGCACGCATCTCAGTGTCTGGCACGTGATACTCGGTAAGTTATATATTACTGTTGTTATTCTGATTTTTGTCCTCTTACTTGAAAGACATCATAAAAACTGAATTTTGATGAAACAGGGTTATTTATTTATGTCTGTGTGTCCAGTCATGGATTACTGAGTCCCTTACAGAAATTCTCCTCATGGCACTGCTCACCTATAAGCAGCACTTGTTTGAGACAAAGAAGCAGCCAGGAGCAGAGACAAACAAACAAAACAAAGACAAAACCAAAAATCCCTGCCTTGTTGTTAAGGTAAGAGTAGTAAATCAAAGTGCAAATCTTACTAACTCATCGTCAATTAAATCTACTGAAGGTTCCAGTTGTTTCATACCATTTTTAAAAATTTGTCATTGTTGTAAGATACTTCTCCCAGTATTTGATTTCAGTCCAAAATTAAGAACAATGAGAAACTACTGGGATCTCTTAGTCCCTTCTGTGGGTGGGTTTAACAGTTTTCTTTGGTAATTTCTCTACTTCAAGAAACAATTCCCTTAAATCAAGCATAAAGTGAACAGTTCATACAGTTCTTTCATGAACAGGCTTTCTGTACAGTGTAGTTTGCAATGAAAAGAAAATTATAAATGTGTTAATCATTGCTTACCTTTCAGCTTCTGTAGGTTTTAGTGATACAACTAGCCAGAGGGAAAGAGTGAAAAACTGAGTATTTATGCATCATATACATTATTTCAACAGAATCTGAAGGAGGCAATGTAGTAGAATAGAATCCAAACAATTGGTCTAACCAACATTTAATACTGCTTTAAGTTTGGACACTTTTATTTCCCTTCAGATGTTTAGCAAAATAGATATTCAACCACTAAGTATTCTACCCACTTCTGAACTTTCATTTTAAAAGTGAAGATATGGGGCGCCTGGGTGGCTCAGTGGGTTAAAGCCTCTGCCTTTGACTCAGGTCATGATCCAGGGTCCTGGGATGAGCCCCGAGTTGGGCCCTCTGCTCAGCGGGAAGCCTGCTTCTCCCCACCCCACCCCCCGCATGCCTCTCTGCCTACTTGTGATCTCTGTCTGTCAAATAAATAAATAAATAAATAAAAAAGCTTTAAAAGTGAAGATACAGGGGCACTTGGGTGGCTCAGTGGGCTAAGCTCTGCCTTCAGCTCAGGTCATGATCTCAGGGTTCTGGGATCGAGCCCCGAATTGGCTCTCTGCTGAGTGGGGAGACTACTTCCCCCTCTCTCTCTGCCTACTTGTGATCTCTCTCTCTGTCAAATAAGTAAATAAAATCTCTTTTTAAAAAAGTGAAGATACAAAAAGAGTGAAAAATTGTGGTTACTGTTTAGGAAGCTCAGAGGCCTTCCTATCCCACGCTCCTTAGCTGTGTAAGATAAAAGGTGAGGGGCGAGGTCAATGGGGCTGACTCAGGTTGATATATTATGCTAATCAGTTGTTCATATGATTATAATCATTCTAGCAGATGTTCAGTTATGTGGTGTGTGGAGACTAAGCTTCAGAATACCAAAATATAATCCTAGCTGTTGTGTAAATATTTCTACAATCTGAATGAAATCTGTTTATTTGGAAAAAAAATGAGTGCAATTCTGTCTGGCATGGCTGGATTCTGCTGCAATTCATAATCCATCTTCCTCAATTCAAGTGTTAATGCTGCATGCAGAATTACAACTACTAGATGAGAGCTCCAAAAGAACTTCCTCTCAAAGAGAAGGAAGTTCTGGGGTTGTCTGTTTGCTATCTCTAACATGTTCTAAACTTGGAGAGCATCTCAGTGGCTACTCATATCCTGAATGCTCAGCTTTGAGCACATATATGCCCCACCCCTTTCTTCTTGGTCCTGAGGTTTCATCAGGCTTAGTTTTTTGTTGTTGTTGTTGTTTTTCCTTTTTTTCTCTTCCTTCTTTCTTTCTTTCTTTCTTTCTTTTTTTTTTTTTTTTTTTTTTTGCCTTCTGAAGGCAGTGAGTGCCAAAGTCAAAGTCAATCATAACTTTAGATTTGCCAAGGGAGCTAATAACTTAATAATCATCAGATTTGCTTTGTCTCTTAGATCTCTAAATTTAGATTTAGTCTCTAAATCTCTTAGATCAAAAAGCTCTGTAAAATAATGTTTCTAATTCTCTTTCGAAGGTTGAAAAGCTGAAGTCCAGCAATGAATGAAATAATTTAACTTCATTCACTCATTCATTCATTAATTCATTCATTCAGCTTACAGTCTAGTTGGAGAAAACAAATTAAGGAACCCACAAATATAGAATTATAAGTTGTAAGAAATGCAGTGAGGAAAATCACCAGGAATCATAGCACATACACAGGGACCAGATGCAGCTAGAGAGTCAGGCAGAGCTTCACAAAGAAAGTGTGGATGAAGTATGATTGAAAGGATAAGTTAGAGTTAGAAAAGCAAATGGGATTGTGATGGTCAACAGTAGGAACAATTCAGGCAGTGATATAGCAAAAGGTACAACATGTGCAAAGACCCTGAGACCAATGCCATAGACTAGGACCTATTTCTCCTGATTCTTAGTCTACAGATCTTTAAATTCTTCTAGCAGTGACTTACTAAGCAGATAATTCCTTCCCTGGTGTCCTCTGGTAACAGTTTATCCTTCCTGAGAACAGGAATTTTATCTGTTGCACTATACACATAAAGCAAACTAGGCAGTTTCTAAGCTATTTTCTGAGCTGTCCCTTAGCTCCTAATTAAAGGTGGCTATAAGTTCATGACAATAAAACAAAGTGAAACACAAAGTAATTGGTTGGGGGTAGGGGATGCGTTTTTCCTACTCCAAGTTAAATGTTAAATGCTTCTTCCAAATTAACCCAAGATAAATGATTGTTTGGTGTTGGACAAAATGGTATTGGTCAGTTTGGGGTAGAGATTTCTCATAGGGCTCTTGATATTTGGAATCATGCAGAAGTCCTTTTCCTCCAGTGATATACACAGGGCATTCTAAGACACTGCAAGCTAGTCTGGGGTGGCATGTGTCTCTCAATGTAGAGGGGCCAGCCCTCCAAGAGGAGATTGGCAAAACTCTCTGACTGATTAAATTTACTCCTTTGTCCAGACATCTGTGGTTCTTGGAACTTGTTCTTCCTACTTGGATTCTGCTGCTCACCTTAGGCACAGCAGATATGGAAAAGGACCATTGTGGGGCACTCATTTCTGACATTCACCTTTTTCTGAGGTGGGAGTACATTAATTGTCAGAGAATACATGGTAGCAGAGCCATCTTGAAGCAGATGATGTGAATGTGATATTTGCTTTGTTTTCCCTTCATTTATAATTCACATTGCTCCTGCTCACAGATATTTTATTCCTTTTTTTAAGTTATCACAGACCGTTAGCGCTATCAGGAGCCTTAGGTATAATCTAATGTGAACTTTTCATTTTATAAATGTGAAAAGTAACTCCAGGAGAGAATTGTGTGGCTTGCCCGAAAGTGTATTTTATGTGAGTTTTCGACCTGGGACTCTAAATTGTCCCAAGACTGTTTCCTACACAAGCTGTCTCCTTAAATGGGCATAAAGTTGTCACAGTTAGATTTCATCTCTATGAATCTGGATGCAGACTATACCAGGAGAGGAATTATATAGATGCACTACTACCTCACCAAAAGTAGTTTCTCTCAGCTAATTTAGATCCTAAAAAAGGGGGAAAATCAGTTTACCATCATGAGTACAGGAACCTCTAATTATTAGGTATATTGCAAACTAAGTGATAGTTTTTTATTCATCTCAGCTGTCATTTATTCCCATCTTCTTCTACTCTAATGTGCTCTGTTCACGTCCTGTCCCTCAATTTCCACCTGGTCAAGAGAAATCCAGGTTGGTCCCCCTCAAGCCATATTTTTGCATTTTAGCTTTGTCAAAAGCAACCATAAGGGACAGTCTGACTTTAAAACTGTAAGTCTGTCTTAGAGTAGAAGACAGGAAGAGATGGTTTATGTTATACTTTGACCAAGTTGGTTCAGAGAAAAATTTCAATACAGGCAGTATGGGGGCTGGAGACAACAAGCTGTGGAATGTTCCCTCCAGGGGTGGCCACCTTGCAAGGTTTAAAACGAGGCTCCACCTCAGACCTACTGAATCAGAATTTCCCAGGGGGAGGGATCTGCACATTGATTCCCAGAGTAAGATTTTTAGGTGATTGGTAGGAACTCCTAGGTTTGAAAGCCACAGGCATAAAGGAAGAGTAATGCAAGGTGACTTAAAAGAAATGGTTTATAGTTGTGGTAGGATTTGCCTAATTTTGAGGCTAGTCCTTTAACTTCTGCTTCCCCTCTAAGCTCATTCTATTTTTCTCTATACCTCTTTCCAATTCTGAATTTTTCCAGTTCTCAATTTTTCCTCTGAACTTTGGGTCAATGAGAGAAGGGATGCTATCCTAAGCCAGCGAGCTTGGATACTCACTTTGAGCCCCATGAGGTAGTAGAGGACACTGATGACAATCATGGGGAGGACGTAGAAGAGGAAGGAAGTGACCTGGATGATGAAATTGTAGATCCATATGGGCTTGATGACTGCACAGGTGGCAGAGCCTGGGACCAAGGACCCATTGGGGAAGTAGTGGACCTTGATGCCGTGAATGCTGGTGTTAGGCAGAGAGAAGAGAACAGAGAAGCCCCAGACGATGCAGAGGATCCTGAGAGCCCGCCGCCGGGTGCACTTCATCTTGGCGCGGAAGGGGTGGAGGATGGCCACGTAGCGCTCCACGCTCACGGTGGTGACGCTGAGGATGGAGGCAAAGCACACCGTCTCAAAGAGGGCCGTCTTGAAGTAGCAGCCCACGAGCCCAAACAGAAAGGGGTAATTGCGCCACATCTCGTAGACTTCCAGGGGCATCCCAAGGAGCAGGACCAAGAGGTCGGAGACAGCCAAGCTGAAGAGGTAGTAGTTGGTGGGTGTCTTCATATTCTGGTGCCGAAGAATCACCAGGCACACCAGGAAATTGCCAACGACCCCCACTATAAAAATCAGGGCATACACTGCAGTCACTGGGAAGAAGAAGTGGCTGCGGGGAGGCCCGTAGAGGAAGGCCAGATAGTCCTCGCTGCTGTTCAGGTATTTCTCAGATGGGTCTTCCCGTTCCTGCTGGTGGATCCAGGAATCATTCTTGTGTTTTTCCATCACTGACATTAAAATGCAAGACCTGAGACTCCTCTGATATCAGCGTGTGTCCGTGTGTCCCAGGCTGAGCCAGAAAAGAAAGAGAAAGCAGGCAGGAAAGCACAGACTCTGGGGAAAGAGGGTGGGAGAGCTTGAGCACTTCAGTAAGGTTGGGCTGTTCAGCCCCGGATCCCTTTTGAAGAGCTAGAGACCCCGCCCCTCCACAAGCTGTGGCCCAATGAGTGTGTCAGATGCTCAGCAAGAGGAAGGCTGGGTCTGTGAGCTGGCTTAGAAGCAGGGAGCTGGAGAGGAGAGGGAGACATTTCTCTGAATTGGAAGGAGCAGGGAAAACAGCTGACACGGACAGTGATACTCTACCTTGAATAAGCTGTGGGCATTTTGAGCAGTGCATTTTGCAGAGTCCTGGGAATCTGGGTGGAAATGCAAATTAAAGTTGCAGGGTCTTGGGCAGGAAAGTACAAGTTTCCATTGATCCTTGTCACCTGCACAGCATGACAAAAAAGGGAGATCAATACATTTCTCAAGTTACCTTGTTCCATTGGAAATTCAGGGCTTACTGGGGAAAGCATGATCAATGTGACTTTCGGTTCGACTGTAGCCACAATAAAATCCAAAGCCTGGAAGAACACATGCACATCATCTAGCCCTGCCTGCTGTCTGTCACTTCAGTGTCTTTGGGCAGTGCCTTGCTATCCTAAAAGGCACTGGGGTTTAGAATCAGTCCCACCCTTAGAAATCCTGTAAGACATTGGGAATGTCATTCAAACTCTGCCAGCCTCATTTCCTTATCTGTAAATTGTAGATTCATTCACTCTATTTCGTTCAACAAATGGTACTTGAGGATTTACCATGTATCAGCAATGTTCTAGGCTTTGTAGAAGCATCAGTGAATAAGCCAGACAAAAATCTCTGTCGCTTGGTGTTTTTCTTACAATAGGGAATTCTGAAAATATACAAGCAAACTAGTAAATTAATAATATGATTAAAGGGGCACCTGGGTGGCTCAGTGGGTTAAAGCCTCTGCCTTCGGCTCAGGTCATGATCCCAGAGTCCTGGGATCGAGCCCCGCATCAGGCTCTCTGCTCTGTGGGGAGCCTGCTTCCCCCTTCTCTCTCTGCCTGCCTCTCTGCCTACTTGTGATCTCTGTCTGTCAAATAAATAAATAAAATCTTTAAAAAAAATAAAGTTAAAAAAATAATATGATTAAAGATAATAATTTGTGTTGTGAGGGAAAAAGGTATGAGATGATACAAAGGTAAGGCTGAAGGTGTTCTTTTATCAAAGGTGGTCAAAGAAATCTTACATCAGGAGATGTTATTTTTGCTGAGGTCTGAATGATGAAAAGTCAGTCATAATGGAGCTAAGGGAAGTGCATTCACAGCAAAAGTAATAGCCAGTGCAAAAGTCCTGAGGCAGTCACAAGCCTGATGCATTTCAGAAACGTCAGGAAGACAAATGTAGATGAGACTTAATGAGTGGACAGGAGGATATGAGTGATTAGCTTGAAGTGACTGGCGGGGACCAGATCATGTAAATTTTTCTAGGACAATATAGAGTTTCAGTCTGATTCAGACTGCAGAGAGAAATCTTTGGAAAGTTTTGAGCAGAATTAAGAAGGGTGAAGTTTTAACAGGCAGGAGGCTGGTGTAATAGTCAAAGAAATAATAATGGCTTGGATTATGGCTTGGATTACTATGGTAACAGTAGATTTGGTAGATATCTGAGTTTGGGATTATTTTTACAAGGTATGGTACCATATATGGTTGTTGAAAATATTAAATGAGAGTAGTTATATTAAACCATCTTATACTTAAGAGATGCTCACCAAATGTTATTTCCCCCTTTATTTTTAAATTGAATGATAAAACTAAGACTAAAGAGGTCTAGAGGTCAAATCCAAAAATAATCTCTTGGTCAAGATAGGGCAGTTTATGCTGCTCTAAGAGATGATATCTCCGTCGTTTAAAACAGTAAAGATTTATTTCTCACTCACACTACAGATTTATCATTGGCCAGCTGGAGGGTCTGTCCCGTGCTGTACTCACTCTAGGATCCAGGCTGGAGAAGATACACAATATATAGGACAACAAATTAAAGAGTCAAAGGCATCTCTCTATTGTGACAGGGGAGGTTTAATTAAATAGAATGGTGTCTAGTAAGGGATGTGTAAGAGATTGGTGCAGAGAGATGATGTAGAAGGGATAAAGGGTGTGGACTCTAGTGCAGGCTTGGGGTCCACATCCTGAACATGACTCATCTTCGCTGAGTAACCATGAGGAACTTATTTAACCTCCGTGAGTCTCAGTTATCCCATCAGCAAATGAATAAATTAGCAATACTGCCTTATAGGATTGTTAGTAGAATGAAATAGCTTCTGATGAAATGTTCAAGATATATTATTTGAAATAGAATAGCATTTTAGATAAGGATTTAATAGTAAGACATGTAGTAAAATAATAATTTAATAATAGAAGTGTATTTTTATTAGGGTCAAAATACTTGCAAGATTTAAAAACTGGAGATATGATTGGGAGTGTTTATGTGAAAAGGACTTCTCAGTTATTGTTTGTTTTTTTTTTTTTTTTTAAAGATTTTATTTATTCGACAGAGAGAGACACAGTGAGAGAGGGAACCCAAGCAGGGGGAGTAGGAGAGGGAGAAGCAGGTTTCCTGCTGAGCAGAGAGCCCTATGCTGGGCTCGATCTCAGGACCCTGGGATCATGACCTGAGCCGAAGGCAGATGCTTAATGACTGAGCCACCCAGGCGCCCCGGCTTCTCAGTTTTAATTAACCATTAGTACAGGAGAGCAAGTGAAAGTAGCTGATAAGAAAGTATATGCACGTCTATTCCCCAGATCACCTGGGTCTGGATCTGCACTGTTTAGCTATGTGAAGACGGTGGGATTGATCAGGGGTTCAGTATCATGAAGACAGGATGAAGGTTGGGAATGTTTTGCCTGAAGAAGACTCAGAAGAGTAAAGTGGGATATGAGGGTCACTGTCAAATATCTGACAATATGTTTGGATGACATCTAAGAAGAGAGAGGGAAGCTCATGTGTAGAAAACCCAAGGAAGCCACAATAGGGGAGTGAATTCCCGTGGAATTTCCTGATAATCAAACAGAAAACCTTTCACCTGAGTGAAAAGAAGCTTAGGATTTATTCACCAGTTCCTGCCCTATTGTTTGAAGGTTGCTCCTGGGGACAGTAACTCCCCTCCATCTCTAAACTGGGAGCTGAACAAGCTCCCATGTTGTCAGAGAAGGTTATGGGATAGAAAAACAGAAATGTAGCATGAACTTATGGCGCAACTCTACCAGCAGAGGTGAAGTCTGAACATGCATAGTGCTACTTTTGGTAGCTGCGGCTTAAATCAGGTGGGCTAAGGGGATGTGGTGTGAGGGTACCAGTAGCATCAAGAAATTGGAGGGGGAGACAAACCAGGAGACACTGTGGACTCTGAGAAACAAACTGAGGGTTTTGGAGGGGAAGAGGGTAGGTGGGTCTGGTGGTAGGTATTAAGGAGGGCACGTATTGCATGGAGCACTGGGTATGGTGCATAAACAATGAATTTTGGAACACTGAAAAAAAAATAAAATAAAAAATAAAAATAAAAGATATACCACAGCTGACATTTGTTGAGCAATTATTCTTCCCAGGCACTACTTAAAGCATCTTACATGTATTAGAATATGTAATCTTTACAATAATCCTGTGAGGTGGGATCTCTTTTCATCTTTCCATTACAGGTGATGAAACAAAGCCCAACGGTGTGCACGTTGGCTGATTTATAAAAGAGAAAGGAGAAGAGATCCTTGATCAGACTAATTTTCACAGACACCTCTCTGGATTCACAATTTCCCAGAAAGTCAGTGGGGTCTTCTGTGGCAGGAGAGGTCATGTATCTAGGAAGAGAATCATGGTGGCTGTTGATTTCTTTCAAAGCTCTTTGATGGAAATAGAATGAAGTCTCCACTTCTGTCTCAATGACTTATATTTACTGGAAACAGAGAATGACTTGGGTGCTTAAACCACCAACAGATGAAGACTTAGTAATTACATCTTTATGAACATAGATACCTGAGCAGCATCCAGAATAGACAATTTTCTCTGCAGATCAGAATGTGACTCAGGGAAAGTCGGCACCTGACAATACAGCATGTTTTCAAGGGAGATGAAAGTCCCCAGTGGCTAAAAGTCCTGCCCCAATAATGTTTAAAATATCACTCCTTTAAGCTTCTCTCCTTTCTGAGGGCAAAATATTATCATCTTCATCATCATTAGCAGTGGTAGCAGTGCCAACTTCCATGATCGAGTGTTAACTGTGTGCCAGGAATCATCTAAGTGCTTGTTGATTTGCACACTGGTTTCCATACATGGAGAGCAAGGAGAGACTAAAGAATGAGGCAGAACATTCCAGATTGGTAGGTGGCTTGTATGAACAAGTCTTGTCATGGGTGCCTACAAGACAAATAGATTTCTGCCCTTGCCTGCCAGAATCTTAAAAGTTTATAGAGGGGCCTTCACTGGGTTCAGTCACGTATACTGTCTAGATGTCTCAGAAATGCCTTCCTCTCTCAGTGCTGTGCTCTCAGAACAGCTGTCAGTGTGGAGATGGTGGGCAGAACATATATTCCGAGGACAGGAGAGGGGGTAAGGAGCCTCTAATTGCCTGGGTTCCAGCTCATGGGTCAACTGGTGGTCACATCCTCTTGACGACCTCTTCCAATAGCACTTTATTTGAATTCTCTAATACAATCCTTGAAAAAACCCATTGGGGAGGTTATTTTTATTATTCTTCTTTCACTGATGAGAAAATCCAGGATTTAGAGAGGTTAGATGCCCCACAAACTCACATAGTTAGTTATTATCAATTCCAGGAAATGGACTATCCTGTTTGGATGGTTTGGAACCTATTTGGATCTAAGCAGACTTGACCCTTTGCTATTTCAGTGCAAGGACTTTGCCCCAAATCATGACTCAGAATTACCATGTAACAAATTGCATTTTATTCTTATATGAATTACTGGGCCTTGTATTTCAGGGATATCTACTTTCAAATAGAGTGTTCCTGTGGACACAATATATTCACCCAAAGGTCAGTTCATAGCTGACAGGCATGCACTCAATTCTGGGAATCGTGTTTTAGGGGACTCCTTATTTAAGTTAAAAAATAAAATTTTATGCACCCAAGTCAATAGAACCTGTCAAAATGCTTTTACATAGAAGCACATTCATATTGTTCTGGTATAAATTAGTTCACAGAATAAAGTAAGTAGCAGTTTGCCATATTTAGTGCTATTTATATAAAGGGTTACTTGTAGATGGCACCATTCAGATGCCAGCCACTGTAGAAGGTGTTTTGAATAAAAATAATTAGAGGTTTTTTTGTGGTCCATTTGGAGAGACAGACTAATTCACTAATAAATAATATAAGATCATAGCAGGGTTACACAAAAGAGATACTTTATAAATAAAGCTACAAGATGTGATCTGGTTCTGAGATCTGAGAGATAAGAAGAAACTAATATGAAGTTTTAGGGATGGAGGTTGGGAGAAGAGCATTCCAGGCAAAGCAAAAAACATGCAAATATCCTGCGGTGATGGGGTGACTCCACTATGAGGGGGAGTCTAGTACCCATGAGTAGGAAGTGTGTGGGGCATATTGTGAGATGGAGACCATGCAGGGACCTGTAGGCCACACTGAGGGCTTTGTTTGTTCCTTTTGCTATTAAAAAAAGCCAATGAAATATACACTCTAAACAGGACAGAATCCTCAGGAAGATCCTTTTTGGCTACAGTGAAGAAATGGTTGGAGGTAGAGAAGATGAGGGGATACAGGCTGTTTCATTAATCCAAGTAAGAGGTGACGGTCACCTTGGTTCAGATGGTGGCAGTGGAGGTGGTGGGAGGAGATAGAGGTAGGGGATATGGTCAACAGGACTACTAAGCACTCAGACCTGTTACTTCCTGACTATGTGACCTTGAGAAATTCTGGACCTTCCGGAGTCATAATTTCTATCTCCGTAAAAACTGAAACAATAGCAATATTTACTAAAAGGATCTATGAGTTCACCTGTGTGTCTGGCATATGGAAGTGCTCACTAAGAGATAGCTATTATTAGTATTCCTAATGGAAGGAGTCCTCATAGTAGTTATGGTAGTGCTATCAAATGTAGGATAAAGGATAAATGACTAAAATGAAAATATTTCCAATAACTAGATTCATATAAGTAGAGATCCTGGGTCAAAGAGAAATGATTAAAAAGAGTTAACCCTAAATATATATATTTTTGGTAACTCCCCCTTTTTTAAAAGATTTTTTTTAAAGATTTAATTTATTTATTTAACAGAGAGAGAGAGAGAGAGATTGAGATCACAAGTCGGCAGAGAGGCAGGCAGAGAGAGGCGGAGGAGAAGCAAGCTCCCTGCTGAGCAGAGAGCCCAATGTGGGGCTCGATCCCAGAATCCTGAGATCATGACCTGAGCCAAAGGCAGAGGCTTTAACCCATTAAGCCACCCAGGCACCCCAGTCACTCCCCTTTTTAAACCTGTGTTAGAGACATAAAAAAATTAAACACATCTTTCACTTTCTAGTTTTCCGAAATAGGCTATTTAAACTTAGAGTTCTTCTGTGGCGACAGAGCTTATGGGTGCCCCCAAAACCTTGCCAACACTAGACATTAGCAAAGTTTCCTTTTTGGGGTACAGTATTGTTTTATTTGGGTTTAAGATAGATGACACTTTTAATGTTTAATGGCCATTTCCATTTTTTTCTTTGAAATGCCTTTTCACACAGTTTGCCTAATTAAATAATAAACAGCGAACTAGACTTTTGCAAATACCACAGAAACAGACACTAAAGGATGACACCCTAGTAAATTGTTGGAATTTTGTGAAGAGTCCAATGAAGGCAACCAAATGGTAAGGAGATTAGAAATCATAAAAGTGGTAGCGCAAAACCCCAGGAAAGATTTGGCTTTGGGGAGCGAGTGCTTTGGTAGGGTACAAGGATTAGAGCAGTTTGCACATCTCTAAGAGAGTGTCATGTGGAAGATGGATTAAATGTTTCCCATGTAGCTTCTTTGAGCCAGGTAAAGATGCTACAAACAGTGAATATTGAGTTAAAGTAATGAGATTTCTTTTTTTTTTTTTTTAAAGATTTTATTTATTTATTTGACAGAGAGATCACAAGTAGGCAGAGAGGCAGGCAGAAGGAGAGGGAGAAGCAGTCTCCCTGCTGAGCAGAGAGCCCGATGCGGGGCTCCATCCCAGGACCCTGAGATCATGACCCAAGCTGAAGGCAGAGGCTTAACCCACTGAGCCACCCAGGTGCCCCTAAAATAATGAGATTTCTAATGGTTTTTTGAATTCTCTGAAGAAAAATAAAGGAAGCTCTGTGAGAGGTAGGGACCCCTTCACAGGGAAGATATTTAGGGAGACTGGAGACCTTTCAGAGTTGCTAAAAAGCATTATAAGTCAGACAAATATGAATGAACTTTTCACTACTCAGTGTTCCCCGTAGACTAGCTGCATCGATGTTATGTGGGAGCTTATTAGAAATGCAGAATTTAGGGCCCAACCCAGGCCTCCTGGGTTGAGTGTGCATTTTAGGAGGGCTCCCAGGAGATTTGTTTGTACATTAAAGTATGAAAATCACTGGACTAACTGTCCTCTCTAGTTCTCTCTCAATCAGTAATCCTGCGAGTCTAGAGGGAATCACCAAGTGGAGGGAACTGGGTATGGTGTGAGGACCCTGGGGGGAGATGCTGGATGAGTTGGCAAGCCTTTTAAGGTTTTTCCAACTACTCCAGCCATTCCTACATCAGGTTCACAACAATACCTAGGGTAACACCGGCAGAAGTAGGCATTGCTTCGTACAGAGTGAATATTGAGCCGTTGACTCTCTGAGCTAGAAGAAACCCAGGGCTTATGATTGCAGTGACTTGCCTCAGGTTAAAATAAAAATGGATAACTTTTTTATAATTTAATTATTAACCAGATTTTCTCTTTCCCTAGCTTGCTATCTCTGTCCCCCTCTCCCCTCCTCCTCTTGCCACCTCAGACACACACGCACATACACAGGTGCATGCATTTGTATGCACTTCTTAATTTGAACAGCCGGCTTTTAAATTAGTCTGGTAGCTGTTCTCAGGGCCAAGCACCAAAATCAAGGAGAAGTAGAAAAGTAGCATCTCAGAAGGAGTCTTTTCCAGGAGTAGGAAAGCAGGCTGTGAGGAGCAGTATGAGCAGCAGTTGAAGTTGGAAAGAGTAGACACCAAGAATGCCAGCATGCTTCAGAGTGATGTATGCTCCTCATTAGTTCTTCCTCCGACTCTCCAGCTGAGGTTTGCCATCGGTTATTTCAGTAAAAAGGCTAGTGTCAAGATTTAGGTCAGAGAAGAAAATGAGGGAAAATAGAGGAGCCGTGGATGGAAGACCCAACATCAGCTGTTGGAAGACATATATGTAAGGCCCAGTTCTACCATCCAAGAGGACTCCGTTTGGTTTAATGGGTCCTTGAGCAAGGTATTTTATACGTCTATACTTCAGTAGTCTTAGGCATAAAAATATGGATTATTCCTGTTTCACTTACCGGGTATTTTGAGTTCCAAATAATACTTTGTAGTTTCCAAGAGATGTTTGTGGTTTCTTGTTGAGATCATCACTCTTTCCAATAAAGATGTCCAGATTAATTGTGGCAGGCAGGATGCTATTTTACTTATTCAGTCTTCCACTTGTGTGGCTAGCACAGTGCTGCTGCATACAAAGCATAAAGAGTACTTAATTGAGTTGTGCAAATGGGTAGGTATATATATGTGCAGGAAAGAAGGAGGAGGGGAGAAAAATGGAAAGGCAGCACATTTGTTGCTTATGTGACATTAGAGTCTTGTTTGTGATAATCAGGTGTCCCGCAGTCTCTTTCTGGTCACCAGGGCTGATGTTTCTTTCACAGATTTTGCGTTTTAGTGATGGCACTAAACCGGTTAATGGTGTGAGAAGAACTAAGTTTCTGTGGTCATGGTCATGCAGACCTGAGTTTAATTTTGCAGCTTGAAACGGTATGGAGTTGGTAAGTGACTTACCTGTCTAAGCACCATTTTTATCAGTAAAGTGGGATTAGTGTGTTCTAACTCATTGGGATTGTTGTGAGGATTACATGGCAAAATGGGTGTAGAGTTTGGCACAGTGTTTGGCATACAGTAAGCATTTAATAAATGCTATTTTCTTTCACTAGAAATTTAAGGAGGTTGATCTAATAAAAAGCTTTAATCAATGGCTGGTGGGCATTCAATAAATGATGTAAAGTAGAATCCATAAATGTGAGAGTGATTTTTGTCTTCAATCACATTTTGGTTGACGGTGATCTATAAATTCAGGATTAATCTTTTACATCATTAAATTTTAGGTTTTTTAATCATTTGACTTAAAGTGTTGATTATATTGAGATTTTTTTCTTTATTCTGATCTATGGCTAATTTTTATAAATGTTATATGAAAACTGGAAAAGAAGATACATTTTTGATGTCGGATGTAGTCTTACCTATATCTGTTAATTTCATCTTACAGACTATATCAGTTAAGTTTCTTTGATGAAGAACATTAATAACACTGTAGAATCAAACAAATAAATAAACACAACTTGCTTAGTTGTAGCAAATTGGATAATTAAAAAAATTAAAGGATGAGATCAACAGCTGGCCTCAAGCAGGACAGGAACTGTATTAGCTCTGGAGAGTCAAACGGAATATTCATGAGCAGCCTCTGATGCTTAATTCCCATTACATTCCCTACGTTTGGATCTCTGTTTAAGACTCAAGTTCCTTGGGGCCCCTGACTGCCTCAGTCAGTTCAACGTGCAACTCTTGATTTCCACTCAGGTCATGATCTCAGGGTTGTGAGATCGAGCCCCATGTCAGGCTCTGTGCTGGATGTTGAGTCTGCTTTAGACTTTCCCTCTCCCTCTACCCCTACTCCCTCTCTCTTTCTCTCTCCCCCACCCACACTGAAAAAAAAAGAGTCAAATTCCTTAAAGAAAGAATGAGATTGGCTTAGCTTAAATTTCTTGCCTAATGCTGTGAATTACAGAGGAGGTCCACTCCCAACTAGAAGAAGGGAGGAGGAAACCAGACAGGTAACAACAACAGAGGTCCACTACCTGGATTGTGAAGGTAACATCTTTGTATGCTTATCTCAGTGGTTCTCTTTGATTTGCCAGAGACGGCCATAGATGTATTTAGGACTCAGAAAAATGGAATCATGATTAGCTACATAAAAGAACATGGCTGGGCTTGGGTTCAAAGTACTCTCTTTCCATAGATTTGCTTGTCTACAGAGAAAGAGTTATGGCTCTGCTCTTAATATTATTACCACTACCACCGTTTATTGAGTACTTTATCAATTTATTTATCATTAATTAATATTTAAGTTATAGGATAGTGTGCTAGGTACAATTCTGTCCCCATAGAATGTGGACTCTAGTGGCAAGACAGTCATTTAATCAAATAAACACTTAAGTTGATTAAATAAACACTAGCACAACTGGAGTAATTGTGGGGAAAGAGAAATACAGTGTGTGTGCTTAGAGAGTGTGTGTGGGGACTTGATCTTGTCTGGAAGAGTAAAGAAGTCTGAGTTGGTGGTGACAATGGACGACATATAGGAGTTACAGGAGTTAACCAGGTGGTGGGAGCTCAGGGTTAGAATTTAGGTGATGAGATGAATATGAAAAGAGTCTGTGCCTAGCAGAAGCATGTTTTATCTGAGAAAACAAATGAAGGGCCATGTGGCAAGGTGCAGAGAACAAATAGGCATTAGATATGAAAAGAACCTGGAAAGGGCAATACAGCCACCATTATGGGCCTTCGGGGGTCATTTTAAGTATTTAACACGTATTTTAAGAATTTTGTCATTTTAAGGCACCAGCTAACAGGGATATGCAGCTATTGAATTATAAGCATGGGAATGATATGACCAGGTTTACATTTTCAAACAGTATTGCAGCTGCTGTATCAACAGATTTGAGGGGCTGAGAGTAGAAGTACAGTATATCAGGAAGTAATTGTGTCTATAAGACAATGAGGGTGACTTACACCAGTGTTATGGAGTAGAGATAAAGAAAACTGAAGAGATTTGAGATCTATTTAAGGAAGTAAAGCAAACTTAATGTTGAATTGGATATAGGAAGTGTAGGAGAGGAAAGTGACAACCATGATTCTAGGTTTTAGGTGGTATAATTGAATGGATTACCCATCCATTGAATCATTTATTGAATAGATGTTCATACATTCAATTGTACCAGTCAAAACCTAGGCCTAGTCAAAACCTAAGCATACTGAGTTGAGGGGGAAAGATCATGAGTTTAATTTTAGGTATGTGCTGACTTTGATATGCCTTTGTGTTGGCTATGTGTAAAAATCCAGAGGATGTTGGATATAAGAGTCTAGAACTCATAGGGAGAACTTGATTAGTGATAGAAGTATGTGAGATGTAGCTTATGGGAGATAATTAAAGCTGTTGGCATGGGTGAGGTTGACTAGGGAGAGAGTACAGATAAGAAATTCAGATTGGAATCTTGAGAAATTCCAACATATAGTGGAAAGATAGAACCTCCCCAAAGAGCTTGAGAAAAGAAGAATAAAACCAAGACAAGGTCAAGAAGATCCTGTTCTTTAAGAAGTCAAGACAAAATCACTCATGACTTTATGAGAGGTATATAATTACAATGATGGGGGTGTGCAGATTGCACTGATGTGGGGAGTTAGAAAGAAGTGAGGAAATTGAGGATTTATTTATTTTTTTAAAATTTTTTATTTTTTATAAACATATATTTTTATCCTCAGGGGTACAGGTCTGTGAATCGCCAGGTTTACACACTTCACAGCACTCACCATAGCACATACCCTCCCCAATGTCCATAACCCCACCCCCCTTCTCCCAGCCCCCCTCCCCCCAGCAACCCTCAGTTTGTTTTGTGAGATTAAGAGTCATTTATGGTTTGTCTCCCTCCCAATCCCATCTTGTTTCATTTGTTCTTCTCCTACCCCCTTAACCCCCCATGTTGCATCTCCACTTCCTCATATCAGGGACATCATATGATAGTTGTCTTTCTCCGATTGACTTATTTCGCTAAGCATGATACCCTCTAGTTCCATCCATGTCGTCGCAAATGGCAAGTTTTCATTTCTTTTGATGGCTGCATAGTATTCCATTGTGTATATATACCACCTCTTCTTTATCCATTCATCTGTTGATGGATATCTAAGTTCTCTCCATAGTTTGGCTATTGTAGACATTGCTGCTATAAACATTTGGATGCACGTGCCCCTTCGGATCACTATGTTTGTATCTTTAGGGTAAATACCCAGTAGTGCAATTGCTGGGTCATTGGGTAGTTCTATTTTCAACATTTTGAGGAACCTCCATGCTGTTTTCCAGAGTGGTTGCACCAGCTTGCATTCCCACCAACAGTGTAGGAGGGTTCCCCTTTCTCCGCATCCTCGCCAGCATCTGTCATTTCCTGACTTGTTCATTTTAGCCATTCTGACTGGTGTGAGGGGATATCTCATTGTGGTTTTGATTTGTATTTCCCTGGTGCCGAGTGATGTGGAGCACTTTCTCATGTGTCTGTTGGCCATCTGGATGTCTTCTTTTCAGAAATGTCTGTTCATGTCCTCTGCCCATTTCTTGATTGGATTATTTGTTCTTTGGGTGTTGAGTTTGCTAAGTTCTTTATAGATTTTGGACACTAGCCCTTTATCTGATATGTCGTTTGCAAATATCTTCTCCCATTCTGTCAGTTGTCTTTTGGTTTTGTTAACTGTTTCCTTTGCTGTGCAAAAGGTTTTGATCTTGATGAAATCCCAATAGTTCATTTTTGCCCTTGCTTCCCTTGCCTTTGGCGATGTTCCTAGGAAGATGTTGCTGCGGCTAAGGTCGAAGAGGTTGCTGCCTGTGTTCTCCTCAAGGATTTTGATGGATTCCTTTCTCACATTGAGATCCTTCATCCATTTTGAGTCTATTTTCGTGTGTGGTGTAAGGAAATGGTCCAATTTCATTTTTCTGCATGTGGCTGTCCAATTTTCCCAACACCATTTATTGAAGAGGCTGTCTTTTTTCCATTGGACATTCTTTCCTGCTTTGTCGAAGATTAGTTGACCATAGAGTTGAGGGTCTATTTCTGGGCTCTCTATTCTGTTCCATTGATCTATGTTTCTGTTTTTGTGCCAGTACCATGCTGTCTTGATGATGACAGCTTTGTAGTAGAGCTTGAAGTCCGGAATTGTGATGCCACCAACTTTGGCTTTCTTTTTCAGTATTCCTTTGGCTATTCGAGGTCTTTTCTGGTTCCATATAAATTTTAGGATTATTTGTTCCATTTCTTTGAAAAAAATGGATGGTATTTTGATAGGAATTGCATTAAATGTGTAGATTGCTTTAGATAGCATAGACATTTTCACAATATTTATTCTTCCAATCCAGGAGCATGGAACATTTTTCCATTTCTTTGTGTCTTCCTCAAGGAAATTGAGGATTTATTAATATGATTATAGAAATTATTTTGAAAAGCTTGTCTGAGAAGGGGAAGAAGAGACATTGTAACTGGAAGGTAATTTTGAATTGAGGGGAAAATTGTGATTTTTAATGAAAGAGACTCATTTAAGAGCAGAAGGGATTCCTCTGAAAGAGAGAGGAAGAGGAAAGAATGATGGGAAAAAGGGAGAGAAAGTGGGGGAGAGGAAGTTCATGGGGATGAATGAGTGCATATGACAGAGTGAGGGAACACTGTGGGTGTATGATTGCTGAGAAGGGTTAAAAAAGGAGCCTATAAATCTCAGCTGGTAGAGTTGGACTCAGATAAGAGGAAGCAACATCTCCTTTATTGTGAGAGATGGGAAGATGGTTTCTAGATTTTGTAACAGGAAGTGGAGGGACTCTGGCCCTTGTCTGGTGACTTCCAGTTTCTTTGTAAAGTATGAGACCATGGTTTCTGCTGAGAGTCATCAAAGAGGTGAGAGAGAGAGGGAGTTGGGATGGAGGAAAGGTCAGAGGTAGGGCTAGAAATTTGAGGGGAGTGGAGATGATTTAATTGGGCTTATCAGGAAGTAGGAAACTGAGTTAATAAGAAAAAAATTATAAGATTAGTAGAGGTGATAAAAGCCCATGTTAGTCTGGTCAGTAAGTCAGTCAACACACATTTATTGAGCCAGGCATTGTTCTGACACTCAAGACAGAGTAGTGAATAAGAGGAACTTACTTCTTAGTGATGAGGTGGTGGGTGATATAAGCTTCTATCCAGGCACCAGTTCCTATGAAGTGTAAGACTTTGTGCTTCATGGTAGGAATAGAAAGATGATGTAAGACCACCGGGTTTCCCCAAATGATACCCTCTCCACACAACACTGAAGACTTCCAGCTCTTCGATTCCTTCTTAGTTGCTGCAAATGAAGAAAAGACAGCCTTGGACCCTGCAGAAAAATAACGCTTCACAGTCAGAGGTCTGCAACCATCAAATGAGTTCCCCTACACTGGCACAGTTAGCATGTGAGTGCAGAACACACATTTGGATGATCAAGATGCTGTTTATAGCAGATCATAGGGACCAAGCCTGATGAGAATGTCACAAATTATCTCAAAAATGTCTGTAACATTCAACTCCAAGTTTTGACAAAAGAACTGTGTATAATACTCTTACTTCTCCCAGGGAAACCCTTTTGATAAGGCCCAGTATGCAAACACTTGTTCCTTCCCCTCTACCCTTCCAAGGCTCTGCCCTTGTTTGGGCCCAGCTCATTATACAGCAGCTGTTTTCATTACTATGCCATTTTTTTAACTGATGGGAAAATGTTGCCATGGTGATGCTAGAATATAGGCCTGAACACAGACTAACATGAACTCATTCCAAGTTAGAGGCAGTGGAGCAGTAACAGGTCATAAACCCATTTCCTTTCTTCCTGTGTATGTGTTTCTTCGGTGAAGGGATACTGGAGTTCATGGAGCTGAGCCCTGAGCAGTAAATGGGATGGATGCAGGTCCTCACATAGCTATATTTTATTTGATTATAATTATATTGTTTCTCATAAACATATTCACGAAGCTTCCCAGGTTTAGCAAAGACATAGCCAAGTTGAAGAACTGACCGTCTTGTCTGCTTTTTTCTCTGTACGGTCATAGGCTGTACAGTATACACACATGTACAGATATGCTCCACTGCTAGTGGATACAACTGGGAACCATATGTCTATTGTCTCTAGAAAAGCTCAGATTCATGACCTATTGAGAATAGTTAATTTGGGTGTTTGTATACAAAATTAAGGGTTATGAGAGCGAAAGAACCCTTAAAAATCATCTAAGCTGACTTTTCCACTTAGAAACAAGGAAACAGGACCTAGAAATGGGAGAGCCCCTGTTGGGGACCCAGTAAGCAAGAGGTCAGTAGATTGAGCTGGAATGAGAAGCATCTTTTTTCCTAACCATTTGATACATTCTTCCACTATATTCTGTTCCCAAAGGCTTTCAGAAAACAAAAACTTTATCTTCCTCAGCGGAAGGAAACTGATGGAAATGAAAATAAATCCAGAAGATTTCCCACCCCAAATATTAAACTTTATTTAGTCATTTAAAGCTACTGACCTGAACCTCCTAATAAAGCCTGGCTCACTTTGGAGGGTATTATGAACGGACCTAAAGCCTTGAGGAGATAAACAGTATCAGTGCTCAGAGCTGACTTCTTAGCGCATGTCCTGTCTAGCTATCAGCACGACCTCTTATCTTACCCTGTCTTTGCTTTCTTGGTCTCCAAACCCATCAGTATGAGGCATCATTTGATATATTTCTGTCTGTCCTTCCTAGAGCTCAAGTACTATTTACAACGGGTCTTGGTGACTTCATATCATAGGATGGTATCAGAGGATTATTGTGACACTGAGTTAGTTTTTTTTTTTTTAAAGATTTTATTTATTTATTTGACAGAGAGAGATCACAAGTAGACAGAGAAGCAGGCACAGAGAGAGAGGGAAGCAAGCTCCCTGCTGAGCAGAGAGCCCGATGCGGGACTCGATCCCAGGACCCTGAGATCATGACCCGAGCCGAAGGCAGCGGCTCAACCCACTGAGCCACCCAGGCGCCCCTGAGTTAGTTTTAAATTAAACTAAGTCATGGGGGTTCCTTGGAGATAGTGGTGAATCTTGGCAGAAATGTTTATAAATTTTCTTAGTAGAAATTTTCTTAAATTTCTATGCTGCTGTTTTATCCACTGTCAAAGGCTGAAGGTCTTAAGAGCTTCTTGTTGAGGAAGAGACTTATTAAGAAGTAGAATTAATTGAGATTTGGGCTTGACACCAAGAGTCTTAGAAACAGATTCTGACTTCTTATTGATGGAAAAGTTAAAAGGACTATTTTAACCCCTCTTAGCTTCAGTTCTTTTGTATATAAATCTGGCTGAGAATTATATATCTTGTTGGCATTGTTGTGAGCAAAAGGAGAGAAAATGTCAGAGAACTGGTGAGAGCTGTTACCTACTCCAGCCTTTACTGAGTACCCTCTGTGTGCCAGGACATTCACATTCCTTAGTCTTGGGGTTAGTTTGGCTCTGCTTGCTACTACAGAGGTGTTTTGTTTTATTTATTTTATATTTTTAATATTTTATTTATTTGAGAGAGAGAGAGAGAGAGAGATGGCAACAGAGATAGTGAGAGAGACAATGACTCAGGAAGGAGAGGGAGAAACAGGCTCTCCGCTGGGCAGGGAGCCAGACTCAGGGCTCTATCCCAGGACCCTGAAACCATGATCTGAGCTGAAGGCAGATGCTTAATCAACTGAGCCACCCAGGTGCCCCCAGAGGGATTTTATATTCATCAACTCCCTTGGCATCCCCACCGATGAGGTGAGGTACACATGAGAGACTCCAGATAACCATCCACAGGGTGGGGATTCCTGAGTTTTAATCCTTGTTGAGTTTTAATGGAGCCCATCTGATCTTGAAGAAGTGATCTTCATAAAATGCAAAAAGGATCATGTCGTTCCCCAACATAAAATCCTCCATTAGCTTCCCTCTTCTGTTCAAATAAATTTCAACATCTTCACTCTGTTCTGCAAGGTCCCAGACCATTTGATTTGACCAGTCCTCACTTCCGCTTCACCATTTTCCATTCTGACTCTTACCCACTGCATTTCAGCAACAGAAGATTTCATTGAGTTCCTCGACTTACCCTCCTTTCCTCCTTTGCATATGCAGCTACTTCAGCCTGTAATGTTCCTTCTCCTAGAACTTTGCAAAACTGCTTCTTTCTCATAGGTCATTTCTCAGCTTAAATGTCACATGCTCAGAGAATTTTCCTGAACACCCTGCCTTAAGCAAGTATACTCTATTATTTTTTATTATAGTCTTTAGTTTTTTACCTTCATAGCAATCTCAATTTGCTATTCTTGATAGCAATTCTTGATGAATAATTACTGTTCTTTTGTGATTACTTCATCTATCTCATATGGTTTGTCTACGCTTCTGGAATGTAAGCTTCATGAAAGTGAGGACCATATCTATTTCACTTATGGCTGTGTTTCCAGCACCTGGCCGGCACTTGGTAACATTAGCTACATGAACAAATGTATGAATAGATATGTCACTTTCTGAGTTTCTGGTTTATAATAAATGAAAATATGCTATAACAGTATCTATTTTACATATTCTCTAAACTACAAATATGAAAGGATATGTGACTCTTTCCTTTTGGGGTAATCATTTCCTGGTCTGTATTAGACATTTTTTTTCTCCTTTTTTCTTTCTCTCCTTTACGTTTTTTTTTTTCCTCCTTCACATTTTTTTCTCCGCTCGCTTGAGCTAGATGTAGAATTTACTAAACTAAAAGTTATGGTGGTGAGAACACTGGATTGGAATTCAGATCTGAGTTCTAGACTTAGAAATGATTCTACTCACAGTATGTTCTTGGACTGTTTAGATGCCTGTGTTTGGACTCCAATTTCTTCTATGTTTACAATTAGGAGGTTGCAACAGATGAGCCAAAGAGATCTTTTCCATCTGGACTATTATCTAACTTAGATTGTCTCTTTCCCTTCTATCAGTTGGGCTGAGCAGCCTCATAAGGCAATTGCTTTTAAAACAACAGTGGTCATCTGGATTCATGTTTGGGTATATTGGTTAAAAATAGAAGTCCATTAATTAATTTATATTTATGCTATAAAATTTACAATCCCTGAGGAGAAACCAAGTCTCAAAACATCTTGCCAAAGAACAAAATATTCTATGCCCTCAATGCATGCGGGCTGCTGTGTACTGGGAGCCAAGAGTGCTGGCAAAACAGGAGGGAACAGTGTTATGTCCTCATGTTGTTCTCCATCTGCCTTATTTTTCAGGTCTGCCAGAATTTCCCCAGCACGACTCCTTCAAATTTCCCATTTTATTCCAGATTACACACATTTCAGCCCTGGTGAGGAAGATCCATACTTAGAGCCAATTTTGGAAATGTTTGACATATATTCTGTATTTAGTATTCATTGCCCTGTGTCCAGCAACAAAACAGGAATATAGTCTTCTGATTAAGAGATCAAGCTATGGAACCAGAAGCCTACATTTGAGTTTGAGATGACTTGAAATAATCACTTAATCATTCTAAGATGAGTCTCCTTGTCTATTCGAGAAGCATAATAACAGAAGCAAAGTCATAAGTTATGGTTATATGGGTTAAATGAAATAATAATGTAAAATACTTAGCATATCCCTGGCTCTTGGAAAGCAGTCAGTATGCATTCTCTGCTGTTTTACTTTCTTTTATTACTTGAGTAAAAAACTGGAGAATTCCAACCTAGATTGGGAGGCGCTCTTTGTTTTCCTTATGTCCAGTATGTCGATCTTTTATGTCATCATCTGAAAAGTTGATATTTGGACTATGATTGTTAAGATCCCTTCCTGCTCTGAAATACTAAAGTGTATAGGAAGAATGCAAATTTGGCATTATGGGAGGATAAACAGTAACATTTTAGTTTATCTAAATCATCTAAGAACTCTTGTGTATTAATCACCACATATTATATAAAAATAGCTATGAGTTTGTCAGAACCTACAAGCCAGAGAGTGGGTGCACGATCAAACTGGGCAGTAGGTGACATTTTTAGGAAATCCAAATCTTCCCAGACTTCATCTTTCCTGAAATGTCTCTCCTGACATCCTAACTCTTTTCTTCTGCTCTCCTTTCTCATCCCCGTACTTTCCTGAATCCCTGAGTTATATGTCTTATCTCTGACTGTGAAATGAAAGCTCTTGTTTCCTCCTATTAAATAATTTCATGCTCTGAGAAGCAGGGAGGAGGCACATTTCAACCGAGCTCTGTGATTGGACCATGCTTTCCCCTGGGCCCTGATTCAGTGCCACATTGGTGGTTGCTATTTTCTCATATTTGACAGATCAGAGAATTACGGTGCCTCCTCTCGTAGTGATGATATAACTAGTTCTTCAGTCTTCACACAGTCCTGGTTCTGCCTTCAGCCACTGACCAATAATACATCGCATTCTAGGGATGCTTACAGTTTCTCTCTCATTCCTAATTAAACTGTCTTAGACTTTTTCTGACTCTAACCTCCTCATTTTACAGATGAGAGATGGAGGCCCTGAGGGATAACATGACTTGCTTTATGAATCCACAGCTCATAAATGCGGAAGCTTTCTGTCATAATACCTGAAATCCCATTACAGGATTGTATTTCTCGGAGTCTTGCTGCTTTTTGATTATTTCTTTTTGTTTTTTAATAAGAGCCTGTTACTAAGTTTACATCTCTCTAGGATAAGGAGCATGTTAAATGGGAAGTAGTTAATACTTCCTGGATTAATTGAGAAGAGGTTCTTAGTTAGAACAGCACCCAGCAACATGTCTGGGGCGCAAGAGGGGCCAGAAAAGGAAGGAAGAAGCACAGAGTACAGATTGTAGTAGAGAGCTAACCCTGATTGGGCAGGATGGGGTTTGCTAGTGACTCTGCTTAACAGTGGCTTTCACATGGTGGTGGGAGAAAACCCTGCCCAAAGTGGGTTAAAAAGAGAACACAATATGAGAGACTGAAAAAAATCTTCATATTTCCAAGAATTTTTTTTCTGAAAGTGAGTAGATAAACGAAACAGCTGGAAAGAGACATGAGGCCACTGGCGGGATCTTTTAAAAATATAGATGAAATTGTACTGTATTTGTATACTGTTGGGGTTGGTCCAATATTTAGAGAGAAAGTGATAAAGAGGAGAAAGAGATGCTGGTCATAAGAGCCAAGTCATTTTCTCAGTGAAATAAAAAGTAAGTCAAGAGCTGAGAGTGAAGAGAAAGGAGAGAGTGTTGAGGATTTTAGAGGAGATGAAGGTGTGTGAACATTCACCTCAGGAAATGGAAGAGTGAATTTTTGGAGGAATGGAGTGAGATTACTGGGTAGTACTAGAGGCCCTCTTGAGTATGGTGGTCACAGAGTTAAAGAGAAACAAGTTAGCCCTATAGTGAGTTTTCCTCCATCCCCTTTCAGGTGCTTGAGTGTTGTTGCACAGTAGGTAGAGGACTGAGTTAAACTACAGTTGGGGTTTTGCCAAACTGGACTGAAGGAGGAAAGAAGATCCAGGGTTTGTGGGGAGGGGGTTAAGTGAAAGGAGTGGATATAGAGGTTGACCATGGCATCTAAGAAGCGTAAGGGAGGAACAGAGGGCACAAGACAGGTAATAGGCAATGAAAAGTGATGGGCCTGGTGTGTTGGATGTCCTAATGGTAGTTAGAGAAATTGTACAGGGATATATGGGAGATTATAAAGTTAACTTAGCTGCAAAATAAGATCAGATGTTTGACAACATATTTCACAAGCAATGCAGTTATTAGCAATAACAAGGTCTAGTGTATGGCCATGGAGGTGGATGGCTGAAGTGAGGTGGCATAGAAAATTGAGGTAGTAAAGGGCTGAGAAGCACAGGGTTGGATGGTGACCATGGCATTGGTGTGGAAGTGGTCAGGAATGCCGACATAGTTGTGGAATAGAGGAGGACAAGAGATGGTAGTGTAGAAGGGGTGAAGAGAATGACAGTGATTTTGAGACTAAGTCATCAGTGACTAAGGAAACTAAGGAGAATAGCAGGGGACAGCAACAGGGCATGATAATGGGTGGTAGAGCTTGATGGTCCATGCTTCAAAAACAGCAGGATTTTGGAAGGAAGAAGAAGGAAATGGTTGACTACACGTGATCACAAGGATCAAGGAGAGCATTTAGCTTTACATCCATGTTCTTTGTAATGTGGGGTGTGGAAGGTAAAAACAATCTTCACTTGAAAGGCCTGCAAAGGAAGCAGGTTTCATAATCGACACACAACTCATCACGTGGGGAGGAGCTAAAACCAAGTTTGAAGATATAGAGGACTTTTTTGGTATAGACCATGGGTTCTAGAGTATCCAGCAGAAGAGCTGAGATGGGTGGTGGTGGTTAATAATAGCTAGGAAATCATATTAGAGGATGCACAAGGCTCATCTGTGTCATGATAAGTGATCTGGAGTAGTCCTTCTCAAACTTTAATATATGTACAAGTATCCATGGGATCTTGTGAATATTCAGGTTCAGTAGGTCTTGTGGGAAGGAGGGGGCACAGGGCTGAGGTTCTGCATTTCTTTTTCTTTCTTTTTTTAAAAATTTTATTTAGACAGAGATTACAAGTAGGCAGAAAGGCAGGCAGAGAGAGGGAGGGGGAAGCAGGCTCCCCACTGAGCAGAGAGCCCGATGTGGGGCTCCATTCCAGGACCCTGAGATCATGACCTGAGCCGGAGGCAGAGGCTTTAACCCACTGAGCCACCCAGGCGCCCCTGCATTTCTTTTTTTTTTTTTTTAATTAAAAAAAAATTTTAAAGGTGTATTTATTTTAAAGAGAGAGTGAGAGAGTGTGAGCAAGCAAGTTGGGGGACAGAGGGAGAGGTGGGGAGACTGTCCTCAAGCAGACTTCCTGCTGAACATGGAGTCCAGTGCAGAGCTTGATCTCAGGGCCCTGAGATCCTGACCTGAGCCGACGTCAAGAGTTGGATCCTTAACCGACTGAGCCACCTGGGCGCCCCAAGGTTCTGCATTTCTAGACGTTCCAAGGTGATACCGATAGGGCAGATTTAAAGATGACACTTTGAGGGGTAAGGGTCTGTAGGCTTGGACTAGCGTCATAGTAGAGCCTGGAGACAGGGTGCCAAATAACGCATTTGATGCAGAACATTTGGAACTCTGGAGCCCTCCTTGTTCCAGGAATATTTAATCGTTGCCACCATTTTTGGAAGATCAGTTTTTATTATGCCTTGTTCCTTCTCTGAATGTGAAGCGACTGTGTTTAATATCTATTTCCACTAAGCGTCTTGTCTTTGTTTCATAGATGTGCATGCATTATTCCAGCAAGATCATTTGCTCACTGGAGCCAGAGACTATAGGGAATGGTGGAACGCTATTGGATCATGAGTCATAACACCTAATTTTAATTCCCATTTCTACGATTAACTGGGTATTGAAAGCAATGGAAAAAATCATTTACCTTTCTGATCATTTTTATATGTGAAGTGGGGATAATCATGCCTAGCTGCCAATGATATGAAATTCAAATGAGATACTTGTTACAAAAATGTCTTATAAACTATAAAACAATACAATGGTATGATAATACTTATTACAGGGCTGACATTTCTCTGGTATATACCAGTATGACATTCTGGCATTCTGATTGATTGGTGCCTGTGCCATGCTGCTGGTTAAATATTTTTAATATAAACACTGAATATTATGTTTTATTAGTATTTATTCTATGCCTTTATACCAAGTTAGTAGAAAACGGGACATGAAATAGGTGTTGAGTTAAAGGTTTGATATAACAAGGTGGGTAGAATATCTGAACATCTGCCCCCTGGGGGCACAGTGAGTGAAAAGTAAAAGTAATTTCCAAAGTCTGTGGAATGAATTCCTTCTAATGAGGTTCCGTCACTTTTAACAGGAAACGTTAAGGTATCCATTCTTGTTCCCTTAACAAAAGTTAAAGTGCCCTCACCACGATTCCTTACCCTGACTTCCTTTTGAGGTTATATCTTTCACATTGCAGTTGATTGATGGTGTATTGAAGCTGGTCCACTCAGCCAAGAGGAGAGCCTTACACAGGGCTAGGCTATGATTAACCTTACCCATTTATTTTGTTCTGGGACAGAACTCACTGTTCCAAAATGTGTAATGGGGCTCAGGTCAAAACTTCTTCAAAGACTTCATAGGTGAGTGCCTATATGGGAAAGCTTCTTAGGTGAGTGCCTATATGGAAGATATTTTTACAAAGATAGTTTATTCTCTGACACTAAAAATAGTTCTATTTTAAAAAATTTCTTAGACAGTTTGCTTTATTTAGTGAGGACTGATTTCCTAGGTCTCTAGAGAGGCATAAAAAAAGAATGGATTTTGCAGTTCAAGTTCTAGCTCCACCTCTTATCAGCAGTGAGATCTTAACCAAACTACTTAATCTCTGTAGGCCTTACCTGTAAGGTTTCTAATCTGCAGGACTGGGATAATTATAGAATTTTGTTCATAGGATTGCTTTAAGTATTGAGACAGGGTGCGTGAAGTAAGCAGCACACTATTAGCCTCAAATAAGTGCTAGTCCTTGTTGCTGTTGTTATTACTATGTTATAAACATCTGGATAAAGGGCTTGAACCATAATCCGGATCTCTAAATTTAACTGTAATAAAATCAAACAACCCAATTAAATGGGCAAAGGATTAGAACACACACTTTATAAAGTAAGATATGCTGATGGAAAACAAGCATGTGAAAGATGTTCAGCATTATTATTACTAGGAAAATGCATATCAAAACCACAATGAGATCTCACTTTACATGTATCAGAATGTCTACAATTGTAAAACCCACACCAATACTAATGACCTTAGCATGTGTTGGTGAGAATGTGGAGCAAGTAGAGTTCCCAGTACACTGGGGGTGGCATTGGAAAATTGTAAAACCACTTTAGAAAAGAATTTGACAGTTTCTTAAAAAGCTAAATATACCACTACCACATGAGTTTATTAGAAAGCTAAACATACCATACCACCCCATGACCCAACCATGCTTCTCCTAGGCGTCTACCCAAGAGGAACAAAGCATATGTCCATATAGTGCTCTCTATAAAGATGTTAATATGTTCCTTTATAACAACCAAACACTGGAAAAAAAACCCAAATTTCCATCAATAGTTAAATGGACAAATTATGGTATATTCACACCATGAAATATTACTGGCAACAAAAACAATGTAATTATAGTTATACAAAACAATAATGTATCCCAACATAATCATGCTGAATGAACAAACCAGACCAAAAAAGCACTTATTGTATATTCCATTTATATAAAAATTGATAAAATATGAACTATAATGACCAGAAACAGATCAGTGGTTGCCTAGGGATGGGTGGGAAGACAGTGGGGAAAGACAGAAAAGAGGAATTACAAAGGGGCAATGGGAAATTTCCAGGGGAATGTATAAGTTCATTATCTTGATTGTGTTGATCATAGTAATGGTTTCATAGGTGTATACTTATAGGTATACATAGGTGTCAATCTTATCAAACTGTACACTTTAAACTGTGGAATTTATTATAGGTCAGTTGTACCACAAATAAGCTGTTAACAAAGAAAAAAGAACATGGTGGCTCCCACCTTCATTGCCTTCCCTATGCCTTTAAGCCTAAAAGGCATTTCATAATTTGTCCCCATCTTATTGACTAGTCTCATCTATTACTGAACCTTCTCCACTGAGACCATTTTCTTCATCCTCTCTCCCATAAGGTCAGATGGTTCCTGCCTCCCTGTTTCTCTGTTCATAGTAATCTCCCTATGCAGAAGGCCTTCCCCTATCCTGTCCTGATAATTATACCTCTTTCTAGGAACTACCCCCAAAACATTTCTTTCATTTGTTCATTAAACAGGCATTTATAGGGTACCTGTTGTGCAACAAACCTTAGGCTAGAAGTTAGGTCCCTTCAGGGACCAAGATAGCCCCAGTTCATGTTCTCATGAGTCTCACAATCCACTCAAAGACACAAACACTCAACTGATATAGTTATGCATGCATTTATGCTACTCAGCATTTGAATACTCTTCATGTTATGGGAGAATTCCCCACTGGGGGCTGTTGGTGAGAAGCAGGACCCATTCCTTTCTAAAGGTGTTGGGATTGCTCCCTATTCCCTAAGTACAGGCATATGATTTAGGATTGCTAGCTTAATGCTCTTCATTGCTACTTAGAAATTTTGAAATAGTAAAGCAGAAGCACAAGTACAATTTGGCAAGTACACAGTGGGGCTTTTGACAGTGTCAGTGTCCCGAAGAGACCATGCCTGTTGTGTGTGTGTGTGTGTGTGTGTGTGTATGTGTGTGTGTGTGTGTGTGTGGTGGGGGCATTTTGGCTCTTATCCATTTTTATATCTTTGTTCTCTAGGTTTTTCTCTAGATAGCTACTAAATCTGTTCAGGCTGTTATAATAAAATACCACAGACTGGGTGACTTGTAAACAACAGAAATTTATTTCACACAGTTCTGAAGACTAGAAGTCCAAAATCATGGTATGGTTAGTTTCTAGTGAAGGCTGTCTTCCAAGTTCATACTGCTGGCTAGGGAGCTCTGTGGGGTCTCTTTTCTAAGGGCACTAGTCCCAATCATGAGGCTTCTATCCTCATGTCTTAAACATCCAACTCTATCGCTTGCTGGTCTACTCATCCTCTCTCAGTTTTAGCTTTCTGGGCAAAATAATAGTGTCTGCCCCGTATGGTTGTTGTTTCTGTGTTTCTGTGTTTGTTCTAAGTTTCTATGGGATAGTCCAAGGGAAATGCTCTGCACAGTGCTTAGCCTATAAAGATTGCTCGGTGAATGTTAGCCAGTGCCATGATTCTGGCTTACTAAGTTGGTTTGATACAGATATAAAACCACTCTAGCCAAACATAATCAACTCATCCTACTGAAAAGCAGCACTGATCCAGAGCCTTGGAGGATCCTTAGATCACCAAAGAAGAACGTTCTTTCATCGATGAAATTACCATACACCAAAAGAGACAGAAGTTCAGGGGACCAAGCAGATAAGTTTGGAACCCCAGAATAGGAAGCAAATCAGGAATTTAGATAGTCAAAACTCACCCAGACCACAGGTGAGTAAAGCAGGCTGAAAGAGATTCTGCTTCAGCACAATTAACCATGCTCATTCGAGTCATAATCATGCAGACAGAAAAGCTGGACCACGAGTAACATCAATCTGAATGCTAAAATGTCAATTGAATTGAGACGTGTTGTCTCCTGCCATAGTTAGCTCTCGACCAGGTAGAAGTGAATATTGTGAGTCCCTGGTGGGTAGTAGGACATGACTGCCATGGCAGAGAAGGCCATGAGAGCTGTGATGTGTGATGGATTGAAACACACAGAAGGGCAACTGTGTATATTCATCTTTTTCATTCTCTGTTAGCTCATTCTTATCTTAAAACTTAGGATCTGATAGAAATTTGGATACAGAAAAAGTGAGTGAAACAGTATTATTCATTCTCTGGAAGCATTAACTTGGTTGATCATTTAAAGAAAATGAAATCTGTAAAGGGCTTATAGTCAGAGACATTACCCATAGTGCAATGGTGATGTTTTTAAAGCCATCACGTACAACAGTCCGTGCTTAAGAAATTGAAGGATAATGGAAAATCACCGTTCCTCTTAATGAGCACAGAACCAGAGCAGACTTTGTGTCACCATGCAAATTATCCTCTTGGCACGTGGACTGATTAGCAGTGTTATCCCTGCACACTTGATGGCACCCCGGGCATCTGTGTGCAGAGCTCTTTCAGTGAGAAAAGGCTGAATGGGGCAGTGAAGTGAAGGAGGTAGAGTGTTCTATGCAGTAGTTTTGACTGCAATTGTAGACTTTCCTTGTTTGCCAGATCCCAACTAAAGCTGCCTGCATCAGATTCTCCCCATCTCCAAACTTTTGCTGGGAGGCTGGAGGCTGGGTAGCAGCAGACAGTAGAAAAGAGTGGGAAAGAAATTGGCTGCAGCATGGAAGAGAGTGCTATTGGAGAAAATCATTAATGCTGAGGTTAGAGCAAGATCTTGACCTTCAATGTGAACTCAGTTGCTCGAAGTAGACCGTGGAATCCTCTGGGGTAGCTCCTCTCCCTCCTTTATACCCTCCATTCATCCTTTCCTTCATTCCCTCCTGCACCCCTAAAGCACTAGGCACCTGAGAGTTTGCAAGATGAGTCAGAGTCATTTCCTGCCACTCAGGAGCTCTGTAGGAGTTAACACAACTCCTAATGATTTAGTGACTTTGAGCAAGTCTCTTTACTTCTTCGTCTCTAGATTTATCTTATTTAAAAAAAATTAGAAACTAGAGATTTTTTGGGGGGGGGCTCCTAGCTCTCAAAGTTTATTAGACTTTAAAAATTATCAATTTTTATGGGCTAGGTCTTCCACTAAGAACGTGATTTCATTCTCATGAAAATGAAACAGGCAAGAACAGTTGTTATGTCTCCCATTTTACAGATGAGGAAACCAGGGCTAAATAAGGCTAAATACACTGTAGAAGATGGCTCAGAGAGCTAGTAGGTGCAAGACATGGAATCTGAACCAGGAGGTCTGACTCCGCACACAGCTGCAGTACGATATTGTCTTTTTTGAGGCCAGTGGGTTTGTTTTATAGCTGGTGTGGCTGGAACTAATAGAAATTGCCTAAGTGCCCGAACTCTGATGTCAGAATTGCCTGTGTTCAAATTAAAGCTCCACTACATTCTAAGCGAATGCCTTTGGGCAAATTACTTACTTCCTCTGTGCCTTGATTTCAGACTATCTGTGCATTAATAACAAATTCTGGACTAGAAATCATTGTAGTACTAAGAACTAGGATCGAGGGATTGTGCTCTTCAGGGCAAAATATGTAGCACTTTCTGCTCATCGTCTCACTTATCCCTCATGACGAGCATATGGGGTATGTCCGCAGAGCATATGTACAATTATTCCCACATTACAGATAGGAAAGTGAGTCTCAGAGCGATGGTCAAGATCACACGACTTATTCCTGGTGGGACTGGGATTCAATCCACATCTCTCTGATTCTAGAATTATGCTCTTAACCATTCTGCCCTTCTGTCCTCATCAGATAAGTCTGGATGAATAAGAATAGAGTCATTATTGCATAAATTTGAGTTCATTTGTTTCTCTTCTCATTCTCCCCACCAGAGGAGCAATCAGAACAGTGTGAGGGACACAGCCATGTGGGAGGTGTGGCCAATTAAAAAGGAGAGAAATGCCTTGAAAAACCAACTTTCCTGGGCTGAGGAGGGTTGGTTATGGAGATTAATTTGCCTTTTCTGGTTTGGTTTTGAGCTCACGCTGGGATTGCTGCTGGGAAACAAGGCAACCCTAATTCTAATTAGAATTACAGGGGCTCAGGGCTGGAAAGAATCTGGAGTGTAGCCTTCAATCCTTGTTTGATGAAGGCTGATGAAGGCACCCTCTCTGTAACAAGAGCCACTGGGCTTTTCCCCACTTTGCTCTAATGCCTTGTTGAACATGACATCACAACAGACATCCTTCAGGTCAGCTCTGAGTTTCAAGGTCTTTTCCTTACCTCAACCTCAACTTTTCCTTGTTTTGTTCTTTTCTTTAGATCAGCAAAGAAAAAATGTTCTCATTTTCCCATGCTATTATTGTGTAACCTTTTGGAAGCAACCATTACAAATCACAGACTCTGCTTCTCAGTCTTGCTGCCATCCGTTAACCTGGTGACTCCCACCTATTTTTCAGGTTTTAGGTCACACATCACTTTCCTGAAAAGACCTTCCCTCATGCCCAGACAAGGCCAGGTCCCCCCTATTTTATGCATCCACAGCACCCTAAAATTCTCCTTTGTAGCACAGCATATACCTTCAATTATCTAATATATTGAATGTTTCAATTTCCCACAAGATACAAAATCTAGAACTTGTTGGTAGTGTTCATATCTGTATCCCAGGCACTGTGTTAATTTGTTCCATTCAAAGCTTTTATGGATTACTTTCTGGGTACCAACCATTGTACTTGTGAACAAAGGATTCAACCCTTCACCTCACGGAACTTAGTCTAGTAGAATTTCTCATTCATTTTTTTTCTCACCTTTTACCCCTGCTAGCATTTGGCAATAAAAGAATTTTGCTGTGTGGTTCCTCTATACAATATTTTCTCTAAGTATAAATTGGTTCAGAGTGGTGGTTCAGACATGTGTTCACTGTCTTGATTCAGTTTATGAACTGCGCTTGCCCTCGTTTTGCAGATAAAAATACTGTGGCTAGACAGTTCAACTGATACCTGCACATTTGGATGACATCAGTGACATCATTCATTCATTCATTCACTCACCCGTCCTTTTAGCCCCTGTTTTCCTTTACAATTTTGATTCCACTCATCTCAACATTTGGGATCATGAGAAAATTGGCCATAGTGTAGGCCTGGGGTTCTAGGCCTGCCTTAGGCTCTGTAGCACTCTGCCACTTACTAGCTGTGCAACTTGCGGCTGGTCAGTTAAACTCTCTAATTCTCAGTTTTCTGAGAAATACCAATTCATGTTTCACTTTTTTTTCCCTGATGTACACAGTTTATTATCTATCTGAAATCTGAGAATTCTAGGGAAAACAAATTTGTATCTTTTTATTGCAATGCACTTTTTAAAAACTTTACAACAATTTGCGCTACCTTGGCTAAGTTTTTGTTTTTGTTTTTGTTTTTGTTTTTTTTCAGAAAGATTTTACTTTATTGTGTGTGTGGTTTTTTTTAAATTTCTTTTCAGTGTAACAGTATTCATTGTTTTAGCACCACACCCAGTGCTCCATACAATACGTGCCCTCCCTAATACCCACCACCAGGCTCCCCCAACCTCCCACACCCCCGCCCCTTCAAAACCCTCGGATTGTTTTTCAGAGTCCATAGTCTCTCATGGTTCACCTCCCCTTCCAATTTTCCTCAACTCCCTTCTCCTCTCCATCTCCCTGTGTCCTCCACCACCTTACACCAGTTAGAATGGCCAAAATTAGCAAGACAGGAAACAACATGTGTTGGAGAGGATGTGGAGAAAGGGGAACCCTCTTACACTGTTGGTGGGAATGCAAGTTGGTGCAGCCACTTTGGAGAACAGTGTGGAGATTCCTCAAGAAATTAAAAATAGAGCTTCCCTATGACCCTGCCGTTGCACTACTGGGTATTTACCCCAAAGATACAGATGTAGTGAAAAGAAGGGCCATCTGTACCCCAATGTTCATAGCAGCAATGGCCACAGTCGCCAAACTGTGGAAAGAACCAAGATGCCCTTCAACGGACGAATGGATAAGGAAGATGTGGTCCATATACACTATGGAGTATTATGCCTCCATCAGAAAGGATGAATACCCAAAATTTGGGTATTCATTCAATTTTGTATCAACGTGGATGGGACTGGAAGAGATTATGCTGAGTGAAATAAGTCAAGCAGAGAGAGTCAATTATCATATGGTTTCACTTATTTGTGGACCATAACAAATAAAATGTTTCACTTTTTTTAAAAAGAGGACCAAATGAGAAATAGAGCAGCAGCAACATCTAACAATGATGTGATTATTTATTATCAAAGCCAAGAGCTGTTCTAAGGACTTTACATATATAAACTCATGTAATCCAGTGTATGAGGTAGATGCTGGTATTATTTCTATTTTGCAAACAGGGCAAAAGAGGCACATAGAGGTTAATGTACATTCCCAGCGTCACTGGGTTGGTAGGTGGACCCAGGAGAGAAACCTCAGCGTCTGAATGTGCAGCCTACACTCCCAGCAACCTGCTTGTGATTGCCTGTGGATAATGCATGCAGAGCACCCAGCATGGTGCGCAATACACAGTGTGTCTAGTTGGCTAATACTGGCTTGTGACAACCCTGAATTGACATGCCCCACTTTTCCTAGGAGATCTCAGCACATAAGAGAAGCATTGTGAACATGAAGCACTGCTTCTCCATTTTCTTTCAAACGAGCCCTAAACCCAGACTTATACCAGCTCTAAGTGGTCAGACTGACAAAGCAAAGGGAATCAATACATAAAAGAAGGAGCAAGGCATGGAATCTAATGGGGGAAGTGTGCTTCTGATGTGAAAACCCTCTACAAGATAACAGAATTGATTCTTAGGTCTTCCACGCAAGTCCCTTGACTCTGAAAACACAGCATTGTCCGTCAGGGTCAGTGACTAAACTAGTCAGTGCCTTCTTGGTGCCAACCATACTCAGAGCTCTGAGAATTTTAATCCCCTCGAAAAGAGGACAGATATACCCCTATGTTTCCAGGTTCTAATTCTGCATCTCAGTTGTCTTTTCAGAGTGGAATAGGGAGGATTTTCTGTGCATTCAAACCTGGTCTGCTGTTTCCCTGTCTTGTAGGAAGGATGAATCCTCACACTGCTTCTCTGCCTCATCTGGTAACATTGTCCCTTTCCCTTTCCAGTCTGTTCTAGCCTGAGGTGTTTTCCCTTAAGGGCCAGTCAAGTTCCAAGTCATATTTTTCACTCATTTCATTCACTCTCATTTATTTCTTCAATAAGTATTACCTACTCTATATTAGGCCCTGGGAGCAGATACAAGACCAAAGAAAACAAGCATGAGCCCTGCCTTTTAGGTCACATGGAGGACTTTGGATTGTAGGTTCAAGGGAAAGACTTTCAAGGGTTTGATGTTGGGATGGTGATCAGATTTGCACTTTGAGATCACTCAGACTGCAGTGTACAGGAAAATTGGAAGGGACAAGAGTAGGCGATTTTATGCTAACAGGCAAGAAATGATAGAAATACTCTGTCCCTCAGTTTCATATTTACTCTTTCTCTCATGAATCCCCTGTCATCTTAATATTTATTCCTATAGTTTGTTAAATTCCCTACTTATTTCCTCCTGCCTGGTTAAGTGGTGAGTTCTATGCTGAGGGCCCATGACTGATTATTATCCTGAGTCCAGCACAAAGCCTTACACATAGTCAGTGCTCACTATACAGAGTTCCTATCTCAGCATTTCAAAGTTGAAAATCCCTTAGAGGAAATCTTGGCGGATCACTTTATTCTTCAAGGCCCAGATATGTTAAACACCTTGCCCAAGATTACGCACTAAATTAGTAGTAGAGATTAGATTTAATATTATCATTCTGTCTGACTCCAGTTTATGAATGATTCAAAAGATTAGCGAATAAAGATTTTTTTTTTCTCTCTTGCTTACAATTGGGATCCTATAGTGAAATAAAGAGAGGAGCCAGGAGTTTGGGAAGAAAGCAATGGAAAGAGAAATTATAGAGTTAAAAATGGAGTAAATATCTGCATTTGCTCTTTACCAGGATCAGTCTATATTCTGATGGCAGTGAGGACCCAGTATTTCTAGACTGGCCAGGTCACAGCCAGGAGGGCAGGGACAGAGACTGTGACCCCTTGGGAAAAGTCTGTGGAGGGAGTGCTGGAAATCGTGATGATAAGGATAAAAACCCTCCTTTTCATCCTTCCTTCTCACAAATGATCTCTTTATTCTTTTGATTTCACCCATATACACGGTTGCTTTCTCTGATACAGCAGTGTTTTCTTTTATAGTCGTGTTTTAATTCATGCACAATGAGCATTTAATGTGAATCTCTTTGGATTTGGGATCAAACGTGTGGTCTTTGAAATCTAGGTTTCACAAAATCTGTAAGGTCTTAGGCAAATATCTACATCTCTCTGAGGATTAGTTTCTTTATGTTTAGAATCTCTAAAATGATCAAAATGAAATAATTAGCTGACCCAGCCATAGTTAAGCTTTTATAAATCAGAGTTTCTCTAAGCCTGGTCTATCGACCCCATCAGGCTCCCCTGCAGGTGTCTGATAGAAATGCAGCTTCCTGGACCCTGCTCTAGATCTTTCTATTCAGATCTTCTGGCAGTGGGATATCAGAGTTGGCGTGTTTTCAAGTGCTTCTAATGCGCATCTAGGCTTGAGAATCGCTAAATAATTTGGAAAATAATTTGGCTAGAGAATCGCTAAATAATATGCTTTATATATCATGAGACATTGTATAAAAACAATTTTAAGAAAACATATTTTTGCATCCAAACTGTCCTGGTTTTTGCCTCTATTTGCTCAAAAATCTCCAGAAAACCACCTCCACAAGGGTCCTTGGCAGCATCTAAATGGTCCAAGGACACATGGATGAAGGCCAATGGTCACCTGACTGGAAGGTTTGCAGCCTGCTTTAGGCTTGACTCATCGGCCTTTTATGAAAATTCTGTGATGTCCAGTGTGGGTAATAACCGGATGGGGATTCAGGCAGGAAGATTTAGATGCATGGCTGGACAAAGGAAAAAATCTCTGCAGCTGGAATAAAGCAAAATGAAGTCGAGCCCAGTGTTTCATATAAATGCAAGACCTGTACTATAAGATTTAAGACCTCGAGTTTGCTCATACACAGAAAGTGAATATTAAATCTTGCTTTTATCATCTCTTGACTAGATTTCTATAATCCCCCAGTTACTGTTAGTGGGATGACCTCTTGTATCTCTTTGTACCTCAGAGTGGTGGATCAGAACCCTAGCTGAATCGTTCCCTTGCCCACTGTAAGAGGCTGTTGGCTTGGTTGATGTGAGGTATGCCTTATGTGATGGCGGTGAGCAAAATACCTGGGCCGAGGCCACCATTCCCTGACCCAGCACTGCCTTTCTTTAGGCAAGTTCTGACCTCAAGATTCGCTTGAGTTTTATGCCACATGACAACGTGGGATACTCCCAGGCAGGTTATCTAAAAGCTCAAGAAACCTCCATATGGGTTTTTATCCATATAGAGAGCATTGTCTTGATAGAAGTTCTGACTTGAAGATCTACTTTGCAGTCTATGCTTTTTTTTTTTGATACAGTTTCATGAAGGAAATTGAATTTTTTTTTTTTTTGAACAAGCGTAAGAATAGAACAGGGGGAGCTATAAAATAGGATTTTTGGCTCAGAGGTGGGTTTTTTTTTTTTTTTCAACTCATCTAGGATGACATTACTGCAGTCTTCCCCTTAGAGCTTCTTTGAAATTTATTTTCAATTTATACTGTACACCTGTAAAAGTGGGAGGCAGAATGATACTGCAGTTTCTGAAGAAGGCTCTGGAAGTCTAAAGTCTGCCATGCTTATAAACAAATTCATACATATTTGTGATAAAGCCTTTTTTAGATTGAGAATCCAATTTTCTAATCGCTTTACCCAGGGGCTACATTATTAACCCTTTGTTCAGTGAATCGCACATCAGATGTCTTACTAGACCCCCATGCAGCTTTTTAAGACACTATTAGCAGGCCTAAAAGTGAAGCGTAAAAGAAGGTTAGTTATGAAGAGACCTGACTTTTAGTTCCGATTCTGCCTTTCTGTATATTTCATCATAAAGAAGTCATAACCTCTTGGGTCTCAGCTTTCTCATCAATAAAATGAGAGGAGGTTGAATGAGATTAGTGTTTCCAAAGCAGTGTTTCCCAGAACACAAATAAAATGCCTAAAACTAATTGCATGCATGAATCATTCCAGGATTAATATTTAGAAAATCTGTAATCTCCCAAATCATAGAACACACATATTCAAAAGCTTGTTATTTGGTAGCTAATCAAGGGACCAAAGTAAGAATGGTAGGAACGAGGAGACCTAGGTTTCCAGAAAATCACTGTGTAACCTTTTAAGTGTCATTTTGACTCATTTCTGGTCTCAGTTTTTTCATATGCCATCTACTCTGGGAACGTCTTGTGGCTCTCATAAAAGTCAAATGGCGTTTGTATACTTGTGAGCTATCTTAGTGACATTATTTTGATAGTTATGATAGGGAGATTGCAAATAAATGTGACTTCTTTAACTTTTACTCTGAAATATTATTGGGATGGTCATTTGGGGTTGAATCAATGTAAAAAGAGGAAAATGACAACATTCACTTAAGAATCTTCTTGTCCTGAGCAGGGCCAGGCTTGGACTGGAAGGCTGGCTTCATCTGTAGGACTGATTCCAGTCCATTATAGAGGCTGTCCAATGTGAAGAAAGCTAAGGGTCTAACTGTAAGAGCTGGGATCTGTTAGCTATGCCTGGCATGCAGCTGGGAGCAGGCCATAGCAGCCTGTGGCCCATATGCAGCCTGACCTGAACATGACACCCATCTGTTTGAGAGGGTACATGTACACCCGTGGGGCTGGATATAGAGCTTACGATATTTTGTTTGTTGTGTGTGTCTTTGGAGCACTTGGAAGGTCCTCAGGCCAAAACTGAAGAAGAGCCTAGCTGAACTTGGTATCTTTGAGAAACATGATAGAATTCAACACCTGGCTTGAATCTTCTTCCTTTTCTTATTCTTTCTTGTCTCCTCTTTCTTATATTTGAAATCTTTTTCCTTTTTTTTTAAGATTTTATTTATTTATTTGATAGGCAGACATCACAAGTAGGCAGAGAGGCAGGCAGAGAGAGAGAGGGAGGAAGCAGGCTCCCTGCTGAACAGAGAGCCTGATGCGGAGCTCGATCCCAAGACCCTGGGATCATGACCTGAGCCGAAGGCAGAGGCTTAACCCACTGAGCCACCCAGGTGCCCCAAAATCTTTTTCTTTATCTCTGTATTTCATGATCTAGTTCATATCTCAGCCTTTCCATGAATCTCTTTGAGACCAGAGTTAGCTTTCCTTTATAGGGCCCATGGCATCTTGTATGGAAATACACACACGGTAGTTCATCAATAAATAATAATTGGACCAACCGGTAGATGCATCACTAGCTATATCATAGGAAATAAATTCTCTCTGTGTGTGTATTTACATAAACATACACATATATATACACATATTAAACATATACTATAGTCTGTAAAAGAGAAAAATCCATATTCCTCTCTTACAGAGAGACATGAATGAGTATTTTGCGGAGTCTCATCAGGAAATGCTGCTATCAAGATTCTGGGTGTTAGTGAACATACCATTTAGAGATCAGAGCAGGAATCTCTTAGCACAGAAATGTGGGTGCCCAGAAAGTTATAATTGTGCATCAATTAAAAAAAACAAAACAAAACAACTAGAGTCAGGAAAGCAAAAATCCTTCAAAGGGAAATGGCTCAAACAACAGATTTTGTTTTCAAACGCATTTTCTGATCTTACTGAGAATTGCTACATTGACTCAGACTGGACCTCTGAAGGAATAATCAAACAATTCCACCTGGCCCAGAAGTATTACCATTTCCTTCTAGTGAGAGAATTTATGGAGGCATCCTAATCTGTCCACTTTGCTCCTTTTGGTTTCCTTTGTGTTTATGTTCAGTTTTTCCCTCTAGAATACAAGGATAATAACAAGTACCATGTAGGACTGTCAAGAGAATTTACTTTTTTAAAAATATTTTATATATTTATTTGACAGAGGGAGATCACAAGTAGGCAGAGAGGTAGGCAGAGAGGCAGGTGGTGGGGTGGGGGGGGGAAGCAGGCTCCCCGCTGAGCAGAGAGTCCGATGTGGGGCTCGATCCCAGGACCCTGAGATCATGACCTGAGCTGAAGGCAGAGGCTTAACCCACTGAGCCACCCAGGCGCCCTGTCAAGAGAATTTAAAGAGATGAGGAATGTGGGTGTGCTTCATAAACTAAGAATATAACATACCATACAGCTATACTGTATTATTATAACTTTTCTTGTTTGAATGTGGATTAAACAGAATATGTCCTCCTAGGAAAATGTAGACGAGATCAGGGAAAAGTATGGTTATAATGGATAACCTAGTTAAGTACCAGTCAGGGAAGGAAAAAACCTATAGTTCAGGTGGTTTCTTTTTTAATGCATATGAAGGTGATTGGTTTTACAACAGAGTTTCATCTGTTAGAATGTACCAGTAAAGAAAAGAAATATGGAGTATTCCTTCTTTCCTTTTTCCCTTGCCAAAGACCTAGAGATTCATTTCATACCTTTTTTGAGTACCTACTATGTGCCAAGAAATCTTCTGGGTACTAGGTTCTGGGTACTAGGATGAATGAGACAGCTGAAACTGTACTCTTTTCAGTGGTGATGTAGGAGGGGAGGAGACAGTAAACACATTAATAGGATGTATCAAATATTGATAAGACCTATGAAGAAATAAAAGGATGTGATGGAGTGTGACTATAGTGGGGAAGGGGAGCTTGGTGGCCATGAACCTCTCCTACTGTGGGAAATCTTTGACTGATGCCCTCAGCTCTTGCACCCTGACTGTATTGCCATGGTCATGCTGAGATCACCTTTAGCAAGGGCAGTTCCCAGCCAGCGACTCAGCCTGGTGGGGCTGCTAAGGCCAGCTCATTGCTATGGGATGCAGGATTCCTCCAGGGGTGACTCTGGCTTGAGTACTTGGCATCAGCCTTGCCAAAACATTATCAGAACTGTACCACAGTTGGAGATGATTCTTAGCCTCTTTTCTTTTCCTATACAGGGGTCAGACTTAATATCACAATAAGACAGTGCTCCCCGCATGGCACCCTACAGATGTGCCTCCCGTGCATAGCTCCTATCTCCTGGGGCTTGTTTCTTGGAGGACCTACAAGAACTCAGGGGAGGAATTGGTCATTTCAGTTTGTGCCAGACAATGCCAGTTAAAGGAGGAGAGAGCTGAGCTGAGATCTAGAGGAAGAGCATTTCAGGAAGATAGAATGCCAAGTGCAAGGGTTATAAAGGCAGGAATGTGGTTGGCATACTCAAGAAACAGGGAGGAGGACACCTAGCTGGAATGGGGTGAGTAAGCTAAGGAGTGTTAAGGAAGATATTCAGAGAGGGACACAGGGACCAAATCTTGTAAGATCATAGAGGCCGTGCTGATGAAGTGGGGTTTTGTTAGCATGATAGAGAAGTACAGGAGCATTTTAAGCTGGCAAGGAGATGGTGTGAGAGAGAAGTTACTTCTACAGCTGTATCTTCGTGAACATGTAGTCCTTTTGATGTAGAAAGCAATGGGTACCTACAGTGAAGCAATGTGTACCCATGGTGACATTTTCTCAGGCAGATCCTGTATCTGCCAGTGGCCTAGCCGGTACAACCTCTTCTCCCTCTTCCTTCCTCTCTCTGAGAAGGAGATAGAAGAAAGCAAGTTTTCACCTGGATGACTAGGAGAGTTGAGAAAAGCTACCACAATGACTTTACTCAGAGTCTATATATCTATATTTTGAAGTATAATGAACATACAGTGTTACATTAGTTTCAACAGTTGATGCAACAATCAGTGCTCATCATGATACATGCACGCTTAATCCCCTCCATCTGTTTCACCTCTCCCCACCCACCTCCTCTCTGGCAACCTCCAGTCTGTTCTCTGTATTTAAGAGTCTGTTTTTCTTTCTTTACTTTAAAAAATATTTATTTATTTGAGAGAGAGAGAGAGAGAGCGAGCAAGCATGAGCAGGAAGGGCAGAGGGAGAGAGAATCTCAGGCACACTCTGTGCTGACCATGGAGCCAACTCTGGGCTCCATCTCAAGACCCTGAGATCATGATCTAAGCTGGAACCAAGAGTTGGACGCTTAACTGACTGAGCCACCCAGGTGTCCCTAAGGGTCTGTTTTTAGTTTGTTTGTTCATTTGTTTTATAGTATGGTAGATTTGTTATAATTCATGAACCGGTATTAGTAGATTATTGTTATTATTAACTAAAATTCATATTTATTCATATTTTCTTCGGTTTTACCTAAAGTCTTTTTTCTGCTCCAGAATTCCATGTAGGATGTCACATGACATTTAGTTGTCATGTGTTCACGGGCTCCTCTTGACTGTGAGCATTTCTCAGGCTTCCCACGTTTTTTTACCACCTTGAACATTTTGAAGAGGACTGCCCAGATGTGTGATAGGATGCCCGTCTACCAGAATTTGTCTGTTCTTTTTTTATGATTAGGTGATGGCTATGGGATTTTCGGAGGAAGGTCACACACATAAAATGGTCTATTTCTCACGTCATATTCAGGTCTTTTTCTCATCATATTCAGGCTACATACCAGCAATATGACTTATGACGGTTGGTTTTGCTCCTGAACCCCTGGGTGAGGTGTGTTTGTCAGGTTTCTCCACTATAAAGCTCCCTCCAACACACACACCCTCTTTTTTCCTACTGTATTCATGGGAAGAAAGTCATCATACTCAGGCCATGCTCAGAGTTGGGAAATTATGTTCTGCCTCCTTGCAGACAGAATATTTACATAAAGCATTTGAAATATTTCTGCATGGGAGGTTTGTCTCTTCTCCCTACTTACTTATTCAATGATTTATTTATGTCTGTATGGTCTCATGGATATTTATTTTATATTTTGAGTGATAATCCAATACTATTTTAATTTATTTTATTTTTTAAAAGGTTTTATTTATTTATTTCACAGACAGAGATCACAAGTAGGCAGAGAGGCAGGCAGAGAGAGAGAGACAGGAGGAAGCAGGCTTGCCACTGAGCAGAGAGCCTGATGCGGGGGTCGATCCCAGGATCCTGGGATCATGACCTGAGCCGAAGGCAGAGGCTTTAATGCACTGAGCCACCCAGGTGTCCCTTATTTTATTTTTTTTAAAGATTTTATTTATTTGACAGGCAGAGATCACAAGTAGGCAGAGAGGCAGGCGGGGAAGGGGAGCAGGCTCCCCGCCAAGTAGAGAGCTCGATGTGGGACTCAGTTCCAGGACTTTGGATCATGACCTGAGCCAAAGGCAGAGGCTTTAACCTACTAGGTCACCCAGGCACCCCCCCTCCCACCACAATACTATTTTATTTTGATAATCAAATTATCTCAGCTTCAGTCTTTGGTTGGCTGTTATGTTCCTTTGTATCTCCCAATCATTGCGGACTTGTCTGTTTATGTCTTCCTTTCTTTAAACATCTTACTTTCCAGTAGTACAACATGCTCCACACTTATCTAGTATATTTCCTTTCTCAGTCCTAGAATTTGGCATTTCTTCAGGGAGCCCTTCTTCTTTCGATTGGAGAATGGTATTAGAAAACAAGATGTATACCAGTGCTTTTAATCCACTTACTTATTAAAGGACATGTTGGTTGATTCCAGTTTTTTGAGATGATGAATGAAGCCAATGTAAACCCTCACATGCAGGTGTTTGTGTGGCACTGTAGGATTGGGAGCATTTCTACATTAATTCTTTCATTTTCCTTTTCAAAATGTTTGAGGATAAATAAAGTCACATCATACCTGTGTATCATGTTGGGAAAGACTCAGAAAAGATTAATTTCTTGTCTTAGTTCATGAAGTTCATAAAGGGCAGGGCTGAGCCTTGAAGACGTGTCTTCCAACCCCAAATCTTGTGTTCCTTTATTCATACTTTATGTGTTATCTAACTCGGTGAATTACTTGAGGAAATAATTGAAAACTCCATTATACCATCCAAATATTAGTTCTTTTATTACACCAGAGCTTCTTGGTTTCCCTGATGGTCTTTTTTTTGTCACTACACTCATCCCCACAAATAGACCAAAGACTTATAAAAATGTAATCTGCTATAATATAAATGAAAAGGGAAATAAAGAGATCACCCATATTCTTTGCTACTTCTCATTTTATTGTTTTACTTAAAGAATGCTGCTAAGGCACACCTTCTTTGTGTTTTGTAATTTTCCTTTAACACCTTTTGCTATTGTTTTCAATCATTTTGCATGGTATGTAAAATGCATTTAAAATTAATGATTATAATTATATGTAGCAATGACATGTTCCCCTTATACACAGGGCTGAGCAACTCGCTTGTTGCTTTTGTTCTGTACAACCCTCAGAGTTGCATCTACTGTCATCCTCATTTTACAGGCAAAGAAACAGGATCAGGGAGAATTCTGTAACTTACCAGGGACCTTTAATTAGTGATTGGCAGGAGTAGGGCTCAGAACCTGTGGAAGTATTCTTTTTTCCCACCCTTCTAAATGATTTCCAGAGATGCATTACCTTCCAAATCAAAGTTGTTAATTTAGAGATACAAACTTGATATCAAGAGTTTGGGAGAAAGAAAGCTAAAGAGAGGTATAACTATGTTGCCAGACATAGAGTGGCAAGCCAGACAAGTGTGTCCTATAAACATAGTTACAGAACAAAAGAAGTCGAACCTTGGGAGAGAGCAAATAGTATTTCCTCCTGGTGACACCATGTAATAAGAACACTGCTGCTCTGGGGCACTGGCCCATTATGTTGAAGTGATAATAGTGCAATTAGCTCTTTCTTCATTTTTCCATGTTAACCCAGGGGTAAAATGGCACACTGAGCAAATACATGAAATTACATTAAACTGAGTGTTCAATTTTGAAAATCTTAGCTGCTGGCTGCAGAGAGATTAGTAGGCTCTAGCAAAGTTTTGTTTATACTCCACCCTCAGCCTCATGAAAAACCTCAGCCCTAGGACTGATGATTTTTGTAAGATGTGGCATAACTTTCTTCAGGCAACTTCAAGTTGGCTCTCTTAGGTTTCCAGAGAGACCTCTTGGCATGAGTCAGCAGAATAAGCTTCATGTAGTCATCAATAAATACATCTTGGAAAGAATATTTGCATCGTGCTGGGCATGAGGATGATGACCATCTCTACCAGAAGGACGTTTGCCTCAGCAATCCTGATCTAGTCAGCATCACTGACAGCCCCTTCTACCATGGGAAGGTACAGCAAGATGCTGCTGGCTATGAACTAGAAGGGGAGTCCTCCTAAGAACTTGACTATGCTGTTGTCTTAATCTTAGTCTTCTAGGCTCCCCAAGCCTGAGAAATAAGTTTCTGTTGTTTATAAGCTACCCAGTCTATGATATTTCGTTGTAACATCCCAAACAGGTTAAAGCATCATGCATATTTAGCTTATATTTTGTTATGAATCAGTACCCTGTTATTGATTTTATTGTGTAAATTGTTCCAGCTTTGATCATTGGGACTTCCATTAGTTTAGCTCTCATGTCCCTTTGAGATGTCCCCCCTTGTTTTATGTGCACTACCAACTTGCTGGTACTACTAAATATGCCACACTTAACTTTTATTTTCCCTGTCACAGTCCTAGAGTCAGCCATTTTTCCAAGGAGGCTTGCTTTAGTTCATTGGAGGATGGCATTTTGAAACCAAGGTTTAGGTACTGGGCATGATGGCTGCTACTGGGGTGACATTGCTTCCAACTGGCAGAGCCAGGTAATATGTGTACACATATAAACCTTGTGGTCACCCTTTCCTAGAGTTGTTTCTGTATCTGCCCATCTGTAAATGCACATTAAATGAAACATGAATTCATTCTGATCTCTCTAATCCAGTACCACAAAGTGATTGTAGCCTTCTAGTCTTGTTTACATGTAACTTTTTGGCACCTACCAACACCCATCCATTCACTTCTTTGTTCAACACCATTATATACATAAAACAATTTCAGAATTGTTAATTTATGTCCCCATGATAAATAATTTTAACAACCATAGTGTTTACCTATAGTTTCTGTTTTCTTTGCCCTTACAGTTTCTAATCTGAATGCAAATTTATCTAATCTGAACCAAAATTACTTAGGTCATCTCCTTTTCCCCCCACTACCTCCTATACTGCAGTTATGTCAGACAATTGTAATATAGTTAGACTCATTTTGTCGCAGTCTGCATTTCATCTTGGGATCCCTCAACATTCTGGTTGATGGTCTTTTATTTTATTGTTTGCATACATCAATGTTTATTTTACTCTTTGTGATTGTAAAATTTTATGAGTTTTGACAAATGCCTGGAGTCATATGTTCACCACTCCTGTATAATAATAGAATAATTCCCTAAAATGTCCTCTATAGAATACAGTAATTTAATACTGTATGTAACTTAATATAGAAAAAAGTTATTAAGTCTTCCTGAGACAGATAACTCTATGTTGGCTTACTTTATACCTATCTAATCACTCCGTATCCCCAATTCTTCTTTGTACACAATCACTCCTACCTAGACCATTCCCTAACTGCCTTTGATCTGTTTTCCATCCATGTAGTCTTGACTTTTCTGAAATGTCATATGAATTAGAATTATATAATATGCAGCTTTTGGGCTCTGGCTTTTTTTTCACTTAGCAAATGCCTTCAAGATTCATCCATGTTGTTGAATGAATCATTGAGCAGTTTAATGGCAGCCATAATGGATGGTAGCCATAATGGATGGATCTGTCTTCTCTTTTTTGATATTACATACATCTACCTCTTTCCCTACCCAACACTTCAATAAATATAATGACTCTAAGGAGGGACTCTAAATTGTGGCTGATTTTTCATGACTCTCACAAGTGAGAGTTTTAAGTCATATCTAAAATAATCTTGATAAAAGATTAAATAGTATGATAATTTAATATTTTATGCAACTTAACATAGAACAAGTTCATCAGATGTTTCTGAGGCAGAGACTATATGTTGGCTCACTCCATACCTATCATTCATATCTGAATTCCTTATTTATTTATTCACTTATTTATTTGTTAGTCACCATACAATACATCATTAGTTTTTGTTGTAATGTTCCAAGATTCATTGTTTAAGTATAATACCCAGTGCTCCATGCAGTACATGCCCTCCTTAATACCCATCACTGGGCTAACCCAGCCCCCCAACCCCTTCCCCTCTGAAACTATCAGTTTGTTTCCCAGAGTCCATAGTCTCTCATGGTTCATCTCCCTCTCGGATCCCCCCCCACTTCATTTTCCCTTCCTTCTCCTAATGTTCTCCATGCTATTTCTTATGTTCCACATAAAAGTGAGACTATATGATAATTGTCTTTCTCTGCTTGACTTATTTCACTTTGCATAATCCCCTCTGGTTCCATCCATGTTGATGCAAATGGTGGGTATTCATCCTTTCTGATGGCTGAGTAATATTCCATTGTAGGTATGGACCACATCTTCTTTATCCATTCATCTGTTGGAGGGCATCTCGGCTCCTTCCACAGTTTGGCTATTGTGGACATTGCTGCTATGAACACTGGGGTGCATCTGTCGCCCTTCTTTTCACTTCATCTGTATCTTTGGGGTAAATACCCAGTAGTGCAATTGCTGGGTCATAGGGTAGCTCTGTTTTTAACTTTTTGAGGAACCTCCACACTGTTTTCCAAAGTGGCTGCACCAGCTTGCATTCCCACCATAACAACAGAGGTTAGGTACCTTATTATATCTATATCTATATCTATATCTATATCTATACCTATATCTATATATCTATATGTATGTCTATATATCTATATCTATCTGTATCTATATCTATATCTATATCTATGTCTATGTCTATTCATAATCTATGAATAGATGGACTTGCAGCTACTGGTGGCCAGTAATAAGCTCTTACCCTTTGGTTATTTATACATCTCTCTTCACATTTCTTTCTGCCTGGAAAATGGACATGTTATTGTGGACACTGGCTTAAAGTTCAATAGCCATTTTAAGACAATGAAAACTAAAGATGGAGAAATGACTTATGGCATTGTTGTGCAGTTATACAAGCCCTGGGAAGTTGCAACTTATTCCCATTCTTTTCTTGCATGAGATGAATAATCTCTTATATGGAAACTACTGTTATCATGTTTCCTGTCGCTCACAGTCAAACACAATCCTAACTAATACATAGTGCAATAATGTATAGGAGGTACTCTAGGACATCAGAGGAGTAAATAAAGATGACTGGAAATTCAGTAAAATAATTATTTCTATTTAATTAATAACTGAGCCCTTATTAATTGAAAAGTACTCTGCTAAGCCCTTCTTTAGATACAAAGTTGACTTAGAAGTACCTTCTGCCATAAGGAAGCTTATGATATAAAAGAGTTTGACGCAGGGTATCTTCAAAAGAGCTCTGGATTTGGAGTTGAGTTATGGGTTCAAAATATTCCTTTTATTTTTTTTTAAAGATTTTATTTATTTATTTGGCAGTCAGAGATCACAAATAAGCAGAGAGGCAGGCAGAGAGAGAGTTAGAAGCAGGCTCCCTGCTGAGCAGAGAGCCCGATGTAGGGCCAAAATATTCCTTTTAATCAGCCATGTAACACACCTTATCTATTCATTTATTTGTACTACTTATTAACAAATTATTTATATGTATCAGTCACTCTATGGTAAGATCTTCACAAAATACACTTGATCTTCACAACTATAAGAAGCAAAGCTTAACATTGTTACCCATTTTATAGGAAACTGAGACTCAGAGCAATCAAAGGAGCATTCAAGGCCACACAGTTCACAGAAGAGATGGAATTTAAATCTAGCGCTTTCTAATTCCAACCTGTTCAAGTCTCTGGATCCTCATCTGCAGAGCGAATATTGCTTTACCAGTCCTTCCTGACTCAGGGAGTTTAGTCAGGGCTGAGAAAAGAATAAAATTAAGTGCTGGAATTACTTTTTTTAAAAACCATAACGTGTTATAGGATTATAAGGTATTATTCCCATACCTGTCACAAAGAATATACTAAAAAATGTCTTTCGAATGGGAATTGACAGATGTGCATGTGTCCAATTAGCTCTAAATCAATATAAACCATGATGAAACAAAACCAAGAGACAAAGAAGAAAGAGAGATTAGTTCCAAAGTTTGGGATCTGGGGAGAGTTTATGGAGGTGATGACAACTGAGTCACATCTTCAAAGATGGGTAAGACTTGGAGCATCTGTGAGAACAAGTGGGCTTCAGGTGTTTGTGTGTATTTCCTCTTCTCCAGTGACAGTAAAGTCATAAATGACAGGCCACATCTCATTCCTTTTTTTTTTTTAATTTTTTAAATTTATTTTCAGCATAACAGTATTCATTGTTTTTGCACCACACCCAGTGCTCCATGCAATCCGTGCCCTCGTTCCTTTTTTCAGTGCTCACTGTATATAGCACAGACCTTGGATATTGTGTGTGATGATGGTGTATTCGTTGTATTATTTTGACTGGGGACGCTTGGCAAGATTTCTTCTTTTCTCAAGGACAAGCTGGCAATGCTTTACTTTCTAATTTCTTACCTGGAAACTCCTGAGGTACTTCTCCTAGAATCTCAAGAATCAAATTCCAATTCTCCAAACACTTCAAAGACTTAAGAGACGTTTTGTCAAGTGCATATTTACTCCAGAATGAAATGTTATCAACAAAATTGAAAATAAAGGTCAAATTTAGACTCTTTATTATATTTGTGTTGTGTTAGTTCCAGTTGTGTCAAAGGCATCAAAATACATGGAGACTGGAAAAATCCATAGAACTAAATTGTTGAATTCATTCATCCATGCATTTTGTGAAAATTTATTGAATGCCTACTATGTGTCATGCACTGTTAAAGGCAGTAGGGATACAGCAGTAAACAGAACAAAGTCTTGATGGCTGGGTATATGATTATCAAATATCTGGTTATTTTTTTCTTATTCCTATTTCCTCCCCCATACGTCAAAAAGGCTCGTTGTAAATCACATCCACTGCTTCTATACAATTAACTTTTTTTTTGAGAGTAAGGGCCAAGGTTCTTGACACATCTGATTATCATAACATGCCTAGCATAGAGTACCACTATGTTTGTGTGTGCATGTGTGTGCGCGTGCGTGTGTGTGTAAAGCAGAGGTAGTAGAGAGGAAACCTAAAGAGGTGAAAAGAAAATGGGCTCTGGAGTCAGATTGAAAAAAGTACTGGATAAAAACCCTCATTTAATGACATTCACTTGACAAATTTTTACTAGGTGACTACTATGTGCTAGGCAGTGTGCTAGGTATGAGAGTAGCAATAGTGACTTCTGTAAGACAGAATGGGCCCTTTTCTCATATGGCTCCTACTCCTTTGAGCAGAGAGAGAATCACATGGGTATGCAAATTCTGGGCCTCTGAGAAAGAGGCATCAAGAGATTTACTGGAGAACATATCTATAAAGGAAAATGGAAAGGGAGCTGGGAGAGGCTGGGAGAGTATGGTAGAATAATCAGATCACAATGGCTTTCTGACTGTGGAGGAAAGAAGGAAGTAAACAATATGTGTAGGAAAAATCTGTGCTAGTCTCATAAAGTTTTGGCACAGCCAATGAGAGCCTTCAGCCGAGTCAACAATCAGAGAAGTTACATCTTCCAGGAATGGACCTGCCTGAGTGTTCCTCTGGGCTCGGTCATGGGCTGGGAGAAGCTGGTGGTTAGTATGGCATCTGTGCTGGGGTCTTTGGATATACAACCCTCAGTCAGATCTGAGAGGGAATTTTCATGTCCACCACAACAAAATGTGTTGAGCATCATGAGAGGGAAAGTATAGGTGCTATGGGGATATAAAGCATGAGGGAGGGGAACCTGGGTGGCTCAGTCAGTTAAGCATCTGCCTTGGGCTCAGGTCATGATCCCAGGGTCCTGGGATTGAGCCCTGCTTTGCTTCGGGCTTCCTGCTCAGAAACGTGTCTGCTTGTCTCTCTCCCTCTGCCCCTCTTCTCCACTTGTGCACTTTCTCTCTCAGATAAATAAATAAAATCTAAAAAAGAAAAAAAAAAAACTATATGGCATGAGGAACTACAGGCTTTCCTGAAGAAGGGATACCTTGGGGCAGTAAGTCAAACTTACCTCCAGGAGAGGAGGAGACAAAGAAGGGAAGCGTTTTGGGCAGAGAGAATGACATGACAGAGAGAACATGGAATCGCTGAAAAAAGAAATAAAATAAAAGGAATTTGCTCTGACTTGAGCACAGCGTGCAAGGGCAGTAGAGGTGAGAGGGAAGGGAGGGAGCTGTTGGGAAAATGAAGCTGGATAGGCAGTTAGGGGGTGAATCTCATTAGCATTGCAAGACTAAGCAGTTTGAGTTTTATATTGAGGGCAATGGGAAGTCATGGAAGTGTTTTAAGCATGGATGAGGGTTAGCGGAGGGAGAGTGGAATTCGAATAAAATGATCGCATTTGCATTTTGAAAATATCATTCTGGCGGTTATGTGAAGAGTAGACTGGTGGGTTGAGAACACAAAACTGGAAGCCTGAAGACAAGGTAGGAGGTGCTGTGAGTAAGCCAGATGCAACATGTCAGTGGCTTAGACTGTGGTACCACTTATGGTCATTTGAACCATAATTAGGTATAAAATGTCAGATTGCTAATTTAATAAATGTGGTAGATAAAGTAGAAAAAAAAGGATATAGATTTCAGTCTTATTTGCTATGTGATGTAAAGGATTACTCCAACTCTTTGGGCTTTGGTTTCTTGATCTGAAAAATAAAGGCAGCAATACCTCCTTCATAGGTTTGTGTTGAGGCTGAATGAGATAATGCAAATAAAGTGTCTAACACAGGGCTTAGCTTATACACAGAATTCTCTCTTGACTTCCTTATATGCCGCAAATTTAAGGTGCATTCTTTTTTTTTTTTTTAAAGATTTTATTTATTTATTTGACAGACAGAGATCATAAGTAGGCAGAGAGGCAGGCAGAGAGAGAGGAAGGGAAGCAGGCTCCCTGCCGAGCAGAGAGCCCGATGCGGGACTCGATCCCAGGACCCTGAGATCATGACCTGAGCCGAAGGCAGCGGCTTAACCCACTGAGCCACCCAGGCGCCCTTAAGGTGCATTCCTATTGGAGAATCAAGTTAACTGTAGATAAAGGCTTTCTCTATCTGTCTATGATTCACCTTTTCCATTTCCTTCCCCCATTTTTTCTAGATTATTACATTGAATTATCTTAGATTATTGCATATGAATAAACACAATTTTAACTCAAGGATATTAATGTAGTAAATCATTTTATCAATCCTTCTGATAGGGGATCTCATGCTCATTGAATGAAAGATTCCAAATAATTGTGACCAATTTATAACCAATACCCAGCTAGGTAAACCATTTTCTCTGGAATATGTGTGTGTGTGTGTGTGTGTGTGTGTGTGTGTGTGTATGTATGTATCTCACTGGGCTTCTGGCTCTGTTTTTGAATCTTAAATTGAATGACCTAAGGGAGAGAATAAATACTGAGAATTTATTCATTCTAGAAGACTCTTCCTTTTTGGCCCTTGCTACGTGGATCTTCTGGAGCTAACTTTCCATCTCTTTGAGCCTGGTTCTGCAGCCCCATGAAACCCTCTCTACCCTGAGAATGACCCATATCTTCTTCCAGTAGCCAGAGTCAGTTTCTTGTGTCTGTCCTAGAACACTGGGTTGCCCCTCTCTCTCAGGCTTTGTCTCCAGCTGTCTCAAGATAAGGAGCCTTCCTTTGAGGTAGAGAGTCAAACACCTATCACTGCCATAAGGTGTCTTTTTTCACAGCTGTGGCCCCTGTTCAGGATGGTATTCCCAGGGAATTCCATGCTGATCTCAGAATATCTGAAGCCCTGGGTCCTGGACCTGAGGTTACTAAAATAAAACCAAGGTTATGTCACATTTTATTATGCATAAGAAACACCTTAGAAGCTTGTTAAAATATAGTTGCTTGAGCCCCAGCCAGATATTCTGAATTAGCGTCTTCTGGTTTGGGTCTTGGGAATCTGCATTTTGAAGAAAGCATCTCAATCTAGATTTTTGCTTCTAAAGTATCGTCCTCAGACTAGTGACATCAGCATCTCCTGGAAGCTGTTAGAAGTGCAGACTCTCAGGCCCCACCCCAGACCTTATGAATCAATCTGAATTTTTAATAAGATCCCCATGAGATGTGTTATACATGAAAATTTTTAAAAGCACTGTTCTACATCATGGTTCCGAATTGGGGGGTGTTTTCTTCCCCAACCTTCTCCTGCACATGCCCAGGATAGTATCTGAAGATATTTTTGGTTGTCATAACTCGAAGATGCTACTGGTACCCAAGTTGGTTGAGGCCAGGAAAGCTGCGAAGCATCCTACGATGCATGTCCTACAGTGCTCCACCCCCAACAAAGGACTGTCGGATCCAAAATGTCAGTAGTAATAATATTGAGAAACCCTGGGACAGATGACTGTAATGAAGCTGATAGATTAGTCTGGGGAGCCAGGTGTCTCCAAAGGCTTAGAAGCAGCAGCTACTAGTTTGGGAGTGAAGGCCCCGAACAGGCTCGGCATCCTCAAACTAGAATAAAGAGGGTGGGCTCTGGAGTCCAAATGCTTGGTTTGATTCCCAGCTCTGCCTCTCTAATGCTATGTGATCTCAAGCAAGTGTAGAAATAAAGACCAACTGAATGAGAACAAGTAAAGCCTATTTATTCTGAACTTGATATAGCAAGGGAATCAGCTAGGGAATTTCATCGAGACTTAAAGGCAGGCAGAGGAGGGGGCAGCTTTGTGGATTGGATTGGAGACCATTGACTCGTTAGAAGTGGGACATCTATGTTACTGGTCAGAAGAACACATCCAGCTTTCTCTGGTTGGTCCTAAGTTGGAAGTGGGGACAAAATTTAGGGAAATTGTCAGTTATTAGTTGAGTCCTGGTCATTTGGGGCGGATTGTTACAGAAGTTGTTGTTTCGCTTCCTGTATTGTTACTGAATATAGCAGACTTCTTACGAGTCTGACTCAGAGCAGGTTGGCTTCCTGGGCTGTTTATCATAGATAAGGGGGTGAATTTCCTGGGAAGATTGCTGCAGGTTATGGGTCAGAATTCTCTGTGTGTATGTATGTGTATATATATGTGTGTGTGTGTGTGTGTGTGTGTGTATATATATATATTCCTGCCATTCACTGACCATTTATATATTCAGTCTCTCACAACTTTTAAATATCTTTAGGCTTTAGTATTTCCTAATCCACATAGCAGTAATCATAGGGTCGTAGTCACGATGAAATAAGTTAACCCATGTAGGGCTCTTAGACTCTCACTAACAAGAAGTTAGGGCTGAGTAGGTATTTCCCGTGATCATCCTCTACAGCTGTCTTGGGGAGCTGTGATTCCACTCGGCTACACTGAAGGGTCTGGACATCCCTAAGAACACAAAGGAGCAAAGAGTTTAATGGCTTCCAGGCATGGGGTCATGAGAGGATTCAGTATTTTCCATGATTCTGAGGGACGTTACCAGGGTATAAGGGTTACTGGTGAGAAAGATCAGGGAATTGAGTCAGACCAACAAGAGTCCATCCTAGTGTTAATTACTTACAGTTATGTGGCACGTAACAGCCCTTCAAGGCCTCTTTTATAAAATGGGGATGATATTAATATATATTGGTGAAGATTAAATACTCCCGTCGAGCACCACATGGTGCCTGGCAGCAAGCAACCACTCTGTAAAAGCTCACTTTATTATTGTTAGTATCACTGACTCAGCCAGGAGCCAAAGCTGCTCTTGCCGTGGGAACAGAAGCCTTTGGTGTGGTGGAAAGTTCTCTGGGGTTAATAGTAGTTTTAGAGCTGCTGCTTTGGTGTTGGCAATCCATATGCACTAGGTGTACCCAGAGTATTTATTATTGAGTAGGCTCTCTGTGACTGAACCCCAGAAATACACATTTTCACTGACCCCAGGTGATTCTTATATACCAGGGTTTCGAAGACCAGCCCTACAATTTCCTATTGGTCCTCTCTGGGTGCCCAGTGTTTCTCTGCAGCAATCCCCAGTCCTCCTCACACCTGCTCTAAATTACCAGGACATTTATAGCAACCTTCTCCCTATGTAATCAGAACAGGGCAGTCAGGAGAACCCACCTAAGTTCTTCTGAGCTGGAGATGGCTGTTTCTTCTCTTGGGTTGGGTAAGTAATGGCCCACCATGTGCTGGTCTCTGATACAGATAGCTCACTCACCTTCAGGTGGTCAGGTGAAGGAGATACGGAGGGTTTCTGGGAGCAGACTGCATTTTCAGGGAGATGCCTTGCTAACTGAACAGAACTTCAGAAATTTCTTATATCGGTGTGTCCTTCAAATCTGGTAAGCTAGTCAGGTCTGTGGTAGAAGGTCTGATGTTACCAATGAGGTTCCAGACAGAGGGATACCTTGGACTCAACTGAGAAAGTGAGGAACTCAGGGATATGTCTGAGTCTGACCTCCTGGGACTCAAGTCAGATTTGCTCTGGGGAATAGGTAGCTTGGGTGAAGCCGGATGCAAGGAAGCAGGTATCTAAGGCATAGCATTAGCTCAAGCCTATTTCTACTGATTTCTGGCCATTGAAGATCTTAACATGGTCTACTAAGTGTTGCATACCTGCTTCTGCAGGAACCTTGGGGGAGTTGTAATTGTTTTGCTTCCTGCAGGCATGTCCTGAAGTTTTGGTTGATTAGGGACATCTGGTGTCAATTTGGGAAGGTTGGGAAGAACAGGACAAGCTTGGATGATCCACGGGCTTAACTGTGTGTTTTTGATGGTGCTCTCCTTTCTTTGCGGTATATGCTTGAAACCTTGCTAGCTGAGTAATGAAAACCCAGCTGTTTCTCTAGGTCATTCAGGCAGAGCATGGTAGGTCGCCCTAGGTCCCCCAGAAGGAGGACTGCACATTCCATCAGAGCTTGGCCTCAGATTAAGGCTTTGAGACCACAGAGGGCTGAGGAGGAGAGAGGGGTAAGTGGGGGCATCCTAGGTGTGAGAGGTTCAGATGGCTGCCTGTCAACTGTGAATAGAAACTGAGGGGAAATAAAGAAGCAACACTGCTTATAGAGTGTGCAACCCTGTGACTGTTCTCATCTCTCCCTAATGGAGGTGATTCTTACCTAATTCCCTTACATATTGTAAGCCCTTGAGTTGATTTGATGTCCATTTATTTTGACTATGGTAGAGGGGAAACATTGCCTGGGAGCATGGTCTGGGATTACTGAGTGAAAAAATGCCCTGTGGGGTGCCTGGGTGGCTCAGTGGGTTAAAGCCTCTGCCTTCAGCTCAGGTCATGGTCCTGGGGTTGTGGGATCAAGCCCTGCATCAGGCTCTCTGCTCGGCGGGGAGCCTGCTTCCCCCCCGCCCCCCCCCCGTCTGCCTCTCTTCCTACTTGTGATCTCTGTCTGTCAAATAAATGAATAAAAGTCTTTGAAAAAAAAAAGGTGCCCTGTGTTCAGGCTCAGAGGAGGGGGACTCCTCCAGCTTGATTACATAAAAGAGGCAGTCTCCTGCTGTCTCCATGGGAAATTACTTGGTTTTTTTTTTTTTTTTGAACAAATAAGTTGAAGCAGATGAACAGCCCTTCTGTGCCCGGAGAAGTCCTGGCCATCTTTGTGGCGGAGGCTGAAGGAGTTGGGGACCAAAGCTTTGGAGACTGTGCAAGGGAGGCCCAAGTGAGAGGCACAGAGAGAAGGACCTAGCACTAGAGCCCACGGTTTCTAAAGGACATGGAGAATGAAGAGGATGAAAAATAGACAACAGTTGAACAGGGTCTGAGAAGGAAACACAGAGCAAGAGAAGGGAATATCCTCAGGATGTAACAATTCTTGCACTGACAGAGAAGGTGGTTCCGAAAACTATGAAGTAACCGGACAGAGGGGGAAAGCTTCTGACCTGAATGCGTGATGAAATGTGGACTGGAAATATTCTCACGAATCTGTATGACCTTTACAATACATGAAAGTATGAGACACAATATTGCTGTGTTGGTATTCCAGAAAGGATAGCACTATGGCCAACAATTGAGAACAAGTGAATATAAATAAATTTACTTAGTGTTCACTCTCCTATTTTCTTGTGAGGAAAAGGGATAAAGCAGAAGGTACTTCTACCCACTTTCTGGCTCTAGGAGAAAGAAGGGGTCTTGCCCTCTTGCATCTATGTAGTGAGAGAGTGTTCCTGAATAAATAAAAGGATGAATTTGCTGCTATAAATCTCACTACTGGCAAACCACTACCCCAAGGAGATGTATGCATGGTGGGTTATTGAGCAGAAGCTCTGGGCAAAATTGGGTGAAGGAGGACAGGCTGTTGGTTACAGTACTGTGGGAGAAATTATATTTTTAATTTCTTAAAAGACTTTATTTATTTGACAGAGGACAAATAGAGCAGTAGACAGAGGGAGAAGGAGGCTCCCAGGATGCCGGGTTGATGACCTGAGCTGAAGGCAGATGCTTAACTGACTGGGCCACCCAGACACTCCTATGGGAAAAATTTTTTTTAGTTTTTTTTTCTTTTTTTCTTAACATAAAATGTATTATTTGTTTCAGGAGTATAGGTCTGTGATTCATCAGTCTGACACAATTCACAGCACTCACTATAGCACATAACCTCTCCAATGTCCATCACCCAGCCACCTCACCTCTCTCACCCATTTCCCCTCCAACAACCTTGTTTGTTTCCTGAGATTAAGAGTCTCTTATGGTTTGTCGTGCTCTCTGGTTTCATCCCATTTCATTTTCTCCTCTCTTCCTCCATGATCCCCTACCTTGTTTCTTAAATTCCACATATCAGCAAGATCATATGATAATTGTCTTTCTTTGATTCACTTATTTCACTTAGCATAATATCCTCTAGTTCCATCCATGTCATTGCAAATGTCAAGGTTTCCTTTCGATGGTTGCATAATATTCCATTGTATATATATACACCATATCTTTATTCATTCATCTGCCGATGGACATCTAGTCTCTTTCCATAGTTTGGCTGTTGTGCACATTGCTGCTATAAACATTGGGGTGCATGTGCCCCTTTGGATCACTACATTTGTATCTTTAGTGTAAATACCTAGTAGTGTGATTGCTGGGTTGCAGGGTAGCTCTATTTTCAACTTTTTGAGAACCTCCATACTGTTTTCCAGAGTGACTGCACCAGCTTGCATTCCCACCAGCAGTGTATGAAGGTTCCCATTTCTCTGCATCTTTGCCAACATCTATCATTTCCTGACTTGTTTATTTTAGCCATTCTGACTGGTGTGAGGTGGTATCTCACTGTGGTTTTGATTTGTATTTCCCTGATGCTGAGTGATGTGGAGTACTTTTTCATGTGTCTGCTGGCCATTTAGATGTCTTCTTTGCAGAAAATGTCTGTTCATGTCTTCTGCCCATTTCTTGATTGGATTATTTGTTCCTTGGGTGTTGAGTTGGATAGGTTCTTTATAGACTTTGATTACTAGCCCTTTATCTGATATGTCATCTGCAAATATCTTCTCCCATTCTGTTGGTTGTCTTTTGGTTTTGTTGATTGTTTCCTTTGCTGTACAAAAGCTTTTTATCTTGAAGTACCAATAGTTCATTTTTGCTTTTGCTTCCCTTGCCTTTGGCTATGTGTCTAGGAAGAAGTTGCTGTGGCTGAGGTCTAAGAGGTTGCTTCCTGTGTTCTCCTTAAGGATTTTGATGGATCCCTGTCTCACACTCTCACATTCAGGTCTTTTATCAATTTTTGAGTATTTTTGTGTATGGAGTAAGGAAATGGTGCAGTTTCATTCTTCTGCATGTGGTTGTCCAATTTCCTAACATTTTAGAAGCAGTGTTACCAGATATTTTGTCCAGACTGTGTTTCCAAAAATTTTTTTCTGTGCAAATCCTATCCTTAATAGTAATTATGTCTCTTCAAGAAAAGTTTGCCACAATCCTCTCCAGTTCTAGCTTTTCAGTTTAGCAGTGGTTAGTGGATTGTTTTGCTAGGGGATTAAGTCAGGAGGCTTTCACTGCCTCTGGGGGTGGGGGGCGGAAAGCCACAGTGTGGCAAAAGTGTGGCAGAAACAAGTAGAAGGCACTTAATATAATTTTTTTAATGCTCTTGTTTATGGTACTGTTTGACTTTAAGGCTGTGCACCTCTATCATTACATAAAAATAGGACTTGTGTGTGTGTGTGTGTGTGTGTGTGAGTGTGCTGTGCTACTAAGAACAAAAAGATAAAGCCCCCAAAGAATCTTAGATGCAGGTTTGGGGGGGATAACTGTGGATATGTCTGCCCTCTGAGCCCTGGAAAGACTTCTTTAGCTGAATTCTCAGTAAGTTATAAAGTCAAAGACACATGAAGAGCTACTGTGCCTATGTTAATAACAACTAAATTAAGCCAAGGAACATTGAACTGGTGGATAGGTCACCCCTTAGTGAAGTGGCTTCCTTTTTAAAAAATTTCTTCCCCTCAGGAAAGGAGGAAATAATATAAGACTTAAAGGTCATTTACAAATATCAAGATTCAAAACAAGAGCAGTTTTCTTTTGCAACTAAACCCCTTTACAAGTGTGCTGGATAGAGCAAACGACCAATTTAGCTTAATGCTTCACAGGTGACTCAGAGGATAGCAAAGATCGTGATCTTCTCTATCCTCATGGTGCACCAGAAACAAACAAGCAGTTTGCCTCTCAGAAATGGTGCCCAGGTATAAAACTAGAGCTAGAGGTAGTGCACAGTATTAAAGACTTCAGGCTCTGGCGTTAAAATTAGGATGGTTCTATTTAGCCTGGGGAATATATTTAAGGGTTAAGCAGAGATTGAATGAAGTTGAAAGACTAGTGTCAACTTTGACTCTTTTCATTCCTTAAAATTAGCTTCAAGTAGCAATTTCTGTCCTGCTTAAACTATGCACATGGGAATTGGATTAAAATGTCTTAAAATAACACACAGAATTTTAAATCAAAACTCTTAGCAAAAGTTACCTAGTTGGGGCTTTTTCTATTTTCTTCTTGTTTCAATGCATGAACAGGGATAGGATGTGAAGCTTGCACATTCACTGGCTTTTAATGAGAACTCCACTTGCAGGTACAGGATCTATAAGGAACAACCCAGCCTGGAAGGACTATGGCTTATAAAATGATCTATATTACGTGATGGCCGAGAGTGAAGTTATTTGTCATTTCAAAATTAATGTCTTCTAAGCAGGGTGTGGGACTTAAATGTTGACTGTAAGGCTGCTTTCATGAAATGTTCCCATTTCAAGGTTTTTTTTTTTTTTTTTTAATCTACTTATAAATAAAACAGACAGTGGAGGGTGTTGGGGAACAAAGTGGAATCAGAACCACTGAATCTCTGGTTTCCACATTTGCCATTCAGTCATGGTTGTTCTGGGGAAAACATTACTTTTTGTGTAGGCTCTATGGTATGTCTTTGTTTTCACCATGTAGGAATCAAACAAAGATTCTATGTTTCAAATGAGCAAACTTTTTCACTCACCTCTTTGCTACCCTAAAATTCTCAATCACCCATTACTTTGATACTCTTAAGTATATTTTGAGAACCATTACCACCCAACCTAATCTGAGGTGTTGATTAATACACTTTTTCCTGGGGCTCCCTCCTCCCCTCCAGGAAACAATTTCCTAAGGAGAAAAACGGAATATATAGGAGCCATAGGATTTGCATTTTTAATGAGTTATTTAGGTCATAATTTTAGATCAGAATCTTTGGAGAAGAACCACAAGTATCAATATATATTAAAAATTTTTTTTTCCATGGTGATTTCCAGGTGTAACTGAGATTAAGACCTATTGCCTTGGGGAATTTTGACAAACAACAGGTTCTCAAAAGATACTTGCTAAATGAATGTTCTCTGTGGTTCTCCAGAAATGTCATGATTGTGTAGTATTGGGTTTTGAAGCATAATCTCACATACTGCAAATCTTGAGTTTAACTGAATAGTGGGAATGATAGAATTTTCTGTGCTGGAAGATACTGTGTAAACCTTGAAGTTGGAGAGAATGCAAGAACCAGATATTTGAAAGAACAAGAAGGAAGGCTTGGAGGGTAAATGTCCCCTTGGGCGATGGCGTCAGCACAGCCAAGGTTCTGTGTATTGAGGACACAGGAAGAGCAAAGATACCAGAGCTTCATGGAGGATTTTCACCTCCTGTTAGGAATTACCAGATCCCTTGATCCAGGGCTGTGACACTGCCCAGAGCCATTTGCTAATGGAAAAGGGCTATTTGGACTAAGACTTGACAGGTTTGCCCTCAGGAGCTTGAGTTACCAATTTGTTTCAAAATAAAAAAAATGTCCTGTTACTAAACCATTTCTTGGCAATAAAGTTCACATTTTGCCTGAGACTGATCGGAAAAAAATTGATAGCACGCAACCTGAAAATTCTACTTTGCTGAGCCTTTACATAAAAAACCCATGTGTTTGGTTTTTTTTCCTCTAGGAAAATACTCCTAAGCTCTCTTTTTTGCTTTAGTTATATCCCATACCAGTAAAATGTGTCCCTTGCATATAACTTATAAACCGTAAGAGAATATGCAAAAGAATGAAGATACAGTCCATGTTGAATCCATACTATGCCTAAAACAGAGGGCATATGACAACCTTTGGGAATGGTTTTCCTCTTTTATTTCTACCCGCATCCTAATGGAGTTTGGTAGGGGGTGTACGCCTCTATGCCTGGGAATCACTGCCTTGGCAAGTGGGCATTAATGAGTATGTTGTGTCTGCCAATTGTACTAGGGCTGAGAAAACTGATCCACACTGGTCCACAGATTAATGGCTCTGAGAGACGTCCATATCCTAATTCCCAGAACCTGAGACTATGACCTTACATGGCCAAAGGGATTGTGCACACTCATGTGATTTTGCTACTCAAGTTCTTAAAAGTTCAGTGAAAGAACATTCAGTTCTGAATGATGCCAAAAGGATTTGACCATCTTGAGGAGCTAGCCTCAGATTCACATGTGAGTGGGTGTTTAGCAACCTCTGTGGGTAAACCTTGGTATTCTTACGCTGCTTACCTTTTGTTGGTTATTTCCTGTAGATGGTAAACATTACTTTGGAACTACAAGCTGGCATTTGAAGGTGAATGAGGGATAGGAAGTACTTTGATATTTAGAAGCAACAGGACTCTCCCCAGAAAAGATGGGGTGATGTTCTGGACAACAATACTATGAATGTACTAGTAACAGATTGAGCAGAGGTTTTGAAAAGTAATGAAATGGTGACAGCAGTAACCATGATATGTCCTGGGTGTACATATATAGACATATGTACATACATGTACATGCCTTACAATGCAAAGGAATACTGGCTATGAAAAGGAACATCTAAATTTGTAAGAAAGCATCTAAATTAAGGATACTCTCACCACCCAGAGATACCACAGTGCTTTTGTGAGTCTTCTGGCCTTCATTCTCTGCACCCAAATTCCTCCCATCTTCACTCTTGGTCACTGAAAGGCAGTCTGATAGCATTGTCAAGATGCTGGTATTTAAACAGCCCCTGGTAGAATCTGGAATCTCTTAGGTTATAGGAGGCAAGATAGTTAACCTTTCTAGGATGTCATCAACTGTATGATGAAGGGAATACAAATACAGCATTGTCCTGAGGATAATAGCTAATACTAGGATTTTCAGTCTCCACTGTGCATTAAAATCACCTAAGATCTTTTAAAAATTCTGCATGTGGCCCATCTCCTTAGAGAGCCGGGCTGGACTGTGCTGCCCTGGCTGGTTTCGTGTGTGCCTGTGTGGGCGTGTTTTCTAGGTGATTCTGATGGAGCTAGGACTAAAAAGCTTGGCAAATCCTGTACCAAGTTCTTTATACTTCAAGCTCAAAGGCATTAGCATTGTTATTCTATTGTGTTGAGTAAAATGGATTAAGAAAACACTATCACCTGCAGCTTTCTAAAAAATTTTGACTTTGTTCATGAGATGTGACTTTCACTGTCCAATATGGATAGCTACCTTCCTTATCAGTTTCCAGGGTCATGTGGTATTCAGCTGCATTATTATACTCCAACATACTTGATGAGCTGCACATTAGAAATTCATTTGAGGTATTCTATTCTAAAAAATATTGTGAGGCTTGTGCTTAAAAATCTTCATAGTTGTTCAACTGTTTCCTTAGGATAAATTGCTAGAAGAGGGCCTGCTGGCTCAGAGGGTACATATATTTTTAAGGCTTTTGAACATTGCCAAATTGTCCTGCTTAATGGAAGGATCAATAGCATTTAGGATGCATTAGAGCTACATATAAGAAAAAAAAGTTAGTTCAAATTGACTTAAACAATAAAGGAGATCTGTTAGTCTCTAGATTTGCCAGTTATTTAAACTAAGTGAATTTCAAGGCTAGTTTGATTCAGCATTTCAAAGATCCCATCAAGTACCTGTCTACATCACTTAGTCACTCCCCTTAGCTCTCTGCCATACCAGTTTTTTTCTGTGGTGAAAATACAGCTGCCAACAATATCTGGGGCAGCAGCCTTCTTCATCCAGATCCAGTGAGAGAAAGGGTCTCTTTAAGGAGCCTTCTCTAGAAGAACAAGGAAGCTTCCTCCCTCAAAGTTCCAGCAAAACATGGCTTACTTCTCATGGATCTGGAGTTGATTGGTCAGAGGTGGGAGTATGCTGATGAGGTTATGTCAGAATCACTTGCCTCCCCTTAAAGGAAAAGTGGGATAGGCTGTTTCCAGAACCTGTAGATGGTGAGAAGAGGTTCGGGTACCTTAAAGGAAGGGAAGCACAAGAAGGGAAAATACTCCTTGAGAAGATAACCACCATGCCCAGGATGAACAAAATTTGGAAGAGCGAATCAGAGCCTGATGCTACACATGAAGGTGAAAGAGGGGAAGAAAGTGTGTTCACCAGAAATGAGGCTTTGCATTAGGGTGAGTGAGTCTACCGGGATCTACCATTGGCAGCTTCTGGACCTTTCCAGAACTGTAGGGGAGGTCAAAAGCGCCTTCTCTGCCTAAAAAGGGAACCCGCTCGGGGTGTGGTGTTGTGTGGTGTGTTACATTCACACACATTGGGTGAAGTTTAGAGTAGCAGGTGAACTATCACAAGGCATTTGGATTAGTATGCAGCTAAAGTCAGCAAATTCAATTTCCTCTAACACTGTATGAGTCAAGTAAATATTTTTTAAATTCCAGCCTGAAGTAGTTAAACCATTGTATTTACAAGTCTTGTTTAGTGACTGCTAGTTAATACAGGGATTGGTTATAGAACTAGGAATGTTCTATGTGGCCCTGGTTTAATCTACAAATATTTTTCCTCCCTCTGGCGGTTTGTTGATAGTGTTCTATGTATTCCAGAAGGCTTCTTTAATGTAACCGCAGCTTTAGTTTTATAGATAATATCTACAAGGGACATTCTATAGGGAGGCAGCATGGTTAAAAAAGAGGTTTACTTTCAGATAATAAAAGTATGGCGATGAGGGGCAGAATGGTTCAGGAGAAAAAGATTGGCTCATTAACATAAAGTGGACTGAAGTCAGGCAAAGATTGAGTCAATGTTTTATGAGACTTTTTTTTGTTTGTTTTGGGTTTTTTTTTGTATTTTGGCCCTTAAAACCCTTGTTCCCTTGCAATACTGCAGCACAATGCGTCTCAAACCTATGCAGGCATCAGAATCTTCTGGAGGGCTTTTTAACATAGGTGGCTGGGCACCACTCCCAGAGTTTCTAATTCAGTAGGACTAGTGGGAATGGGAAATTTGCATCTCTAACAAGTTCCCAGGTGAGACTGCTGTTGCCTGTCCTGGAATTACCCTTTGAGAAGTACTGTCCCAGTCCGGGGCACTGCGAGTGAGCTATGCTGTTGGAGGGTCCTTAGTTGGAGTCCATCTGCTTCTCAGCCCTGGGAATTCCTTAACCTCTAAACCTCTATTTTCCTAACACCAAAATAGGGAATAACAGTGCTACCCCATCCGGTGGTTGGGATGGTTAAATGGGAAGAGAGAATTGACCTACTTACCATTTTTATCTTATCTCAATTGTACTTCAGAAAGCTTTGCTCACATCCACTATTAGCTCAGTTTCTTTTCTTACATACTCAAATACAACCCAACTTTTCTTTTAAGGGCACTCACCCCAGTTCTTTTGTGCATTCATTAGTAGGGTTATTTTGATTAATATGTCTTCCTAACCAAACTGTGAGGACAGGATAAGTCTTTGATTTTTTTTTTTTTTTGGTCTTATTACTGTATCCCTATTACCTCCCAACACAGGATACCTGTTTTACATATATTTTTTTAGTGCAATTTAACCTGTAAGGAAAACAATTCCTGGAATACAACATGCATTTAACTTGATTTTAAAATATACAATTAGTTGTGTGTTTTTACTTATGGTTTTAAGGATCTTCATCTGTTCTCACTCTCCCACCCACAATCTAAACTGCACATTTTTTTGAAGTATGGGAATAAAATTTTGTGGGATGTGTGTATGAGAGAGAAACTGGCTTGTAAATGTAAAATGCCCTAAAAAGTCCCTATGTGGTTGGTTATGATAACCTTCTAGTGATGGTTACAGGGTTAAAGATGTCATTGGCTCCTCATCAATGGCGGTGACTGGGCTGACTCACATTAAGGGGAACACAAAGCTGAGGAGCATTGTTTCAGCAACTCCTAGGTGATGACTCTCACCTGCTGGAGTCTTGAGTCGAGGCATTGGGAAAGGTCACACACTGATTTCCTTGAAAGGTATTAACTGTGTGTCCAGGTTTTAATTGGATCTCGTCCTATCATGAAAGGGATCTTCTAATGTTTCCTCAGGTGCTGTCAGTCTAGCAATAGCAATTCCCTCATAACATTCTGCGTTGCTTCCATTCTTTCAAAGCCAGACCCATAGGGGTCTCCGGAATGTGCAAGTATTAACATTTAGATTAATTTCTCATGGCAGATGGGTTATTGGATTTCTCTCTCTTGCCAACCCTCCTTAAATTGGTGTAACTATCCCAGTCTCCAGGGGACCTCCTAGGTAGAAAGCATTGGTGGAATAATGTCTACTAAAAAGGATTGTATCGATTCAGATTCTATCCTCAGAATTCGTGGAAAAAAAAATAAAAACAAAAACAACTTCAAAAAAACAAACAAACTTTGCCATGTTCAGCAGCACTGAAATACCTTTGTAAAGGTGTCAGTATTTGTATTCCAGGGACCTTTAAAGATCTTTCAGTCCCTCTAGGTCTCTAAGTGGAACAATTTGTTGGCCACGTCAGAAATGTAATTGTCAATGACATATATGAGACAAATTGTCCTCATTTCTGCTGAAAACCTCTCTGTTGAAATCAAATATGTATTTAATTGTTCAAATAAAATTCTTGTAGAAAGGTTTGAAGAAAGCTGGGAATTTGTAGTTTTGTTATTGAATTATTCCCTAATGTATACTTGAAACTCCTTTATGCGTGACAAGTATGAATTTTTTTCCACATATCTCAGTATAAATCACATCAATTCATTTCTCTGTATCAAATTGAATTCAACTCTGAGTTCAAACTTTCCAGCTGCTGAGTTTTGGGGTACCTTCTTCCTCTCTATATACTGGAAAATTACATATCTTCTTAATCCCAATCCTAGAAATCTATCCCTAAAATACAGAAGAACAAATATGAATATATATATAAGATTTTTTATTATACCATATTTATAAAACAAAAATAATAGAACCATCCATTAATAGAGATCTGATTGGTTAATGATATATTTATATAATGGCAATCCAAAACATAAAGGGAGAAAAATATTTGTACACAAAAAGGGAGTCCTGGGGTGCGTGGGTGGCTCAGTTGGTTAAGCTTCTGCCTTCGGCTTATGTCATGATGCCAGGGTCCTGGGATCAAGTCCTGAGTTGAGCTTCCTGCTCAGTGGGGAGTCTGCTTCTCCCTTTGCCCCCTACCCCAGTTTTTGCTCTTACTATCACTCAGGCTTTCTCTCAAATATAATCTTTAAAAAACAAAAACAAAAACAGAAAGCAGGGAGTCGTCCCCAAGCTATATTGTTAAGTAAGTAGTTAGTAGGTAAAGGGGATAGCTAATCTTCTGTGTCCCTTTGGCTAGGCTATGATGCCCAGTTCTTTGGTCAAACACTACTCTAGATACTGCTGTGAAACCATTTTGTAGGTGTGGCAACATTTACAATTAGTTGGCTTTAAGCAAAGCAGATTGTCTCTCCAATGTGAGTGAGCCTCCTTCAACCAGTTGGAGGTCATCAAAGCAAAGACAGGCTTCCTGGAGAAGGAATTATGTCTCTAGACTGTCACATAGACTTATTTCCTGAGTTTCCAGCCTACAGATTTCAGATTCAAACTATAACATCAATTCTGACCTGAATTTCCAGGCTGCCAATTGTATATATCTTACTGGCTCTCTTTCTTTCAAGAACCTTACTGACACAGTAGAAAAATAGATTGGTGGAGTATGCTGCGTTTTGTTTATAAGATGAAATACCAGAAGGATAAACTAGAAACTTCCCCCTAAAGATGATATTAAATATCACCTACAGGAGACAATGGGAACAGATAAAAGGAAGATGAAAATGAAACCTAGAAGTATACCTAATATACTTAACAAAATTTTTATTGAAATGTAAGTTTTTACTTTTGATTTCTGTGTCATGTAAAATTTCATGTGTTGATGAGTTTAAGCTTTTCTAAACATCCTTGCATAATTATGACTAAGTAATACACTAGGCAGTTCTACAAATCTTTGACTTTTATAAAAACGTATCCATACCGGATTGTTTTGCAACTTGCTTTTTTCCTCTAAGGTGTCTTTTCCTGATATCCGTTCATGTTGATACCTGCTTATTCCTTTTTCTCTGATGTATAGTATTGCATTGTGTAAATACCCCACAGTTTTTCAGTTGTCCCATTGATTACACTATGGTAAAAATTCTCGAGCAGATATTGTTGTGCAAGGTCCGAGTTTCTCTGAGGGGTTTTCTTCTGAGCAGAATTGCGGAAGTACTTAGGGATAGAAGGGTGTGAGCATCTTCTATTTACCAGGTAGTGCTGATTTTTGTTTTCAGATGGTTGTACCAATCCCCCCTCGTAGCCAGGAGTATAGGAGTTCCCATGGCTCTGTGTCCTTACCAGACGTGTTGACAGCTTTTCTAATTTTGGCTTGCACAGGGGGTTAAATCTGTTGAATGTTAATTTCGGTAATTATATTATTTATCTCTAGGTATCCCTTTAGTCACTCATTAAAAATCTAGTTCTCTCCTTTACTTGTTTTCTGTTTCCTAATGGTTGGTTTTTAAAATTAGAGTTATTTTACATTCTTTTTGGTTCCCTATTATCTGAGGTTCTTGGGGTTTTAGCCATCCTGTTATGTCTATGAACTATCAGTAATAGTGTAGGGTTTCCTTGTGTGTTTTATGCTTTTTCTTACTGCCTTTTTGTTTCATTACTATTTTATCTAATAGAACCTCAGTCAGGGGAGGGCGCTCTGGTTTTCTCATTTGTGTGTTTACAGTGGCTTCTGATGAGACCTCTAAGAACCCGTAGTCTAGCAGTCTGAAGCCCTGTACACTGGTTGTTTGAGTTGGGAGCTTCAGGATTACTGTGTAGCTTGAGTTTCAACCAAAAATCCAAGGTGTTGGTACTAAAGCTGTTCTAATGCTATAGAAAAAGAAAAATGTTCATTATGCATGTACTATTTACCTAGAACTCTCCCGGCCCCATTCTGAAAGGAAGTCCTAGAAGAGTTTTGATCCCAACTAAAAAAAACAAAACAAACTAGTGGATCTAGTAATCTGTTTTTTTTTAAAGATGGATTAAAAAGCTAGAGCTGGGTGGCTTAGTGGGTTAAGCCTCTGCCTTCCGTCCAGGTCATGATTTCAGGCTACAGGGATGGAGTCCTGCATCGCATCGGGCTATCTCCTCAGCAGGGAGTCTGCTCCCCCACTTCTCTCTCTCTGCCTGCCTCTGTGCCTACTTGTGATCTCTCTCTCTGTCAAATAAGTAAATAAATAAAAATTTTAATAAAAAAAGCTAGAGTTGTATAAGACTTCAACATAATTGATTTGGACTGATTTCTTTTTATTTCGTGTTCTCTTTATTTGTCTTATGAGTATTTTCTAAATATTGTAGACATGAAACAAATACTTAAAGTACTTGCTACCTCACTAATTTTATTGTATTTTATTTTTTTATCAAGGTGTAGAATTGAATAAATTAGATTTTCATTTTCTTTTCAGTGACTGAAGAGATGCTGGACAATTATATCAAAATTATAACCCAGTAATTCATGTAGTGAAAGACATAGGAAATATAAATCCTATATTAATTGAATTGAAGTCAGAAACAACAATAAGAAATGTCCCCAGAGTGACTATTTTCCAAACCCAAATGATTGGTATGCATGTTGTAGTCAAGGCAGGCTTTGTCCTATTCCTATTCACTCCCTTTTGCTGTATTTCCATTCTTTTTTATCCCATTCTTGGTGAAAATTACCACTATGACTGGCTATGTAGATGTTTCTCTTTAAAAGCAAAATTCTACCTTCTGTGATGAGTCTTAGGCTTTTTTTTTCTTATTTGTATTAATTCACATATTAACTAAGTTCATAATATTTCCAGTAGGCATGAGTGTAGAACATTATACCAGGGATTATGTGTAAGGAATATTTTTCTCTCCTATAACTGAATATAATTAAAAAAGTGTGTCACACAATTTTTTTCTGACTTAAAAATTGCCCTTTAATAATGGTGTCTAATTGCTTTCCTCAGTCTCCACCTATTCTAAAAAGAAAAAGGAGGGATGTCTGGGTGGCTCAGTTGGTTGAGCATCTGCCTTTGGCTCAGGTCATAATCCCAGGGTCCTGGGTTGGAGTCCCATGTCTGCCTCCCTAGTCAGCATGGAGTCTGCTTTTCCCTCTGCCCCTCTCCCCACTCATGCTCACTCTCTCACAGATAAATAAATACATATACTCTTTAAAAAAGAAAAAAAAATGTAACCCCTTACTTACTTGGGGGTCAGTGACCTGAAGTATAGTGAAAACACAAAATTTTTTTAAAGAAAGTCAAACAAAAGTTGTTGAATAGCCAAAAAAGTGGTTTCTCCTTACCACTCCTTTTTTTCTAGAATTATACAATTTTAAGAACATTAGTCATTTGATTTCATTACCCACAGAAAATTATGTGTAACAAATTGTGACAAGGGTCAGACAATGTCTTGCTCACAAGAGACAGCTGTTGAATGAAGGACAAGGAAAGGAGGGGTAGAGCAGACATAAGAACAATAATTTGGGTCATCTAAAGTAGGGGCAAACTCATCCATATAGTGCTTATCCCTGGGTTTTAAGAGTAACTCCTGTATATCAGCTCATTTTCAGTGTAGGTATTCTGCCAGGGGCCATCCCTGAACTCTTTCCACCCCCTTCCACATCCACACCTGAGTTCCCTTATTATAGCATTTGTCATTGTATCATCACTTTGTGGTTCTTTGCAGTTGCCTTCACTATGTTACTGGCAAGTCCGTGGCATTCTTTTCGACGTGGTTTTCCTAGTCTCTGGTAGTGTTTATTACAATAAACGTGTCAAAAGAAGAAATGACTCTTCACTGATGTTCACCATATGGACTCTGAATTAATGAGATTTCAATTGAACTAAGGGAATTCTAGAACTGAAAGATAAGTCAGAAAAATTGGTCTGTCCGCTCATCTATATGGATGAGGAAATTGAAGTGCAGAAAATGAAAATGATTCAACCCCAAAGAGGTGGTTAATGATCTATCCGAGTGAGAATAAGTAGCTCCTAAATCTTATTTTGGGCTATGTCCATGACCTTCTGTAGTTGCTGAAGATGACAATGAATTGAATCCTCACATTAAATCAGGCATTTAGTTAAATGATTGACATTTGTTACCTTGTTCAGTCCCCAAAACAGCCTGACAATGTTGGTGCAAGTATTATCCACTTGGTTACAAGCTGAGAAACATGCCAAAAAAATGGAAGTACGGTGTCCACCTCCAGCTCCAAAATCCTGACTCTCCAACTACCTCCTACTCTCCACCCCAAACTCAGGACCCCTCCCTTAGATTCAGTTTCCTGTTCATAAAAAGAGTGTGTGAGAAACCATTGGACTGGCTGTTTAAATGGTTATTGGTTCATAAATCTACAAGCCAAAATTTCTGAACAAATGGGGATTTAATTGAAAGTAAAGAAGGAGAAAACTGAGGTAAAGAGAGGATTGCCTCAATGGTAGTAATAACTTGAAGAAATGACAGGATGCCATATATTTAGTGTCATAGATACAATCTATTCTATGAATATGAAAAAATACAGTGTCTATATTGGACCGTTGAATTCTGTTGAGGAAAAGTGTGCATGGAAGATTATTCATTTCACACATATAAAATATTTCCAAATATTTGGGACATACTGAAAAGTATTAATGTCATGCTGATGAAACTTTGAATAGAGTAGGACCTGTGGTCATTTTTGTTAGCAGTTTGCACAAAGAAGGAACAAGTCTTCAAGTAGTCAGATGTGTAGGGTATAGGGTTCTTAAAGTAGGGTCTGGTGGCTGTTGGGCTTGTACCTGCTTAGTGAGTGGTGGGCAGTTTAAGGGAACAGGTTACCATCTAGAGAGGAAACCTATCCTGAGACTTTGGAAATGAATATGGCAATGGGCTAGTCCTTAACTCCTTCTTTGCATACCCCACAGGTGATGTGGACCTTACTTAGGATGGAATCTCCCTTCCATGACTTCTTCTGAAATACGTTTTAAATGCCATATTCTAGAAATTATGGAAATGGGGGGAGGAAGGAAGACGGGGACAGAAATAGGGAGTTGTTTTCAATCTTGTTTCCTCTAGGAATTCTACTGGTTAGATATATCAGAAGGTAGTCACAGAAGAGGGAAGAGCGCTTTTCTTTTTTCTTTTTCTAAAGATTTTATTTATTTATTTGAGAGGGAGAGAAAATCCATTCAGGGGGAGGAACAGAGGGAGAGGGAGAAGCAGGCTCCCCACTGAGCAGGAAGCCCCAACATAGGGTTCAATCCCAGGACCCCATGACCTGAGCTGAAGGCAGACGCTAACTGACTGAGCCACCCAGACATCCCAGAAGAGCACCTTTTCTAAGTGGGGTTCTAAATGTAATATGAAAAATGATAGTAAAAGCAGAATCCTTTTTGAGGTCTGGTCACGTGTGCACGGCTTCACTTAATCCTGATTAGTTGATGAAGTTGATATCTTGGTGTCTCCATTTTACCATTCAGGAGACCCAAGAAATTGAAGTAATATGCCTAAGATTATATAGCTAGTAATTTTCTTTCTAGAATCTGTGTTAGCTGTAACCTGTTCTTATGATATATTACAAATCTTTCTGTTAGCGTCAAGGGAAAGCAGGAATCTTCAGCAAAGAGAAATGAGCAATGAAGGAGAGATAGAAAAATAGGAGTCCACTATGTGAAAGAGTAGGACTTAGGAAAGACTGGTGGGAGGGGAACATAGGAGGGGCTGTAATGTGACAAGTCTAGATCCGAAATAAACGTGTGTGTGTGTGTGTGTGTGTGTGTGTGTCCTTTAAAGGAACATCTGGGTGAGGGAGGCAATATACGGTAGTGTTTGAGAACTGTTTTTTACTAGACTCACAAGAGAATGTGTATGTTCTTTGGATGATCTCCCTAAAGATTGTGTACGTTCTCCTAAGGTTTGCTATGATCTAGTCACTGCAGCCTAGAATATTTCTCTACAGATGAACTACAGAAAAGCCCCCAGCACGAACTCTTTGTACTGTGGTGTTAGAAAGTACACACAGATAATAAAGGAAGAACATGGCTATGCTAACAAAGTGTCTTAGGGAAAGAACAGGCCCATAGGCTCCTGAGATGAGAATTAAAAATGATGATGACGTCATTGGAAACAATAGGAATTTGACAGGTTAATCTTGTGTGTGTGATTTTTAAGTCTTTAGAATATGGAGGAGCATGGTTGGTGAGCTAGGGCGGCAGGATCAAGCCCTTCATGTGTAATCTGATTGTACGTAGGCGGTGTAAAGGCAGCACGATGATGGAATTTATGGATGACAAACATTTTGTTAGTCTTCCAAAAGAATGGGTTCCTAGGACTGAAATAGAGGAGTCAAAAGGATTTTCAGTGCCTTTTTGCTTAATCCTGCCCAACTGCCTCTCCATGAATGTCATTCTGCTCTATTATCCTACCAATTGTGAAAGAATTATATTTTAGAAAAATGACTAAAATGTCTAATTGTCACCAAAAAACATAGCAGTTTCTTTACCCAACTTACCAACTTATGTTGGTTTCTCTCTCACACATTTGTAATCATTCACATAGGGTGAGCATAATCGCGGAAACTAATTGAGTCCTAGTGCCAGTATTTCTTGCTGGGAACACGGTCTGTACGGGTGATGGGGGACCACGGGGGAAGCCTTGCTCTGTGTAACCCAGGATGCAGGATAGCTGAGGACTGATGCGTCATCCCATCCTTCCTATTACATCGGTCCTTCTCAATGTCAAGTTTCTGCTTCTTAAATCTATTCCCATTCTTTTGAGGATATCTTTAAAAAGTGTGCTGAATCCCTGGTTCTCCTTAGAAATGCAGCTCATTTATTCAGTTGCTTTGCGAGTACTCAAGCATACTAATAAGGCTTTTGTGAAATGTCAGCAGTCACAGACTGTCTCTCTGGCCTCATCTTATGATTAGTAAATTTGCTGGCAGCCTTCATTGTTCGTTTTGGAGAAAAAAAATAAGTGTTACAGTAACTGTAGTGGCGTTTGTAGCTATGGGCCAGGAATTAAGGTTATTGATTACCATATTGGATTTAGAAACTTCTATGTGAATTTAAGCATGTTTCTTAATGTGTTTCTTTCCTATGGTATAAAAGAATTTTTAAAATCCCATATCTGCTTCTTTATTCTGTAGGAAAGAAACCTGACAAAAATAAAAGTGCTTATAGTTTTTTTTCCCCCACATCAGAGCCATTTCAAGTAAGAGGTATTGAAAGTCTCCTATAAACCAATCACTAGGGAAATACCAAGATGAAACCCTGTCTCTGCCATCAATGAGCTAGTCTAGTAGGAAAGATAAATGTTTCAACCAATATTATAGTACATGATAATATGGATAAAAATGGGTAGCAAAGGCAGGGATATAACTACATCCAACTTAGAGGTGGCAGAGTGAAAAGATGTCTTTTCAAGTGTATTAAAAAATTTTGAGACGTGAGGATGTTCTGTATAGCATAGCAGAGAAAAAGGCACAGATGGTCAGACAGTCTTTGGCAGGTATGTAAGTTCTCTTTCTTTTTTTTTTTTTTAATATTTATTTGGGGGAGGGAGATAAGAAGAGGGAGAGGGAACAAACACATAAGCAAGACAGAGGGGCAGAAAGAGAAGCCTTCTGCTCCCTGAGGAGCAGAGACACTGACCTGGGACTAGATCTCAAGACCCTAGGATCATAACCAGAGCCAAAGGCAGATACTTAACCAACTGAGCCACCCAGGTGCTTCAGGTGTGTTAGTTTTCTAATGTGTGCCAAGTTACCACAAACCTCTTGGCTTACATAACATCTGGTTATATCACAGTTTTGGTAGGTTAGAAGTGAAGACATGGCTTACCTGCCTTCTTGCCCCAGGCTTTCCCAAGCCTGAATTCCAGATCGTCCAGCCTCTACACATATCCCTGAAGCTTGAGTCCTCTTCCAAGCTCATGTGGTTGCTGGCAGAATTCAGTTGCATGTGATTCTAAGACTGCGGTTCCCCCTTTCTTGCTCATGGTTGGCCAAGAGCTCTTCTCAACTCCTAGAGGTCCCCACAGTTCTTTGCCACATGGCTTTGTCCCTAGGCAGTTCCCATCATCACTGTTCGATTCTTCTAGGGAACAGGAGGCTCACTCTGCTTCAAATTCCCAGCCCTTTTGAAAGGGCTCTACCAGATGAGTAGGTCCACCCAGAATGGTCTCTCTCGAAGAACTCATAATCGACCATTTGGGAGTTTACTTTCAACTGCAAATTCTCTTCAGCTTTACCATGTAATGTAACATAATCATAGGAGTTATGTCTCCTCACTTCTGCCATATTCTGGGGTTAGAAGAAAGTTCCTGCCTACAGCTAAGGGGAGAAGACTATACAAGGTATGGGTTACTGTGAGTCATCTTAGAATTCTGCCTGTCAGGGTGGGTAGACTTGGGTTAAGAGGGTTGAATCGGAAGAGTTCTTGTTCAAAATGATAGGAAGCAGAGATCCTGTAGGTAATGTTGAGTTATTGTTAGATTTTCATCCAAGGAGACATGAAATTTAATAGAATAAAAGATAATTTCTTTGGTTGTGTAAAGAATGGTTTGACAGAGAAGCTGGATGAAAGGCAATTAGGAATTAAATAATTCAGTCAGGATGGTCTCAAGTGTACAGTGTCAGCAATGGCCACAGAGACTGGCAGGAGAGACAATTACTGGAAATACTTAGAAGAGAGAATAGGACACTAATTAATGAATGATAAGATGGTGGCCAACACCATAACTGCCTCTCACTGTTTGATTTCTCAAAGTCAAGACTTGATTCTAAGGAGCCAAATGAGGTATGAAGTATAGTATAGAGAGAATACTGACATATCTTATAATATTATTAGATTTAATTTATTTTTAAAATTTTTAAAATATTTTATTTATTTGACAGACAGATGTCATAAGTAGGCAAAGAGGGGGAAGCAGGCTCCCTGCTGAGCAGAGAGCCCCATGCGGGGCTCGATCCCAGGACCCCGAGATCATGACCCGACCGGAAGGCAGAGGCTTAATCCACTGAGCCATCCAGTTGCCCCAAATGTTATTAGATTTTAATTAAAAATTTTTAGTGTGTGTTTAATTAGGCTGTATTTATGTAACATTCTGTATTCCCAAAGCGATCTTTGACGTGGGTAAGTAAAACACATATTGTTAAGCTGTGACAGCAAATAGACTTTTTGTAACCTTTAGATCAATAAAATTTCAAATTACGTAAGAGTTGCAAGAACAGTACAAGAAACTCCTGTACACTCATTATCCACATTCGCCAGTTTGCATTTTGCCCTATTTGCTTCATTATTCTCTCTCTGTGGTGTTAGAGATGTGCATTTATTTTTTTAACCATTTGAGACTAATTTATAGACATCATACCTGTTCACGCCTAAATACTTTACTGTCCATTTCCTAAAGGCTTCAATTTACTAATATTCTGTGAATATTTTCACCTATCTTCATAAGAGATGTTAATTGGCGGTATTTTTTTTAATGACTTTGTTAGAGTTTTGTGTCAAGGCATAGTAAGTTGGAAAGGAAATTTTATAAGCAAATTTATGTAAGATAGGTATCCTTTTGTGCTTAAATGTTTGATAGTATTCACTAGTTATATGATCTGGGCGTAGAATTTCCTTTGGAGAAAGTTTTTAATAATGAAAGTGATTTCTTTACTAGACAAAGGGGTCTGCCTGTATTTTCAGTTTCTTTTGTGTGTTTTATCAGTTCTGATTTTTGAAGGAATTGGTCCCTTGTATTTTTGTTGTTGCTGTTGGATTTGCATAATTTTTTCCTATGTTCCTTTGTTAGCCTTTTTAAACTTTTTAATTTGAGAATTTCAGATTTAAATGAAAGTCACAAAAATAATGCAAATAATAACTGCATACCATTCGCTCAGATACCCCAGATGTTAATATTTTAACCCATTTGCTTTCTCTTCCCCTCACTTTTATACACGTATACTTATAAAATATAACATAGTATAACCTAAATATTTTTTGAATTCAATACTGCACATTAAGTTACAGATATGATAGCCATTTATCCCTAAACACATTAGTGTGTATTTCCTAAAAACAAGGATCTTCTTTTTCATAAATACAATGCAATTTTCAAAATCAGAAAATGAATATTGATGCAATACTATTATCCAATGTACAGACTTTGATCAAAGTTCAACTATTTCACTAAATATTCTTTATAGAAAAAGGCAAAAAACAAAAACAAAAACCCACCCCAAACTGTTACAAGTTCTAATCCAAGATCACACATTTCATGTAGTTGTCAAATCTCTAAAGATTAAAATCTCCTTTAATGTGGACTAATTCCTTAGTCTTTTGTCTTTTGTGACCTTGAAGTTTTTGTATCATGACTCAGTTTCTGTCTTCCAAAAAAATGTTTTCTTGTTACTAGATTTCCGTTACAAGTTTTTGTTAGGAATGTCTCAAATGATGTGTCCTTTTCAGTAAATTAAATCAATAGGCAAGCAGAACCTACTGGAATCATTCATGGGGTTGCCAACTTTGTTCACTTGGTTTTGTGGGCATCTGCAAATTTTCTCCATCAGAGAGTTACTACTTTTCCTTTTATAAATAATTGGAGTAATATGTTGAGACTCTGAAAATATTCTGCTTTTTATTAAACATACACCTATTAGTTTTAGCACCAAATAATGATTCTAGCCTGAATCTGTTATTACTATGTCAATTACTCAATAGTGGTTTTGGGTCCCATCATTCACTCTACATTTTAGTTGGCATTGTACTTTAAGTAGAGTATTTTTGCTTCTCCCCCATTAATTTTTGCATTTATTTATGTGTGCATAGTATCTTGGATTCTAATGTGTTGGGTAAAATCTAGTCCTGTAATTACTGGTTTTGCTCCCATTTTCTCAGGCTTGGTTGGGAAAAGTCCCTTTCAGCTAGTTTCTGTGTCTTGGATATATACTCATTTTTCTTTCAGCACTCCTTAACTTTGCTTAAGTTCTGGATTCATTTACTTTGCCTCAGTAGCCCTGGACTCAGCCCTTTGTCCCAGGTCCTATAGTTGAGAACAGTATTTTAAAAACTATGATCTGGGCATGACCTGTTCTTTCAATGTCATGGATGTCACTGCTTGTAAGCCTCTTAAGGATACTTATGTCTCAGCCACATCTGTATCTAAAATTGAGTTCATATGGATACTTCTAATTCCACAGGACCCATTCCAGAGGGAAGCTCCTTCCATATTCCTAATTACCTTCTTTGACATTGAGAAAACAGATTCTCGTTATCCAAAATACATTTACTTACTTAATACTACAATATGAGTAATTTTAGTATGGCTAACCAGTATTAAGATTTAGTAATGCTAAATTGAGCAAACTTAGTATTGTGCAAACGGAAAAATATATCTATTGCCTAGAGTTTAACATTTATTTACTGTTCTCTTGTTTTTACCTTAGGGGTATGCACTGAAGTAATAATGTATTCAAAAATTAATTGGGACAGTTCATTTTTCTTCAGTGTGAAGAAAAATTCAGTGGAATGCATTTGAATGACAGGTTCACTTGTTGCAGTTTTTATTCTATTTTATTCTCCCCCCATCTTTGTTGATTTTATTTATAAGTATATTAAAAATAATATGTTCTAAAAGCCAGAATATACAAAAAATTATACTTAGAATGTATCACTCCTCCTACGTCTGCCATCCTTCCTCTCCAATTCCCTTCCCCCTGTCACTTCCATCCGGGACCTACATCATAAGTAACCAATCTCATTTCTGGTTTATCTTTTCTATGTTTCTGCTCATGCAAATGAGATTTCTACAAGTCTTATTTTCCCTTCTTTCTTACACAAAGGAAGTTTACTGTAGCTTCTCTGCACTTTGACTCTTTTTTTAAAGTAACACAATTCTTATCCTTTCTAATAGCTACGGGGTTTGTAGTGACGGTTCCTCTTTCATTTCTCAGGTTGTAATTGTGCTTTCTTTTTCACAGTCATTTTGTGAGGAGTTAATCAGTTTTATAAATCTTTTCAAAGAGCCTGCTTAGGGCTTTAACTTCTACTATTTGTTCTTACCTATAGCATTTCCTTTTTTCTACCTCTGCTGAGTTCAATTTGTCTAGCTTTTTAGGATGGAAACAGATTGCTGATTATAAATGTATCTTCCTTTCTAATATAAGCATTTGAGGTCACATGTTTCTCACTAACCCTGCTCTAGCTAAATTCAACAAATTTTGATATTTTGAAATATGTTTTAATATCCCTGTAATTTCTTTCATCCAGAGACTATTTCCATGTGTACTGTTTAATTTTCAAATATATAGCGCTTTTGATTGATAAATGTGTAAGGAAGGTGTGGTATACATATAAATATAAGCACACAGGGGAATATTTCTCAGCCATCAAAAAAATGAAATCTTGTCGTTTTGGAAAGACAGGGATGGAGCTAGAGTGTATTATGCTACGTGAAATAAGTCAGAGAAACATTATGCATATACAACAAATACCATATGATTTCACTCATATGTAGAATTTAAAAAAGAAAATAGATGAACATATGTGAAGGGAGAAAATTCAGAAAAAAAATAAGTCATAAGAGACTCATAATAGAGAACACACTAACGGTTGAGGGAGGGAAGTGGATGTGGGAGGGGGTAGGTAAGCGATGGGTATTAAGGAAGGCATTTGTCAGGAGCATTGGGTAGTATATCTAAGGGATGAATCCCTGAATTCTACTCCAGAAACCAATATTGCACTGTATGTTAACTACTTAAAACTTAAATAAATAAAAACATATAGGGCTTTTATAGATATCTTACTCTTTTTTTTTTAAGATTTTATTTATTTATTTGACAGGCAGAGATCACAAGTAGGCGGAGAGGCAGGCAGAGAGAGGGAGGGGGAAGCAGGCTCCCCACTGAGCAGAGAGCCCAATGTGGGGCTTGATCCCAGGACCCCGGGATCATGACCTGAGCTGAAGGCAGAGGTTTTAACCCACTGAGCCACAAAGGTGCCCCTAGATATCTTACTCTTACTGATTTCTAACTTAACTCTGTGTCCAGAGAATACTTTTAAACACATCAATCTCATAAAACTTGTTGAGAAATTTCTTTTATAGCCCAACATATACTTTTTTGAACATTCTATGTGCACCTGAATGTGTAGGTTGCAATTACTGAATGTAGTGCCATGTAATGTTATCTAGGTCAATGTGATTAATAATGCTCAGATTTTCCTATGCTCTTCCTGATTTTGGTTTTATTGCTCTGTAAGTTACACAGAGAGGAATGTTAAAGTTGCTAATGAGTATTGAGGATTTGTCTTTTTTTCCCTTTAGGTCTTTAAAATTGCTTGATGTTTTTTGAAGATCTTTTAATAAGCACATAAATTTATGATGGTTGTCTTCCTAGAAAACTACCAGTTTTATTATTATGAAATAGTCTTCATTATCTCTTATAGTACTCCTTGCCTTGAATCCCATTTTATCTGCTATTAATATAGTCACTCCAGCTTTATTATGTTTATTTGCATGGTAAATCATTTTTTCATTCCTTTACTTTAAATTGTCTATTTTTAATTTAAATGGTATTACTTGTAGAAAGCAAATAGTTTTTGCTTTTTATATACAGTCAATCATTTTTCATTGTTACCTGGAGTATTCAATATATTTTTGTTTAATGCAATTACTGATAAGGTAGATTTAAGTGTATCATTTCTGTTTTCATTAGTTCAGACTAGCTGGCTTACATATTTGTTTATGGTCTCCCTATGCCTATTTCCCTATTTTTAGGCTAATCAGGTAGTTTTAGTAGTCCAGTTTATTGGCTTTTAGCTGTGCATTTTGGTTATATGTTTTTGATAGTTATCCTAGAGATTGCAGTATGCAGTTTTTATCTATCACAGCCTATTAGAATTAGCTCTATCTTAGAAATCCATGTAAAACTTGAAACATCATTGGTCTATTTGACCATTCATCCTTGAGGATATTAATAAATATAGTACCCCCATCATATGCTGTATGATACACATGTGTGATACAGCACTATATGTAGTGTTTAAGTGTTAAAATTGTTCATGTAAATGGTCCCATGTCTTTTAAATAAATTAAGAGAAAATACATACTTCTAATATTTATACACATATTTCCTATAATCCTAAATTTTAATCTGTCATAATTTTCCCTAAATTTGAATAACATGATCTACTATTCTTTGAAGTGCAGATCTGCAGTAATAAATTCCTAGAGTTCCAATTTATCTGAAAACCTTTACTTTGCTCTCATTTTGAAGGTGATTTTTGCTGGGCATAGGATTTGGGATAAACTAAGTTTTCCTTTAACAGTTTAAACTTCATTCCCTTGTCTTCTAGCTTCCTTTGAGGAGGTATCAGCCGTCCTTCTTATTGATAGGGACGATAATGTCCCCTACATGTCATTTATCTTTTCTCTCTGGCTACTTTCAGGGTATCTGTTTATCTTTGGTTTTTATAAATTGGATTATAATATGCTTAGGTACAGTTTTCTTTGTAATTCTCCTGAATGGGATTTGAGGAGTTTCTTGGATCTGCAAGTTTGTTTTATTTCCCAGTTTGGGGGAATATTTGACTACTTCCCCCTCACCTCCCCCCCGCCCGACGCTCATGTTTTTCTGTCCTGTTTTCTCTTCCTGACTCTGGAACACTCCTCCCTATTTATATATGGTAAACTAAATTACATATATATTTATTTATTTATTTCTATATGTGTCTATATAGAAATAAACTAAAAATTTTATTGTTTTTATAATAAAAGATGAAGCTTAGATCTTTCTTTTCATTTGGACCTTAGTTTTCTTTTCTCCTTCCAGCTCCAATGTTTGAGTCTTTTAATAGCCAGCATGCTCTTAGATCTACATTGGGTTCAGACACACTCAAGCCTCAGCACAATGTTCTTTGTAGTTTAAGTCTTTTTACAGAAAATCCACCTTGCCCACTGTAACCACTCTACTTGGTGTCATAATGTCACATTCCTAGGCATCCAGAGAATCCTTGCCCTGCTTATATATGTCATTTTGTGGGATTGGTACTTGGCACACTTCTTACAGAAGGTCCAGTGGGTTTTAGGAATGTTCACATTATTTGCAGGCATTGGATGGATGCCCTCATATATATTTTATCTTTGGATATTGTCCCAGGAGCCTCTGAGGTCATGTTGTCGTTGTTTTAATCTTGTCTTTAATCTTCAGAGTGGATAATTGATATTGACAGGTTATTTATCTGCAGATAGGTTATCTTCTGACCATAATCTGCCTTTGGTTTCACTCAGCCATCCTTTCTGCTCTCTCCAGTTTGCTCTTTAAGACTTTCCAAGGAAAGATCATTTCAGATATTTTAATTTTCAGTTTCATTTTATTCTCACATTAAACTTAACTTTTCAGCCTAGTTTGCCTATCTCTTTATTACAGCATATTTTACTTTACATTTGAAAACCTAGATTTAATAGATCCTTGCAAACCTTGTCTGCTAATTCCAACGTCTTGAACATTTTAGGTTTGGGAGCTATTGACTTCTTTTTCTCTTGAGTATGGATTCCATTTTCCTGTCTCTTTGGAGCCTACTAATTATGTTGCATACTCTGCATGAAACATCCCAGAGACTATGATTCTGTTTTCTTCGAAAGACTGTTCATTTTTATTGTAGTAGACAGGTAGTCCACTTTAGTATCAAACTGTCTCCCTTGCAGTGGGTAACAGTTGAGCTGTCTGTTAAGTTCCTTCTAGTTTTATGGCTATTGTTTTTTTTTTTTTTTAAGATTTTATTTATTTATTTGACAGAGATCACAAGTAGCAGAGAGGCAGGCAGAGAGAGAGGGGGAAGCAGGCTCTCTGCCGAGCAGAGAGCCCAACGCAGGGCTCGATCCCAGGACCCTGAGACTGTGACCTGAGCTGAAGGCAGAGGCTTAACCCACTGAGCCACCCAGGTGCCCCTATGGCTATTGTTTTAGACTATAAAACTTGGCATTTCACAAGCATTTACAGGGGAGCCAAGGATTTGAGTGGAATTCATATGCAGATTCAGAGGCTTTCCCTTCACCCCTTTCCTGGATTTTCCCCTTCATTTTCTAGTTGCTCTGGCAGTTCTAAACTCCATCCTCTGACTTTTCAATTCATTATGACTAGTACCTCTTGCATGAATTCTCCCTACCCAATTCCCTGGAGATTGGGGAAGGCCCACAGGTGCAAAGTTTAGTAAATGTGAATCTTTTCCAGGGCAGTTCCCTTCTTTCAAAGGCCAAGTTCCCCCAGTCCCTTCCTGCTTTTTGATTGCTTTCTATTAAAAAAAAAAAAGTTCTTTTTTTTTCTGTTTTTTCCAGTGTTTATAAATATAAGCTTCAGTGCATTACAGAAAGCAGAACTAGAATAAGTAGCTAGTTCTAGATTGATAGAACAGTACTGTTTAGTGGAAACAAAGACTACATGCATAATACAAAATTTCTAGTAACTACATTAAAGTAAAAAAAAAGTTATTTTAGTGATACATTTTAATACAACATGTTTAAAAAATACCAATTCAACAAATAATCAACATAAAATTATTAGTAAACTATTTTCCATTTTTGTTTACTAAGTCTTTGGACTCTGATGTGTGTATTATACTGTACAGCTCTATTTGGTTGCTAAATTTTCAGCAGTTAAAGAAGAATGATATTACGGAAATCATGAAGTTATGCTTAATGGAAAAGTGTCTCACATTGTTTTGGTTTGTAAATTTAAATAATTAAAAATAAAGTAACACTAAAAATCAATTTCCTCCGTATCACTAGCCACATGTGAAGTGCCTAGTGAGTACATAGGGCCATTGGCTACCATACTGGGCGATATATAGAGCTCTAGCTAATAGTAAAGGATTTCTGTATTTTCACTAAGGGAAGTGGCCTTGTAAGGAGTAAGTACAATTTTATAGGAACTTCAAATAATTCATATACAATTACCTCTATTTTGGGAAAATTTTAAAAAATAGGCTTTGCCTTTCAATATTTACAGAGGTAGGAAAAGACAAATTCCTAAACTTTTTGCAAAAAGAATTTGGTAACAGGAAATCCAAATTGGTTTGCATAAAGCCCATCATTTATGTGCAGACATTGTCAACAAATTACTATTTTTTAATAGAACACGTTGTTCATTCTCCTATGAATGTATCCTTTCGGGATTCCTATTTAATATATCCTGGCTATAAAAACCTGCTCCTTTTAAAGTGTTCCTTTTTGTCGGCTAAATAATTATAATAATGATGTTGATTATTTAAAAACTAGTCTTTTGGTATTATTGTTATAATTGTCTTGATTCCCAATGCAGAAGTAGGTCTAAATTGGCTTATGTAAAATTCCAGCTGTGTAAATAAGTATAAAAATCTCATCGGCGGTGATTGACTTGGTAAAAAATACATGTAGAAACTGAGTATTGTTAGTGCCCTATCTGGGAGTGGTAGGGCAGTGAGAGCCTATGTTATAACTATGATGACTCATCAAATTGCTTATAGGTTTTACTTCCATAGCTGGTTGATTCTGCCTGTGCTGAATTCCATCAACGTCCAAATAAAACAAGAATCTCCTTAACCTCTCTCCGATCAAAGTCCTAAAATTTCAGGATCATAAGGCAGGAAACTTTGAATATGACCAAGAACTGCGAGGTCAGTTTGCACCTTCTGCATCAGGACCCAGTGGTCATGCATAGGCAATAAACATGTTTAAACTACATAAAGGCAGATGTAGAAGAAAAGGAGCATGGTAGGAAAAGTGATATTATCTCTCTCTCTCTCTCTCTTTTTTTTTTTTAAATCTACTGGTCAAAGAGGGACCAGGCAGTTAGAGAAGTTAGAGAAGAAGCCTTCCTTACTGTGGGCAGCTCAGTTGACCTTGGGGCACATGGAATCATTTATTTGAAATTTCTTGGGGGCACCTGGGTGGCTCAGTCTGTCTTTAGCTCTGGTCAGGATCTCAAGGTCCTTGGATCAAGCCCTGATCAGGCTCCCTGCTCAGCAGGGAGTCTGCTTCTCCCTTGCCCTCTGCCCCTCCCCGCTATTCATGTGCTCTTTCTGTCTCTTTCTCTCTCAAATAAAATATTAAAGACAAAAAAGTTTCTTGAGTACTTGTTATGTACCATGTAAGGACTATCTCTGGGGAATATTGTTGAATAGAATACTCCTAGTGCCTACCCTCAAATAGGTAAGAATCCAGTGGGTAAATTTGTAGGCAAAGTGCTAAGAATTTTAAAATCAGTACCTCATTTGTCATTAAAAACAAAACAAAAACTGGGTGGCCCTTTTTAGGGAAAGAAAGGGAGGCCTGGAAAATCACTTCAAGATCAACAAATATGCATGTGGTAGGGCTATGGACTTAAACTCAGGTTTGATCGCGCCATTTGCCATATTCATAACCACCATCCATAGTCCCCAAAAGAGATTATCTCTGCTCTGGTGTCTTTTGGTTCTTTGTGAACATCCTCTTGGCCCCACCCTAGGATATAACTCTTGAAATTTAGAAGACCCCAATATCCTTACTCATGACTGTGCTGCTCTTGTGAAAATGGATTATTTCTATCTGCTCACAACAGTTCATTACATGAAGCAACAGTGTAATTCCCCAAGTCGTATCCTCCAAGTTGTTTTTAACAGATCCTATACCCTGGGCTTCAGGAACTTCTGACCTTTTAGGAGGGATCCAGGCTTTCAAGAAACAGGTCATTTTACTTTTTTGAATTCAAATGATAGGTCTCTGAACCTGAAAAGACACTGAGATTATCTTTTCTGGTCCCCTTGTATTTTAGACTTGAATACCAATTCTAAGACGGGCAATTTGTTCAAGATCTGAAAGTTAGTGTCAGTCATTAGACCCAAACACCATTATCTTGATGTCTAGGTATTGTTTCCTAGGTATTACAGATAACTTTTGCCTGTTAGAATCCCTTTCTCTGAAATTTGGACCCAACAGGAGTCTAAACTGGAAAATAATCTTGGAAGAATTTCTGGGGTGTTCTAGGAGTTCTAGTTCTTCCATACCACAAAGATGCTGAAGTTTTTGGAGCATTCCTCTGGGTGTGGGCTGGGAAGTGGGAGTGAGTGAGGGTCACTCAGTTATTGCCAAAACAGGCTGTATTCACAAAGAGAGGAATAATTTGCTTACTTGGTTTGTTAGCCAGGCTTTTTCATTAAGCATTATGCTTATCCACGCTATAAGAGAAATAAATGCTCTGAAATCACAGAATCATAGACTGTTTATCATGACCATCTTTTCCTCTTTCCCCACCTAATGATTAAACCCTGCTTTAATATCCCCAGAAAATAGGGTCACCTAGCATCTCCACTGGAAAGTCTTATATGTGTATTTTCTCTTTTGTTATGTACAACTTCATTAGATAAATAATAAAACTAACACCATTTTACAAACAATGGCTCAAAAAATATTAAGAAACAACAATTTGTAACTGTTAGAGCAAGAATTAGGACTTAGCTCCGTCAGAATCCTGAACTTGTATTCTATATTGTCACGTCAAAATTTGCTTGCCTACCTCCAGTGTCAGGGGACTCATTGGTACTTGGGGCATTTCTGCATGTCTTTGGGTGGTTGTGATTGTGACAAGGCTTATCCTTTAATGAGGCTGAAATGTGTTCTGTTGGGCTTCTGCCAGTTAATCTTACTTTATTTCTTTGATATGGCAGGGCACAAGTGCAATTATCTTCTTATGTATGATGTTTTTTTAGAGGGTGAGAGGGAGAGAGAGAATCTCAAGCTGACTTCTCCCTGAGCATGGCCTGAAGTGGGACTTGATCTCATGACCCTGAGATCCTGACCTGAGCCAGTCAAGAGTTGGATGCTTAACTGACTGAGCCACCCAAGTGCCCCTCATATATGATGATTCTTAAAGAATATGAAGCGCACTCCCTCTGGTACCTGTTTCTTTTCTTCTTACAGTTATGTATCCCCATGTCTTTTAAATGGCCCCTCCTGGCACATGATTTCCAGTCACCTTCCTTTCCAGTTCTCCGTCTCTGAACTCCTTTTACTTTAAATGAGCCTTAGAGAAGACCTCCTGATTGACTAAAATCTGGGGCCAGGTGGCATTAACTGGGGGGGAAAGAGATGATCTAATACAATGACTTAGGTAATATGGAAGTTTTGTTTTGTTTTGTTTTCTGTTGCACATAAAGTTCAGAGGTGAGTGGCCTGAGGTTAGTAATGTTGCTCAATGATCCTCAACTCAGGCTTCCAGAGTTTCAGAAATCATCATTTCCCAGCCAGCGGTATGGAGGACAAAGAACATGCAAAGAAAGGAGCTCCATCTTTAAGGATGTGATTGGAGGTCTTGCTTTGCATCCAAACTTGTTTGGGTAATCGCATCTAGCTGTAAGGGAGATGGGAAAGAGTGCCTAAACCTGGGCTGCCATATTCCTAGTGAAAACTCAAGAGATTCTACTCCTAAAAGAGGAAATGAACACTGGAGGCAATTGTAGATCCTGCCACCTCAAGTAAGCTGTAAGTAAAAAGGAAAGGGCAAGGGAATATATCTGTTGACCTGAGCATGGAACTAGGCATCAGGCGGTTTTATTATCCCATTTATCTGTCCTCTAGCCAGTCACTTATTAACTTTACTTTTAGTTCTAAAAATAACATGAATTGCATTCTTTTTGTTTTCTATCTCACAAAGCTATTGCACTACCATTGTAAAAGTGATTTTACATGTTGAATTAAATGACTTTATAATGGAATTATAGCCAATGTGATTATTCCTTAAGTGATATGTTTGGAAGGAACAGATTATTGAGGCCCAAAGAGGTAGAATTATAGAAGACCGAAGATTCTCAAATTCAAGAAATGACTGTGAAATTACTGAGAGAAACATTTTCTTTCTTTCTTTCTTTCTTTCTTTCGTTATTCTTTCTTTCTTCCTTTTTAAAGATTTTATTTATTTGCCAGAGAAAGAGAGATCACAAGGAGGCAGAGAGGCAGGCAGAGAGAGAGGGGGAAGCAGGCTCCTTGGTCAGCAGAGAGCTCGATGCAGGGCTCAATCCCAGGACCCTGAGATTATGACCTGAGTTGAAGGCAGAGGCTTTAACCCACTGAGCCACCCAGGCACCCCAAGAGAAACATTTCTATATGTTAAGTCTCTTCAGCTCCTATCCTTGAGGTGTTATGTAACTTTGGGGGGACAGTTTAGGGTTTACATTTTTGTTTTATATTGTTCAGCAGAAATTTGATGTGATTATTTCCCCCTGTCCTCACTGACATTTTTGGAAGATATAAGCTGGTTCTGCTAATTCTTCAACAGAGATTTCATTAATACAATCACTGGTTGTACTGATAATTCTCAGCATTTAGAAGTTGCATAATAAATAAACCATAAGCTCTGTGGAGCCCTGGGCATTTTTGTTAAAGCTTAATATTGTGACTTATACTCACAGCCTAGAGCACATGGTTAGAGGGGGACAAAATGTGACTTAAAAAATGCACCCACTTTCCATCCGCCAGACTTTCCTAGAGATGAGGCTATGTGAATACATGAAAAGGTCCTAGATTGTCCCTGCCTGCATTCACACTTATTACTGCCTTACTTCTGCTAGGCATAAGTACTCTTAACCCCATGCTTCTGGATCATTTGCTTCTGGCGAGGTGATCTATAAGGAAGCACCCTTTGAGAAGGCTTGGATCCCCTTTCCAAGCTCCATTATCACAGTTGGGATCTGTTAAGGAGACTGTTAGAAACTGTCTTTTCTTCTTCCTTTCTGACAGACTTATTGGAACTACCAATATGCGGAAATCAGTCTACATTCTCCCGTGTCTTTCACAGGTCAGGTGTAGGGCTGCACTCCGTGGGAAGAAAAGTCCTTGGATAGTGAGTGCCTCCCTGAAAGCTGTTTAGCATGATTAAGCATAGTGAGGTGTACTCTTGAGCTTGTATCCCTCCCTCCTTTCTTCATCCTGAAATGTGGATGTGATAGCAACGTAGTGGCAGCAGCCATGACCTAAGAAAGAAGGGTGAGAGGGGCAGAAGCCGCCCGGGTCTCTGATGATTTTCACCTACCATACTTGCAGCCTGAGACTGCCTAGTCCCAGACTTCTTCTAAATGAGGGTCAAGTAAGATCTACACCTTATTTTTAGAGTGCCTTTGCATGTGTTGTATAGAAACATAGCCTCAGGTAGGGATTCAGACATAAACATAAAGGAGAGACCATGCATGTTAAGGAAAGGGGAAGTAGGAGAGCAAGAATATGGTCTTGGGCAAAGTCTAATCATGTTCCCATCTATGGGAACTTGGGGGATCTCTGGAACACAAGCTGCTCTGCAGAGTTGTCCCACATCAAGCAAAATGGCTAGCCTCTTAGATCACATTAAGGCAGGCATTGGCTGTGGGCTACCCCCAGACAGGGGTATGGGCATGATATTCTGGGTGAAACTGCTTTTGTCAACTGAGAACAGTTCTCCAGAGAGGAGTGACAGAGAGCGCAATCAACCGATGCTTTATGGTCTGGGATCAGGGTGTGCCAGCCCAGTAAAACGAGCAAGGCAGGGTACTGCAGTGTCTTTCAATAGCCCACCTCTTGTATCGTTCACATCGACTGTAGACATTAAACTGATTTTACCCAGCCAAATTCTCCAGGATTCTGGATTCAAGATTCCTGGGGAAATACTTAAGAGGAGGATTAGTGGAATGAACTCCAGTGCTGCTACAGTTGATGCTGAGGCTGTGACAGATACTCTTCATTCCCCTTCTCTACCACCTCATTCTAGATGATTTTTCACTCTCCAACAGGACTTCCCAGGTATAGGTGGGTTGCCTTAGGATGATTCAGACCTTAAGAGGTATGAGCTCCCTGGTTATCATTCCCTTACCAGGCTGTGAGTGCTCTACTTCTCCATTTAGAGTTAAAGTGGCTTAGGAGTAACAGAGATGACCCAGCAGATAATCTGGGTGTCAAACCTATGCCTTTCTGCTCCCCTTAAGTGACAGAAGTCCTACCTCTCGTAATGGTCAGGGTTAATGATAGTAGGAAAACTCCATTCTGTGGTTGCTGATGTACTGACAGTAAACAGTAACACTTCAGTTTTAATTTAATGGTTCTTTACTGTGTCTGCTGCCACAAGTGTCCCCCTCTGGGAACCAGCATCGCCTAGAACCACAGAGCCTAAATTTGTGGATATAGGAAGCACATACTGTCCAGCTGGTAATTGAGAATGATGGTGAGATGTCTCATTCCTTCTTTCACTCCTTGGTTTCTAGAATAGTCATTGGAGTCCTTTTTTTTTTTTTTTTTTTTTTCTATTTCATAGAAATACTGTGATTCGGAATAATGTTATAGCTATAAAAGTAATTTTCAGCTGTTGAACAGAATGGTGTTCTAATGTTAATTTAGCTAATGTTGTTATTCCTTAAGTGATCAGTCTGGAAGAAGTCTACATAGAATGTGTTTTGGTTTAAGAGTAGAATGAGTCCTGAAGGATGGCCCTCCATCCTCACAGGGTGGCATTTCTAAATGGCATGTTAGTTGTGTGTTTAATAAGCCATTTCATCATTCTTTTGAGATGGCAGCTTCTGGAAGTATATGGTAGGATTCAAGGAACCCAAGGCTATAAGCTGCATGGTCCTCCTACCGAACACGGGGAAGAATTCATTCACTGCCTAGCACATATACAAAGCTGTGCTTATCTGTATTGGTACATTCAGAGCAAAAGTTCCAGTTGGGGCTTCTTAGTTACTATTGTTGTTTTATCCACTGCTGTTTTTTTCACTGTCCACCCATTTCTTTTCAGGTGCCAGACTGATTAATTATATGAGATTATGATAAGGACTGTTATTCCTGCATCCTTTATGTCTTTGTGGGTGGTCCTCATCTCAACCATTCTACCTAAGTGCAACACTGCTTTTAACATACCATCTTAGTTCAGCATGGAGAGTAAATCTTGGGGCTGCTACTTGGTATTCCTACTAGCATTGTTCTTACCCTGTAGGTAAAGTAATCAATGTAAAGCTTCTACCAACTGCTTGTTATGCTCATTCTGATAATATGTTGGGGATCTGGGGAAATGGCCTCCAGCTGGTCTGCAGGGGAGGTCCTATGAAAGAGACTGGGCTAGAACTCCATAGGGCCATAATGGTGCTTTAGTTCTTGGATAGCGTCATTAATTAGGCACTATATCTAATAGCCCTTGAAAGAACTGAATAATCTGTCTTCTCCAGTATATTACTCAGGAAAATGGCTAGAGGTCTTTCTGGGGAAGGACTAGTTGAAATCAGTATATCCACTTGCCATGGTGCTTCATGGTCTGTTGCTCCTGGGGATCTGGCCTCTTCTTCGTGGGTCCTGGGCCTGAGAAGGCATGGGTCTGGGAACTGGGCAGGGTCATGACTTTCCATTGGGGTTCCCAATTAACCCAGGAATGCCATGTTCTATTAGCCATCTCCATCAAACCTGGCAGGTGAGGCCATTTCCCACCCCCGTGGCTGCCAGTTTTAGCTTGCTGTTGATTACGGTCCTTAATGCCCACTCCACTTTTGATGTTCCAGTGCTGCCACCTAGCCTTGAGAGCTGGTACTCTGCTATCTCCTGTTGCTACTAGAAAGCCCAATTCTGCTGCTGTATTTCCTACTGTGTCAGCCTACAGAAGCCAATCGTCAGTGAGCAGTGAGTGATAAATCATTGTTAAATCTCGTTGGAGAATATTGCCCCATACCCAGAAATTCTCCCTTACCCGACCACTTATTCCACCCTTACCCACCTTGATCTAGCAGTTGATCCATTCCCAAGCAGAGTGTCTAGATACCTGCAGGATACATAGACCCGCTTTATAGCTTCATGGACTTAGAATCCCTCTTCTCTTTTAGAACATCTGTAACTCTGCCAGTTGAATCACAATAAGATGTGACTTTTGCTCTTGGTCTGGTGCCTAGAAAGTGGGTGAGAACAGATTCTGAGAAAGACCAACGTTGTCTTCTAAGGCACCTGCCCCATTAAGAGTTTCTTCAAAGTCACCTAGCAAGGGAATACTTGCCATTTCTATGAGCCCAGAAAATACAGGGTTATCTGGGGGTTGAAAATGCTGAAGGATGTCTATGTAGATATCCATATCCTAAGTGGGGAGGATATCTTTCCTTAACAGGGAACTGAAGATAAGAATTCCATTTTTTTTCTGAAATTCTGCCATTTTTACAATCAATTCCTGTGCCTAATATTCAGTTTTGTGTACTCTTTTGCTACAGGGTATGGGGCTCTTTTTTCTGATATATAATGTTATTAAGGCATGGTTTACATAGCCTGTAATTCACTCATTTTAATTCACATTTACACAATGTAATGATTTTTTAAGTAAATTTACTGACTAGTAAATTCACATAATCATAAATCAATTTTAGAACATTATCATCACCCCAATAAGATCCCACATGTCTATTGACTGTTAATGAAAAGAGAAGGTCTCTTTATAATGTTCTGTGCCTATTGTGGTCTTTTGTCTAACACTTTGGAGAACAAATGTCCTTCCAATTAAATGTGGTTCCAGAACCAGATTGGGGTGGATGGAGCAGTAAAGGGGTCTATGAATAGGGAAAGTACTGGAATACCTTTTTTTTCCTATTTTTTTTTTTAAGATTTCATTTATTTATTTGACAGAGAGAGAGAGAGATCTAGTGAGAGAGGGAACACAAGCAGGGGGAGTAGGAGAGGGAGAAGCAGGCTTCCTACTGAGCCGTGAGCCCGGATGGATTGTGAACCAAACCGAAGGCAGATGCTTAAGACTGAGCCACCCAGGCACCCCCCACCCAGCCCCTGCCCCCCCGGAGTATCTTTTTGACCAAACCTGCCAGGAAATGGGGTAATCTAGGTCATTGCTGTCTTTGGAGCAATAGTCTTAGCAGTGATCCACAGAGCTGCTCAGCTAGTGGTTCCTGAATTGGGAGGAACCTCAGAATCACCAAGAAAATAGATCATAAATGCATTGGGGCCCTGTTGCCAGAGATTGTAATTTGCGAGGTCAGGGGTTACAGATTTACTTTTTTAGCATGATACCTTGATAATTCTCATAACTCACCAGATTTGGGAGCTATTATTCTGGATAGTTTGTAAGTTTGCTTTTTTAGTAGTATTTGCATATTTTTTTCTGGGAAACACATTTGTGGTATTGGGTCAGGAAAGAATTAGAATATATAGAATATATATAAATATATATAATATATAGAATATATATAAATACATATAAATATAGAATATATATTTTTTAGCCCAGCACTTTGGTTATTTCATACTCTTGTGTGTAAAGATGTGTATCTTTTTTCTGAATTGGAAAAAGTATTATTGCCTTTGCCCTCTAATTCAAGCTGTAACACTTAAGTGCGGGTAATTAGTGATCATAAACCTAAGGCAGGCAAGGATGACTTGGGAACATGATATAACCCAGAGGTAAAGAAGCTGAAGTTCATAGCATATTGGAAACATAGAATGGGAATCCTTGAGATTTCCAGAAAGGTGTCACTTCTGTAGAATTTCCACAAATGTGTCCATACCATCTTGTACGATTCTGGCTTCAGGATCTCACAACCCTGATTAAGTAATGTGATTATTTAGAATGGAAGGGGCTAGTTGATCATAACATAGGTCAAATATTAACATCTTCACCCTTGCTTTCTGGGAATGAGTCAGGGGTAACTATAGGAAAATCTAACTCTTTTTAGCCCATGTCAGATTTCTCAGCAAATCTTCAAAGCTCTACCTTTAAATTACTCCCAGAATTGGATGATTCTCTACCTTTCCCCCCCACCCCTGTAACCACTGTGGACCACCCTTCCATTGTTTCTTTTGAATTACCATAATAACCTGTAACTGGACCCTCTCCAGCCCTTGTCACCTACTAAACATGCATGCATATGTTCTGTTTGCATTACAACACACTAATGGACTCTGAAAAATCCAGTCTCTACTAGAAATACCCTAGTACCTATGCATCAACCTCACAGTAAAAGCCTCTTTATCATGACTACAAGGTCCCTCCAATACCCCCCTAGCTCACTCCTACTACTCTTTCCTTTCCGTATCCTGCTTTAGCCGCAGTGGTAAGCTTTCTGTTGGTTGAACTGCCTCAGGATATTGACACCTGCTGTTTCCTCCGTCTGGAGTGTTTTTCCCCACACATGTGCATAGCCCACCTGTCAGTCCTTCCAGGTCTTCGCCTAACCATCATCATCTCAGTGAAGCCTGCCTCGGTCATCCTATTTAAAACTTTAATCCTGCCCAGGACACATTAATATTTGCCATGTTTCTATGTTACATGCTTAGCACCTAACATGATCTCTTTATGATGTGTTATATTTTATGTACCTTACTGTCGGTCTCATCAGACAGGGTAACGAAAGCTCTGTCCAGATGGAACAGTGCCTAGTTCTAGGTGCTCAAGAATAACTTGCATTAGTGAAAAAAGATCTCTTGTATAACTGTTGGTTAATTCTCCATTTTAGCTGAGGAATTTCTTCTATATTGTGAATGTGATCAAGTGGAACTCTAATCCTCAGAGCTCAAAAAAGGATGGATCTCTGAGAATTAGAGAACACTGGATATTCTCTCTCTTTTTTTTTTAGATTTTATTTATTTATTTGAGAGAGAGACAGTGAGAGAGAGCATGAGCAAGGAGAAGGTCAGAGGGAGAAGCAGACTCCCCTTGGAGCTGGGAGCCCGATGCGGGACTCGATCCCGGAACTCCAGGATCATGACCTGAGCTGAAGGCAGTCGTCCCAACCTACTGAGCCACCCAGGCGTCCAGAGAACACTGGATATTCTTTTTTTTTTTTTTTTAAAGATTTTATTTATTTGACAGAGAGAGAGAGATCACAAGTAGGCAGAGAGGCAGGCAGAGAGAGAGGGGGAAGCAAGCTCCCTGCTGAGCAGAGAGCCCGATGTGGGGCTCCATCCCAGGATCATGACCCGAGTTGAAGGCAGAGGCTTTAACCCACTGAGCCACCCAGGCGCCCCAACACTGGATATTCTAATCAAGTTCATGCATGTCCTAAACCTCTGCCTTCAGGGATCAGAATATGAAGTCTTCAGGGAGTCTTGAGTAACGTCTAGGCCAGTCTTGTATTTTGCAAATAAGGGAAATGAGGCTGAGAGCAAAAATGGAATTGCCTAAGGTCTGTGAAGTGAGTGGCCGTGCCGAGGTAGGTTTCTGCCTCCTCAGCAGCAGTACAATATTCTGCCTTTCTTGGTCTTGTTGACAAGCGAATGTTTTCTGATAACTTTGGAACTGAAATGTTCTTAAATAAACAACAGTTGTTATTCTTGAGAAGATAAACAGTTTGGGTTTTAGCAAAACCTTGCTCAGCTTCTCCTACATAATTGTTTCATTCCCGGTAAGTGATTCTTAAAATATTCCTGCATATAATATGTGTTTTTTTTACTACATATAAACATGATGAACTATGTGCAGTTTTGACAGGGTGCCCATGTTCTGTGAACCCTGAAGGGCAAGAGTTGTCACTGTATGTATTCAGTTACTTAATAAGTAATAATTGAATTCCAGTATGTGCAAGAAATTATCCTGGACACTGAGAGTCTGGTGACAACACAGTGGAGGCCCTTGTAGAGGACATGGATGACAAAGTGATGATAACAAAAATAATTTCAGATAACAGTATGTGCTTTGAGGGAAACAAAACAGATATGCAGTAGAGATGGGATCCGGAAAAAAAAAATTCTGAGAAGGTGATGGCTGAACAGACCCTTGAAGGAAAAGAACTAATTAGCCTTTGATGATATGGGGATGGAGGGCTGCAGACTTACAAGAACAGAGGTTTTAGGATGGACTAGGCTTATCATGATCAAGGAAGAAAAGAAAGGACAATCTGATTGTGGCATTGCAAACAAAAGGAAGGTTGGTAGAGGATGATGGTCAGAAAAGGAGCAGGAGTTTGATCACCAAAACTCATAGTCCTGGTGAAGATCTTGGGAAACCATAGTGGGGAGTGGTTTTAAGTGGGGGAGTAACATCTCTGGATGAGATTTTGAAAATCTCATAATGGTTAATGAGTAGAGAATGTGTTTCAGAGGAGCAGAAGGAGAAATAGTCAGATTATAGGGGGAAAAATTCCAGAGAAGACAGTGGCTTGGAGAAAGAAGGTTTCGGTGGAGACAGAGGGGAAGGATCCCATCATGTGGTATGGGTACCACACTAAGCACTGCCCAAGCAACCAGATCTCATAAACTGTCTGGATATGTACAACCCCTTCTGGAAGGACAAAGTTGACATACTGGATAGGTTTGGTCAATTCCATCAAAAGGGGATACGTGGTTGCATATGGTTTGAAGGCACACTTCACGGATCACTGGTTCAAGATGATATTATTTTTTAAAAAAAGATGCAGGGGCACCTGGTTGGCTTAGTGGGTTAAGCCTCTGACTTCAGCTCAGGTCATGATCTCAGGGTCCTGGAATCGAGCCCCTCATCAGGCTCTCTGCTCAGCTGGGAGCCTGCTTCCCCCAACACTGCCTGCCTCTCTGCCTACTTGTGACCTCTGACTGTCAAATAAGTAAAATTTTTTAAAAGATCTTTTTATTTATTTATTTGACAGAGAGGGAGGTCACAAGTAGGTAGAAAGGCAGGCAGAGAGAGGAGGGGAAGCAGGCTCCCTGCTGAGCAGAGAGCCCGATGCGGGCTTTGATCCCAGGACCCTGAGATCGTGACCTGAGCTAAAGGCAGAGGCTTAACCCACTGAGACACCCAGGTACCCAAATAAATAAAATCTTTTTTTTTAAAGATTTTATTTATTCATTTGTCAGAGAGAGAGAGAGAGCGAGAGAGCGAGCACAGGCAGACAGAGGCAGAGGGAGAAGCAGGCTCCCTGCTGATCAAGGAGCCCGATGTGGGACTCGATCCCAGGACGCTGGGATCATGACCTGAGCCGAAGGCAGCTGCTTAACCAACTGAGCCACCCAGGCATCCCATAAATAAAATCTTTAAAAAAAAAAAGATGCAGAAAGGATTGTTCTGTGGCCACACAAATGTGGGGAACAGACCCAGCAGATTCCTACTTAGAGAGTCACAGTGCACATTAACTTACTCTGAGAGGTCTAGCAGTAAAGGCATTTAACTTCGTCTTTCCCACACTTCCTAAAACGCTTTGATCACGCTTTGATCACGCTTTGATCACGAAACCCTGTTTCCTTTTCTGCCTTCCTCCCAGAACACTCATTAGTAGGGTGAGGGGCGCGGTTTTGAGTCAGCTGATGCCGGGGAAGAGAGACATTGTGCTCTGTTGCATACAGACTTCACGTTGTGTGCTCTTGGACACACCACTTTTCCTGCTGGAACCTCCGTGTCCTCATCAGTACAAATGTAAGGTCAGAATCACAGGTCATTAACCTCACTTTGTTTTATCCAGCAATTTTGGGTAAAGTTGTTTTTCTGCAAATCCTCAAAGGGTAGTTACTTGGGATAAAGCTGCCAACTCAGTTTAAATGATCGTTTGGTGGTACCGCTTCAACCCACCCTTCTCTCCCTGAGCTGATCATGGCTGGCTTTCTTTATACTGTGTTGAGTATTTTTTTTTTTTAATCCTTTTCCCTTGCAAAGAAGGCATTTAACAACTGGATCAGAAGTGCTGCTGGCCCAAGGTCTGAATCTCCTAGGAGAAGAGTTACAACATGGTGGAGCTGGGTCAGACCAAATGGATTTACAGTACAGCTGGCGATACTCACTTAGAGGTTACTAGGCAACTGTGCAGCGCGGGATGGAACAGATATTGATACTCAGACTGTGTCTTGTAAGCCCATTTGCTTCAAATCTCAAGGGATGCATTTCTTAGCAAAAAGAGCAGAGTATTGAGAGAACAGTCTTTTGTTCAAAGAATTTTCTGTACTCTGAAAACAATGAAAACTTAAGGCACGTTTTTGCATGTTTAAGGCTGCATTAGCTCTTCAACCAAAAGATCCATCCTGCCTTCTGTCCTCCCTTCATGTTTTTTTCTTTCTTTCACATTTAGAGGATGAGCCATCAGCCTATTTCTCGGGACCCTGAACATCCTTAGCTATGCCTTTGGGAACTGTAAGCAAGCCTGCGGAACAGGCAGACAGAACAGAGGAAGACTATCAGGAGGTTGGTGGAGGGAATGGGGTTCCAAAGCCATGGAATCATGGAGGTAGGAGAGAGGAAGAGAATGAGAAAGGATAAGAAAAGTTGATGGAGAAGTACACTCAGTTTGGAGAGGGAAAGATAGAGGAAGCATTTCCAAATTGCTGTTACTTTTTTGGTTCAAATACACATAAGGGCAGCTAAGCCAAGTCCATTGGGGTCTCTATCCCTTTCTTTGTTATGGTAGCAATAGAATAGAATGTATTAATCTATTCCTAAATAGGTTTTGGTGTTAGTTCCAATGTGTATGCGTGTGTGTGGGGGTGAGGTTCCCTATACCAACAAGCAGTTTTTGGGACACCACCAGCCTGTCGTCCAATTCAACTCCATCCTGACACTACCTAGAGAGAGCATCAGATCCCACAGGTTGAAGATTCAATCCCACAAGATGCCCCCTACCAACCACCCCACACTCCCCCCAAGCCCCCACCAAACCGTCAGATGCCAATTGCCAGTCCAGGGTGTTTCCTGTGCTTCTGACTAACCTGCTACACATTAGAGGTTCCCATGATCTCCTCCTTGGACTTCAGCTGCCAATCAGAAGTTGCAATTGTTACCTGTATGTCCAACTGACTATAAATCAGGTTTCCAAGACCCCTTTCTCAGGTTCAATTAATTTGCTACAGCTACTCACAGAACTCAGACATTTTAGTGACTAGATCACCAGTTGGTTATAAAAGGCTATCACTCTGAAACGGCAAGAGGAGAGGGATAAGGCAGGGCATGAAGAAAGGGCTCTGAGCTTCCATGCTCTCTCTAGGCACACCACCGTCCCAGTCACCAACCCAGAGGCTCTCTGAACTCTGTGCTTTTGGATTTTTATGGAGACTTCATTACATAATCATAATCGATTAAACCATTGACCGTTGGTGATTGATTCACACTCTATCCCTGCCCCCCTCCGGGAAGTTGGGGTGGATATGAAAATTTCCAGCCCTGTGATCACAGGGTCAGTTCTCCTGACAGCCAGCTCCTACCTTAGTTACCTAAGGTACCTTTCCATGTCCTTCCTTAACAGAACAAATAACACCTTTATCTTTCCTATCACAGGAAATTGCAAGGTTTTATTTTTTTTCCTCATTTTAAAAATTCAAATTTAGTTAACATATAATGTATTGTTGGTTTTGGAGGTTCAGATCAGTGATTCAACAGTCTTTATAACACCCAGTGCTCATTACATCATGTGTCCTCCTTAATATCCATCGCTCAGTTTCCCCATCCCCCAACCCGCTCCCCTCCAGCAACCCTGTTTGTTTGCTATGATTAAGAGTCTCTTATTGTTTGTCTCCCTCTCTGATTTTATCTCGTTTTATTTTTTCCTCGCTTCCCCTATGATCCTCTGTTTTTGTTTCTTGAATTCCACATATGAGTGAGATCATATGGTAATTGTCATTTAGGAGCTCTTTGCCAGAAACAGAGAGTTTTGTCTTTGGCAGCTCCATGTCTGAGCTTTTCCTCAGATCCCAGTAATCTATTTTGGGAGAGGAGGTAGATGTGGCAAGAGAAGCACACTGAGTATAAAGAATGAATCGGGGAGAGAAAACTGACCAGGGATAGAAGAAATGAATTTGTTGGATATGCAAGGATGGGGGCAGAAAAATATACTCGGGAAGGAGCTTAATTTGGCGAGAGTTTCAGTGAGGTTGAGAGTGAATTGGGGCACGAAAGAGGCTTTGGAGCAAGTATGGGTATAGGAAAAACAGTGTGTGAGGAAGGAGAGATTTCCATGGAGTGCAAATTGGAGCTTCTTGTATGATGTTATCGAAGTAAAACCAGTAAAGATGGCGATCACTCGTAAGCCTCTGACCCGTCTACTGCTTATGACACAAATCAAGGACTGGATGACATGCAGCCTTAGGAAGGATGAAAAGGAGGAGAAGAGCTGAGAGGGCTGAGTGGGGTGATCCATACACAGAAGTAAGTACATAGGAAAGGAAGGGAAATGTTCCCTATTTTCACCAAAGGCTCAAAATTCTAAGCCAGAAAATTTAAATTGCAATGCACTTCTTGGTGGTACAAGTGTACTAGGAAATTTTTTTGATTTTCACCTAACTTGACAAATCTGATTCCTGGCATTGTTAAGAAAATGTTGACTGTGGCATCTTTCTGGCTTACAGAGAGAACACTTCTTTTGTGGGAGAAGAATACATTGAACCGATTTCCTGGTCTGAGCATTTGTGATTTAATGATTCAGTACCTCTGAAACCAATTTTAAAATAGTCAACATCAATTCTGAATGCTTGTCCCAACACACTCTTTCCACTGGCTTTGCCCTCTTGAGATTTGTTTGCTATCAATATTCCTTACGTTGCTTTCTGTCTTATTTCTGAGGCTGCATTCAAAGAGGCTAGGTGGAATGAAATCACCATCCTGTTTCTATTCATGTAGATGTTCAGCAGGGTTTTGCAGTGCCAGCAGTAATCATCTCCAGGATTCTGCGGTGGTCGAGGTACCCATTATGCTGACAAAGTTCAGTATTGAGAAAAGCATTGGCATAAGGAATCATACAAGTGTGTCCCGAGGAACATGGAGCGCGCAAGATACTGTTTGGCAAAAGAGTTTCACAGTCAAATCAGTTTGCAGACTTCCAGTACTGCTGGTTTAAGATAAAAGCTATTCGGTTAAATGATATCTAGTATCACGCGTGCACTTAACATTTTGGTTACCTTGACAAGCCACTGAAACTCTGCAGTTGTAGAGGTTGGAAGTCACATTCTTTGTCTTCTCTACACAATAGGGTTACAACCTATCTATCCTTCAGTTGTGGTCCGGAGGGTGAAGTCCTGACTCTATGGTCAGAGAGTTTATATTAGAATTACAGTTCATCCTCCTAAAGTTGTGTGACTCAACCAAGTTACTAAATTTGCCTGAGCTTTAGTTTATCCTTAGGTATAATTAATAGTATATTTATCTCATGGGGTTGTTAGGCATAGATGAGGTAGCCAGTCTGGAAAAGGTAATTGTTATCATAGAACTACTTCAATCATTACCAGGCCAATCCTAATGAGAAGCACTACTATCATTAGCAGTAACAATGACGATAAAACGTATTTTTTGGGAAAAAAAAAAAAAGGTAGTAATTGTAGCAGGAATAGCAGTAATAACTATTGTTGATTGAGCACTGGGGTTTTGGCCAGGCAGTATTCTAAGAACGTAGAGGATTTTTGTGAGAAATAGCAGTTAGGTATCTAATTATACCTGTTTTTACCGAGAAGAGTACTGTGGTTCAGTCTTGTAATCTGTAAGTAGCAGAGCTATGCACTCCCATCCAGTGTCTGAGGACTTTTTTTTTTTTTAAGTTATTTTCACACCCAATGTGGGGCTCAAACTCCCAACCCCAAGGTCAAGAGTCTCATGCTCTACCGACTGAGCCAGGTAGGCACTTCAGAGCTGCTGGAGGATTTTAACCTAATTTCTCTCCCAAGTTGAATGTCCCTTTCACCTGCCCCTTGGTGCTGTTTGCCTCTCTGTTCTCTAGCTCTGTGAGGGCTTTAAAAGGAGAAAAACGTGTGATCTTCCCTTCAGAGTTCATCAGCAAGTCCCTATGGGTGGAAATTAAAGAAGTACAGATGGGATAAGCACAGGAGGCACTTCGATTTTCCTCCTGGGATATAAAAGAATTTTTATATGCTGATCATTGATTGGAAAAAAAAAAGTGGATGGCACTGGGTTCTCAGAGGAGTTACGCATGGTGAATCTTCAAAGGCAGGAGTGGAGCCCTCTGGGTTGGGTTGGACCTGTAGCCCTGGTTCTGGAAATGTTGAAGATCGGGCCTTGCACGTCTTGGAAGAAAAATGGGCAAGATTGCCATCTAGTGGACTCTGAGCTAACTTCAGCTAAAAAAAAAAAAAAAAAAAAAAGAAAAAAAAAAAAAAAAGCTGTGTTTAGTGAGACCGATCTAAAATAAGTAACATGAATGAGTACTTGGATTAAATATGTAATGGAAAAATGTAAACTGAATCAGGCCAATATTCAAGCTGAATTCTTAGTGGATCAATAGAAGCCCAAAATGCATTTTAGATGTTCAGATGCATGGGTTATTAAACGCTAAAGAGAACCTAAGATTAACATCTTCAACCTCTTCTTTTTTTTTTATTAAAGATTTTTATTTATTTATTTCACAGAGAGAGCACAAGCAGGGGGGAGTGGCAGGCAGAGGGAGAGGGGGAAGCAGGCTCCCTACTGAGCAGAGAGCCCAATGCAGGGCTCGATTCCAGGACCCTGAGATCATGACCTGAGCCAAAGGCAGAGGCTTAACCCACTGAGCCATCCAGGTGTCCCCTCAACCTCTTCTTTTTGCAGCCCAAGGGAGGTCAGTAACTTGCTTAAGGTCATATGACACGAGGACGTGTACTCAAGGCTTGGTAAATCCATGTGCTGGGCTTGGACTTTAATACTGTGTATAGAGCAGGGCACTGTCCTTTATAATATAAACAAAACATGAATTCATCCCAAATTGAATAAATCAAGCTAGCCATTATAGATTCATATTAACAAAAGAAGACGGGTGTTATAAGCAGGAAATTGTTTGAACTCTTTTTGGAAATGTCTCTGCATACCATGGAAGCCCTACTTAGGTCACAGTGATGGAAAATAACAGTATTTTACTCTGGGTTCAAAAGCATTTCTCTGTGTCCATGATTTAGGGATTTGTTCAATACACGTAACTGAAGAGTAGGTTAGGGGACCACGTTATCATAAAACCCTGTGGACTTTAATTCTGTCTCTATTCAGCTATCAACTTTTGACTTTTGCACCCATGTTTCCCATAGAAATTAAGGGGAAAGGAAGGACCAAGAGTTTTACTGCTCGTAAATGTCAGTTGAGATGTTTCAGAGCGAGGAGGGGAATAACTCCTATTCTGAGTCATGGCTATGCTCCGTCTAGCCTGTGTTATCTGGAGTTTTTCTTTGTTCTTCTCTGGAGTAGAGACTGTGATAATGGACCCCTCAGCTCGGGGTCCTTGTGAGATTTAAGAGAGTAGAACCGTAATAAGATACTCCGTAGGTATTCTCCAATTCCTTCTCCCTCTCTCTCCTTCCTCCCTCCTCTGGGGAAAGTTGTCATATTTTTATTCAGTTTTCCTAGCCTTTTCTTCTCAAACTCCAAACCAAACCTGCAGAAATCCTGAAAGACTAGTTCACTGGATATCCAAACACCCTTCTGGTCAACTCAACCAGTTGTTAATTTCAACCAGTTGTTAATATTTGAAAGTTGTATCCATTATGTCCTCCGCTCCTCAACTCTTCTGAATGCATCACCTAAAAACAACATTTTCTGGTATAACCGCACTACCGTGAACGCCAATAAGGAAGTTAATAATTCTGTAGTGTTGTCTAATATGCTTTACACTCAAATTTCTTTAATTGTCCTATGCATGGTTTTACATTATTTTCAATCCAGGATCCAGCCAAGGTTACTTTTGATTGTTACTTTAGTTTCTTGTCCTCTGAAACTGTATCCCTAAAATTAAATGTTTTGTCAGGATGTTGACTTTTTTGAAGATCTTAGGAAGCAGATTATAACTCTTAGTGATACCAACTGTGATCACTTGATTAAGATGGTAACTGCTAGGTATCTCTGCTATAAAGGTATATTTTTCTGATTTTAGGAAGTATTTGGAGGATAATTCTTTGGGGCTGTATGAACATTCTGTCCCCAAATAAATTTTGACACAAAAGTTTTATGCATCCATTAAGGAACTGTAGCTGAATTGTTACTAGATTGAAAGTTGAAAAATGGTAATTTTCCTCCTATTTTTTTTGCTACAGTGATTATTTGGAAGTCTTTTAAAAAGAACTTTCTTTTTTTCCCCCTCTTCTTTCTCTCAGGTGCTATTATAGATCCATTTTTTTTTAACTCTGTTTCCATAATTTTCCTTAAAGTTTAAGTTGTTGCAAATTTGTTGTATGATAGCTCCTTGGGGCCAGATTCTCTGTTATTTCATGTGCTTGACTGTTTCCTTTCTGGCACAAGCTGTTGGAGGCTCCTCCTGTACTTTTCCTAGCCCATCCCAGAATTAGGAATCAGCACTTAAAGGAATGGAGAATGATACTTAGAAACTGAGACCTGAATACTAGATGAAGCACTATACAAATATTTTTAAAACCCTGGTGGTAGAGTAAAAATAAGATTAGAGAAAAATGCAGCTGGCTTTGCATATTTTGTCAAACGACCCCTCTGCTTGGTTAAATCCTCCTTCAACTTTAACTTCTCATATATTCTGAGAAAAACATAAAGTTCAAGGTCCCTCAGGATTAGGATCATTTTCCCCTAACATATCTGCCTCTGGAGCCCTAAACTTTCCTAACACTCAGCACACGTGCAAATATTCAAAGTATATCTTGTCTGAAAGGGCTATCTCAGAGTTCCCAGATACCTCCCCAGCACCAAACATGAAAGACAGACAGCCTCCCCGCTCCTGCTAGCAACATCTGCCCCCCTAGTGGTATATTTGTTACATTGTAACACATTATGATTGACACATTTGTTCACCCAACAGTTCACTCATGGTGTTATACATGGTGTTATACATGTTATACACTCAGGTGTTATTCTGTGGGCTTTGACAAGTATATGACATGTATTTACCACTGTAGTATACAGAATAGTTTCATGGCCCTAAAAATCTTCTGTGGTCTGCCCAGTCATCCTTCCCTCTTCCTTAATCCCTGGCAACCACTACCATCTTTTTAAATCTCTGTAATTTTGTCTTTTTTTTTTTTTTTTGGAATGCCCTATATTGGCAATCATCCAGTATGTAGCCTTTTCAGATTGACTTCTTTCAATAACATGCATTTAAGTTTCCTCCGTGTTTTTTCACGGCTTGATTGCTTATTTCTTGTTAGTGCCAAATTATATTCCATGCTGTGTTGTTACCACAGTTTATCACTTACCAAAGGACATCTTGGTGGCTTTCAAGCTGCTATAAACATTCATGTGCAGGTTTTTGTGTACATATAAATTTTCAACTCATTTGTGTGAGAACCAAGTAGGAGGGTTTCTGAATTTTATGGTATGAGTAGGTTTAATTTTATTAAAAACGGTAGAGCATTTAATAAATTGCATACATATGTCCTCACAATTGCCTCCTCTGTGTCCTGTATATGGTACCACAGCTAATAGTTTGGGTGCTATTGTTAACTTCTACGTCTTTGTATTGCCTTACAAATTTTCCCACCCATTTCTCCAAGATCAGTACAATGATATGGGTGCCATCTAGTGGACATAGAGAAAATCTGTTTTCATAGAACGACCACCGCCACAAAAAAATTACATGTAAAATAGATCAATCACAAAATCCCTTCTTTATAAAAACATTTCAATGTTTTGGACCTGGACCAAGTGTTTGGACTAAAATGGAGTCCCAAATTTGGAGAAGCATGGTAGGAAATTAGAAGAATTAGGCAGCCAGTTAATACCCTGAATTTCCAAATTTATTCACTAAATTGACTTTAGATCTTCATACATATACAGAGTTTCTGGAGAGAGGGGGATGAAGTGGAGGACAGAATTAAAGGATTAAAAAAATGGTCATTGTCTCTAGGTCTCCTAATCTTTTTGTAGGGTAAGAGTAGTTAGAAACGTACCAGTTATGATGATTCACTATTAAACTGTGAATTGCACATGAGAGGAGAGGGAAACCCAGAGGGCAGACTGCTCCCTGTAAATGTCACTGAAAAACTTTGCATGGTCACAAGTCTTGAAATACAAGAAGCTGTGGATAGGTAACGGGAGCATCACGAAAAAAAGGATAAATTCAGGGCAATAGTAAAAAAGAGTTTTGAATTACAGAGATCCACGCAGATTATCTATATTTATTCTAATTCAGTGGGACTTAGAGAAGAGGCAGGGGGTAAGTGATATAATTGAACTATCTCTAGGAGACTCTAATGAAGAGTAATGGAGATAATAAAGGGTAATGCTAGCACTAAAATTGATGATTGGAAGAGCTAACCCTTGCTGATGTCTCATGTGGAGTCACTGTCCTAATTACTTCTGCATATATTATCTCGTTCAGACTTCATAACAATCTGATGAGATCTAGGTATTACAATCATCCTTGTTTTAATTTGAGGAAACTCAGACCTCAAAAACATATTTTTATAACTTTGACTAAATTACAGAGCTAGAAAGTGAAGGAGCCTGGATTCAAGCCCAGAAGTAAAATTTCAGAGCCTGAGTGTGCTCTCTTGAATTCTGCTAGATTGAGTGAAACAAATGGCATAAACAGATTGAGGAACCTGAATTATGGACCTGTTCTCTCCTTGACATACCTTGGGTAAATCCCATTCTGTTCCTGGGCTTAAGTTTCTTCACCTGCTCAGTAAGACTGTCACATCATACTACCTCTATGGTATCTCTGGGTTCTAAAATATGGCGGTTATATTTAGGATGCTCAATGCTTTGTTCTGATGATTGAATAATACTAAAACATCTAAAGTTACAGAATTCTGCTGAGAGTTTATGTTAAAATACAAGGGCAATGTGATATACTCCTAATCGATCACACATTTTTTCTGTAGTGTTGGGTGTTCTCTCTCCTCCCTCATTCGTGATTTTGAGTTTTTTTTTCTTTTTTTCTTGATGAGTCTGGGTAGAGGTTTATCAATTTTATGTTGTTTTTTTTTTCAAAGAACCAACACCTGGTTTCATTGATCTATTATATTTTTTTGGTTTATTTTGTTTTTTTAGTTTCCATATCATGTATTTCTGCTCCAATCTTCATCATTTATATCCTTTTGCTGGTTTAGGTGTTGTTTTTCTTTTTCTAGCCACACTTATTTTCTGACTTAAAGGGCCTATTCTGGGAGTGCCTGGGTGGCTCAGTTGGTTACGCCTCTGGGCTCTGCACTGGGTGTGGAGCCTGCTTAAGATTCTCTTTCTCCTTCTCTTCCCCTCCTTTTCACCCCCCCCCCAAATAAATAGCCTATTCTGTAAGGTAGGTGTTAAGATTGTCCTATGTGGATAAGTCTATTACTATTGTCAGCGTGAGGGAAATAAAACCTACTCTGGATTAAAATACTGTAGGAGAGTTAGCTCAGTGGGAAAAGAAGCAGTGGCAGGCTAGTCATCCTTGACTCACCCCCAGCACCCCCAACTAACATCTGTTGAGTCCTATTAGTAGAACTTAGAAAGCTCTCTGGAGTCTGTCTGAAACTCCACTGAATTTACACAAAGTTGCTTTGAATCTTTTCAGAGCACTCATTCCCACCACTGTTATCCTAACCCAGGACCTTATCCTTGTTCCTGAAAACTACTATAATGACTAGGTTACAAGTCTCCCTGCCTCCGGTATGGCCTTCTTCCAATCCATTTTTCTGCTGAAACCCATCCAGTAGCTTTTCTGTGCACTTGGGATGTCTTCCCAGAATTCTCACTTCATTCCCATGGTTTAGGAGGTATTTCCTGTTTAAGACACTGCTTACTGTCCAGCCCCTAGGCCACGTTTCTCCCTATCTTGACTTTTTAAAGCTTGGACTTCACTGTCATTGAAAAGCACCCTTGACTTTCATCCTTACGGTATAGGCTGTCTTGACATTCTGTAGTACATTAATCCTAGCACCAACTGTATCATGATGCCGTCACCTTTATTGCTTATAGGACTGTAAGGACCATGAAGGCAAGAATCCTATCTGCCTGCTCATGCTTCTATTTCCCATTTGAGTGCAGTGCTTATATTAAAAGAGCAAATGCCTGGTGAATGAATGAATACACGAATGAAAAATACACTGAAAAATCAACATTTAAATACCTAGGAGATTTCCTGAAGGCCAGGGTTAAAGGGGACTAAAATCACATAACCTAACTCCCATGTAGAGCCTGCCTGCTTTTGTGTACCATGTGTACCATGCTTTTGTGTGCCAGTCATAGGTGAGATAAACCCCAGAGGTGTAAAAGGCCTCCATCTTTGCTGCTCTACTGAGCTCTCTGACCCAGAGACGCTCCTAGACGCATGAGCTCCTTCTGTCCCCCCGACTCTGAAGTTTCTTTGCTGTCATTCCTTCTGGTCTGTGATCACCTGTGTGGTAGCCCCTGGAGGGTGTCCTGCTTTGAGGGACTCCTCCCCACTCCCATCCCTGCCCCTTTCCATGCAGTCTTGCCAAAGCCTTATTCAGCCTTGTGTGCTATTGCCGTCTCATGGCCATCTCTTTCCTTAATCAGCTGCGAGATCCCTTGAACGCTTGACCATCATTTTAACGATGTTGGGTTTTATCTTAAGGGTGATGGGAAGTAGATAGGGGTGACATGATCTAACATTGCAAAAGATTCAACAGTTGGAGAGGACTAAGAAGGGAACAACACCAATGAAGATGCTGCTGTTTTAATCTAGGTGAGAAAAGAGGGAGATAGAATTAAGGTAGTGGTAGTGGAAATGGGAGAGAAGGGAAAGAAAGCAAATGCATGTTGCAGGTAGAGTGTGAATATACTCCCTGATGGCTTAGAAGTGGGAAAATAAGGAATCAAAAATAAGTATTTGAGCAACTAGATGGATGTCAGGCCATTTATAAAGATGCATAGGATGGGGGAGGAACAGATCTGTGGATTGAAGGAAAAGTAAATGAAAAGCTCAATTATTGATGTATTAACCTTAAAAAATGAATAGTGATTTTTCCCCCTCCCTGTTTTGGGAATCTTGTAGGATCTACTTTATATCAGCAGTGCCCTAAGATGTCATCATGTTATGCCTTGGAATGAGTCCATTTTCATTTTTTGTTCTGGGAATTTGGTGGGTGCCCTTCATCGGTAGCAACATGCCCCTTGAGTCCAAGACTTTCTTTGAAAAATTTTAATGTCTTACTTCCCTATATGTACCATGTTTGTTCTTTCTAGAATTTCTATTATTTGGATGTTGGAATGTGCGGACTGTTGATCTAATTTTAAATCTATCTATCTTTGTCTTTTTGCTCTACTTTCTAGTTTCACTAAACTTTATTTTCTAACCCTTTTGTGAGACTTAAATATCTGCTCAACTTTTTTTTTTTTTTTTCTCTCTCTTAAGTAGGCTTCACACCCAATGTGGGACTCAAACTCACGACCCTGAGATCAAGAGTTGAATGCCCTACTGACTGAGCCAGCCAGGTGCCCGCTGGTACATTTTTAATATGTAAGAGCTCTGTTTGGCTTTTCAGAAACATATCCCTTTTTGCATCCTATATATGTTTTGTTGATAAAATATTTTGAAATATTTGCTGTAGTTTCTGAAGGTATGTTGGGATATCATTAAGATGTTATTTAAACTTTTCTTCTTAGCTGTCAGCTATATTTTACGCCTGGGGCTTGGTATTTTTTAAAATGATTTTCTCAGATGTTTGGGAGCTTTGTTTCTTCTTATTTAAGATTGAGGTACTTGAAATCTAGTAGACGCATTGAGCATGATGTTGGTGCCGGTCAACAGTGAGCTTTACCCGGGGGTAATCTGAAAGGATCCTTTTTCTGGGGTAGAGGATTCCCCGAAATGTGAATATCTTTAGGTCTTTCCTCTAATGATACTCCTCAGAGGAGACTCAGGGATTCAGATTCCCTGCCATTTCTGGGAGGGCACTGACTGCTAGATTTCTGGGCACCAAAGAAGGGGTAGGGGAAGCCATGGTTCAACAGTCAGTATAATTTCACAATCTAGAGAAGAAGAAACATCTGAAAAGGAGGGAGAAAAAGAACCTAGTGTCCCTCATTCACAGCCAAAATGTGGTCTGCCGACAACTAGATCTAATTTGGTTCCAGAAAGGGAACTAAAACTCACTTTGCCATAAAGATTAAAGTGTTGGCTGGAAATTGCTTGCTATGGAGTTGAGACAAAGTCTTGTGTCTTAAAGATTGACTGATACTTTACCTAAAGGTCACAAGAATAGTCTTGGAGTCTATAAGAATTTTAATTCAGGGACAGAGAAGGGTCCCAGTTGAGCAGGATAAAAGAGGAAATTGCATCTTTTGTGATAACTCTTCATGGTTCCCACTGACTTCAGTATATAGTAATGACATATCTGATGACCAATCTAAGGTTAATCAGCATGTTAAATGTCTCTATTAAAATTACAAGGACCTTAGAGTATTCTGTCTCTGATCCCCTTCCAATTTACATGTAATTTTTGGGTAGTATTTATAGGTGTTCTTCATTTTATTGTGCTTCCCAGATACTGTGCTTTATACAGATTGAAGGTTTGTGGCAACCCTGTGTTGGGAGATCTCTAGGCACCATTTTTTCAACAGCATTTGCTCACTTCATGTCTCTGGGTTACATGCTGTAATTCTTGGAATATTTCAAACTTTGTCATTATTATATTTGTTATGGCAATCTGTGAGCAGTGATTACAGTTCACTGAAAACGCAGACGATGGTTAAACTTTTTTAATGTGTTTTACGTTATGGTCTGTACATTTCTTAAGACCCAATGCCATTGCACACTGAATAGACTACAATACAGTATAAGCATAATTTTATATGCATTGGGAAACCAAAAAATTCATTTGACTCACTTTATTGCAGTGGTCTGGAACTGAGCCTGAATATCTCTGAGGTATGCCTATACTCAACTTTTAAAGCCTAGGATTTGGTATTAATTTTAAATTTGCCAAATTCTTGCCATTTTTTTCTTTAAATCTTAGAACTTCTTTCTAGGTCATCTTTCAATTTTACATAATCACGAAATCCTTTAAAAATTTCTTTTTTAAGGTTTTGCTGGTGGCAAGCTCTTAAAAAGTATTTGGAACATGAAACATGTTTAAATAGTTTTATTGGGTATTTGATATTTTGAGATTAACATTCACTCTCTGACTTTGATTTCTGCTGTCAAGAACCCTGCTTTCAGTTCATTACTCATCACCCGGAGTCTGACTCTTCTCTTAGGCTGCCTTTAAATCCTTCTCCTTGATTTACTGTTTTACAGTTATACTACCATACAGCTGGGTGTGCATTTCTTGTTGTCTTTCGTAGCCGGTATACATTAGTGTGTAATCTTCCTGGTTTTGAGATACAATTGACATATAACATTATATTAATTTCTGGTATATGATCTAATAACTCACTATTTGTATATATTGCAAAATGATCACCCTGATAAGTCTGTTCAACATCTGTCACCACATGTAGTTATGATCTTTTTCTTGTGATGAGGACTTTTAAGATGTCTGTTAGCAACTTTCAGATATGCAACAGTGTCATTAACTGTAGTCACCGTGCTATGGTTACATCCTGTGACTGACTGACTGACTTATTTATTTTTATTTTTTAAGTTAACATATTATGTATTATTTGCCCCAAGGGTACAGGTCTGTGAATCATGAGTCTTACACAATTCACAGCACTCACCATATAGCACATACCCTCCCCAATGTCCATCACCCAGTCACCCTATCATTACCCCCCCACCCCCCAGCAATTCTCAGTTTGTTTCCCGAGATTAAGAGTCTCTTATGGTTTGTCTCCCTCCCCAGTTCCATCTTGTTTCGTTTTTCCCTCTCTTCCCCCCACCTCTGCCCTTCCTCTCAAATTCCTCATATCAGAGAGATCATATGATAATTGTCTTTCTCTGATTGATTTATTTCACTTAGCATAATACCCTCTAGTTCCATCTATGTCATTACAAATGGCAATATTTCAATTTTTTGTGATGGCTGCCTCGTATTCCATTGTATGTATATACCACATCTTCTTTATCCATTCATCTGTTGATGGACATCTGGGCTCTTTGCATAGTTTGGCTATTGTGGACATTGCTGCTATAAACATTGGGGTACACATGCCCCTTCAGATCACTACCTTTGTATCTTTGGGGTAAATACCCAGTGGTGCGATTCCTGGGTCATAGGGTAGCTCTATTTTCAACTTCTTGAGGAATCTCCATATTGTTTTCCAGACTGGCTGCACCAGCTTGCATTCCCACCAACAATGTAGGAGGGTTCCCCTTTCTCCACATCCTCATGACTTATTTATAACTGGAAGTTTGTATCTTTGGCCCCCTTCACTTATTTCACACATCCCCCTACCCCCCTGCCTCTGGCAACCACCAATCAGTTTGCTGTATCTATGGGTACAGTTTTGTTTTAAATTCTGCATTTAAGAGCAATTGTATGGTATTTGTTTTTTTCCTGTGTGATTTATTTCACTTAACATAATGCCCTCAATGTCCATCCTTGTTGAAAATAGCAAGATTTCCTTCTTTTTTGTGGCCGAATAATACGTGTCTCTCTATGTGTGCATGTCACCTTTTCTTTATCCATTCTTCCACTGATACACTTAGGTTGCTTTCATATTTTGGCTATTATAGATAATACTGCAACGAATATGGTAGTGTGTATATATTTTTGACTTAGCATTTTCCACTCCTTTGGGTAGATACCCAGAAATGGAATTACTGGGTCATATAGTAGTTGTATTTTTAATTTTGTGAGGAAGCTCCATGCTTTCCATGGTGGCTGCTCACATTTGTGTTCCCAACCACAGTGCACAAAGAGGCCGTTCTCTTCACATCCTCACCAACACTTGCTATCTTTAGTCTTTTTATACTGGCCACTTTTAGAGGTGTGAGGGGATACCTCACTGTGGTTTTGATTTACATTTCCCTGGTGGTTAGTGACACTGAAAACCTTTCCCTGTGTCTGTTGGCCATCTGTATGTCTTCTTTGGGTGGTGGTTAATCTTTCCGTTCGCATTGTGGTAGCGCTGCATTTCACTGTGCCTGGTGTTTATGAAACTTCTGTTTACTCTTTGAGAGAATAAGCCTTTAATTCTCTGTCATAATAGGAGAAGGCGATGAACACTTGCCTGAATTTGTGGAATAAGGAAAGGGATTTAGCGGCTGCAGGAAGCAAGCACTGGGGCTTGCATCCTGCCTGAGAGAAGTAACAAGGTCCAGGTATAACCGAAGTCCCCTTTGATAACGGTTTACAAAAGCACAGATACTTGGGTGTAAATACAAAGCCCTTAGTAGACATTTAAGTTTGGAGTCCTTTTAAAAAGGATGCTGCCCAAGAGGATAGCCTGGCAGCACAAGGAAGTCCAGCAGTGAGAGGCTGTGGGACGTATTTCTCAGAGTGGAAGCTGAAAAGGGGCTGGGAGCAGCACCCCTCCCTGAGGGGAGCTGTGGCTGAAAGGGCCAGTGCAGGAGACCCTGGAAATCCCCAGGAAGCCTCCTCCCCACCCTCAACTGTGTTTTTGTTATCCCCCATCCACTTTGTTTTTTCTGGCTTGATTCTCTCCATTAAATATATTGTAAATATCATCTTAACGAGGCTTCAGGAGAAAACAAAAGGAAATGTCTTTGTTCACAGAAGTTTCTAAATTTTTTTCTTAACATTTCAATTGTATTTTATGTAGTATTTGGATTTTACTTAATGTAATATTTAATGGGCATTATGGTGCATAATAATAACTAAACATCTGTGATCCTACCTCCAGCCTAAGAAATGGAACAATTTCCTTTGAGCTCATCTTTCTGTGTGGGATCCCTTGGCATCTTCTTCACACTCTGTTCAGAGAAACTTCCTCCTAAACTTGGGTTTCCTTGCTCATTTTTATTTTACTCTGACTTTGAAAAGTAAGTCTATTAGGATTTACTTTTTCTTGCTATTGATAATTCCATTATTTGAAGTCCTCTGGGGTCTATATCTGCTGACTCTTATCTGTGGCTTCCTGCTTCCTCCTGTGTTTATTGCTGTTTTTGTTTGTTCTCCTTTAATGATCTCATTTAGGATTGAATTTGATCATGAAACACTGTAGGACCCCAGTTAGGGATGTTTTGCACCATACTGTGCTTGTGTTTGATTCTGCTGGACCCCAATGGGGGCTGCCAAGCAGAGATTCCCTTATTAAGTTTTCTCTGACCAGACAGGTGTGATCGGTTTCAACTCTAGAAGCAGGTGAGAGCACGCTTTGATTTAAACTTCTCAAGGGGGGGCACCTGGGTGGTTCAGTGGGTTAAAGCCTCTGCCTTTGGCTCAGGTCATGGTCTCAGGGTCCTGGGATCAAGCCCCGTATCGGGCTCTCTGCTCAGCAGGGAGCCTGCTTCCCCCTCTCCCTCTGCCTGCCTCTCTGCCCACTTGTGATCTGTCTCTGTCAAAGAAATAAATAAAATCTTAAAAAAAAAAAAAAGAAAAAAAAAACTTCTCAAGGGATACTATATGTGGAGACATTTGCAGCCAGGATTTCTGGAAAGTTCTTTTCACTGGTGGGTAGAGTTTTCCAGCATGTAGTCCATCTTCGAGATTCCTGGTTTAATGTGGGAGCTCGAGTTCAGCTCCCCAGGACTTTACAAGGGCCTGGAGTTTCCCACTTCCCCTTTCTCCAGTGAGCACACCAATTATAAGAAAACAAAACAGGCTTATTGCTGATAAGGAAAAAGTTTGGGTGGTCTATGTAGATCAAACCAGCTACACCATTTCCTGAGGCCATAGCCTCATCCAGAGAAAGGCCCTGGATCTTTAATTCTGTGAAGGCTGACGAAGGTGAAGAAGTTGCAGCAGTAGAGTTCGAAGCCAGCAGACGTTGGTTCATGAGGTTTAAGGAAAGAAACTGTCTCCATTACATCCAAGTGCAAGGTGAAGCAACAAGTCCTCCAGAAGATCCAGCCAAGATCATTAACAGAGGTGGTGACACTAAACACCAGATCATCGATGAAGCCAAAACAGCCTCGTATCGGACAAAGATGCCATCTAGGATTTTCATAAAAGAAATCAATGTCTGGCCTCAGAATTTCAAAGGTTGAGCTGACTCTCTTGTGAGGGGCTTATGCAGCCGATGACTTTAAGTTGAAGGCATTATGCTCATTCACACCCTGAAAATCCTGGAACCCTTAAGAGTTATGCTAAATCTCCTCTGCCTGTGCTCCATAAATGAAACAAAACCCGATAATAGCACATCTGTTTACAACATGCCTTACAGACTATTTTAAGTCCACTGTTGAGACCTATGCTCCCAAAAAAAGATTCAAAATGTTGCTGCTCACCGACAATGCACCTGGTCACCCAAGAGCTCTGATGGAGATGTACAGCAAGATGAATGTTTCCTTTTTTCATGCCTGCTAACACAACATCCATTCTGCAGCCCATGGATCAAGGAGTCATTTTGACTTTCAAGTATTATTATTTAAGAAATACATTTCATAAGGCAGTAGCTGCTGTGGACAGTGATGCCTCTGATGGATCTGGGCCAAGTCAATTGAACATTCTTGATACATGGGAAGAGGTAACAATATCCACATCAAACAAGAGTTTGGAACTCCTTGGTTGGTTGAGTCCAACCCTCATGGATGATTTTGAGGGGTTCGAGTTCAGTGGAGAAAGGTGGTGGAGAAGTGGTGGAAGTAGTAAGAGAACCAGAATGAGAAGTGGAGCCTTGGGGGTGTGATGGAATTGTTGCAAGCTCATGATAAAACTTGAATGGATGAAGAATTGCTTCTAATGGATGAGCAAAAGTTTTTTCTTGAGATGGAATCTACTCTTGGTAAAGATGCCATGAATATTATTGAAATGACCACAAAGGCTTTGGAATTTCACCTAAATGGAGTTGATAAAGCAGCCACAGGGATTGACTCCAATTTTAAAAGAAGTTCTCCTGTGAGTAAAATGCTCTCAAACAGCCTCACACGCTATGGAGAAGTGATTCATGAAAGGAAGACTTGATTCTTGTGGCAAACTTCGTGGTTGTCTTATTTTAACACATTGGCACAGCCACCCCAGTCCTTAGCAACCCATCCTCTCATCAGTCAGCAGCCACCACGTCGAGGCAAGCCCTCTACCAGCAAAAAATTAAGACTCACTGAAAGTTCAGGTGATGGTTAGCAATTTTAGCAATAAAGTATTTAAGGTATACACATTCTTCTTCAGATATAATACTATTGCACACTTAACAGACTGTAGTGTAAATGTAACTCTTTAATGCACGGGGAAACCAAACAGTTCACTTAACTCACTTTATTGTGATACTCACTTCCTGGCAGTGGTGTGGAAACAAACCTGCAGTATCTCTGAGATATCCTGTACTTGAAGTTTTATAGTATAAATGCTGTTAGGAGAAAAACTTGAATTTCTCTGCTGTTCAATTGCATTTTAGTTGTCAGTATTACTCCTGCTGCTGTTTTTCCTGTTTGGCTTTTGATTGTTATGTATTGCTAGTTTTATTGCAAAGATTAGAAAGTAAATCCATATTCTTCTTGCTTTATACTTATTTAAAAAGTTTTTCTTTGTGCCATATTAGGCAGTTTTTTTTTATTATTTTTTATAAACATATAGTATATTTTTATCCCCAGGGGTACAGGTCTGTGAATCGCCAGGTTTACACACTTCACAGCACTCACCATAGCCCATACCCTCCCTAATGTCCATAACCCCACCCCCTTTCTCCCAACCCCCCTCCCCCCATCAACCCTCAGTTTGTTTTGTGAGATTAAGAGTCACTTATGGTTTGTCTCCCTCCCAATCCCATCTTGTTTCATTTATTCTTCTCCTACCCACTTAACCTCCCATGTTGCATCTCCACTTCTTCATATCAGGGAGATCATATGATAGCTGTCTTTCTCTGATTGACTTATTTCGCTAAGCGTGATACCCTCTAGTTCCATCCACGTCGTCGCAAATGGCAAGATTTCATTTCTTTTGATGGCTGCATAGTATTCCATTGTGTATATACACCACCTCTTCTTTATCCATTCATCTGTTGATGGACATCTAGGTTCTTTCCATAGTTTGGCTATTGTAGACATTGCTTCTATAAACATTCGGGTGCACGTGCCCCTTCGGATCACTATGTTTGTATCTTTAGGGTAAATACCCAGTAGTGCAATTGCTGGGTCATTGGGTAGTTCTCTTTTCAACATTTTGAGGAACCTCCATGCTGTTTTCCAGAGTGGTCGCACCAGCTTGCATTCCCACCAACAGTGTAGGAGGGTTCCCCTTTCTCCGCATCCTTGCCAGCATCTGTCATTTCGTGACTTGTTCATTTTAGCCATTCTGACTGGTGTGAGGTGATACCTCATTGTGGTTTTGATTTGTATTTCCCTGATGCCGAGTGATGTGGAGCACTTTTTCATGTGTCTGTTGGCCATCTGGATGTCTTCTTTGCAGAAATGTCTGTTCATGTCTTCATTTTTTTTTTTTTAAGTTAAATCAAATGGAGTGTGTTCTCTCTGCAATATACTTATTTTATTGTTAAGGTCCCCTAAATAACAATAACAATTATTTTTACCCAGCTGAAATGTCAGTTTTGTAAGAGATTGTTACTTTCCCACCACTTTTTGTAAATTTCTCTTTCCTTGTCTTTGGATGTTACTCTATGTGTGTAAGTGTTTTATTTTTCAGTGCTAAAAGGTTGACTGAGAACCACCTTTTTTTGTACATTGTAATCTATACTACACTTAAATGATGTAAATAGCATTTCACCACTTTAATCTCAAATGTTTGCTATATTTTGGTTTAGCTTTTTAACTTCAGACTTTATGTAAATGTTATAGCTTATAATGACCGTATTTTTTTTTTTCATAATAATTTCCATTATGTAGGTTTCTACCTTTAGGCAATACATTTAGTTTTACACATTTTGGGATCATATAGAAATTGAATGATATTCACTTGTTCAACAAGTATTGAACACCTTCTCTATGCCAGGTACTTAAGAGACTGAGTATACAAGTGGACAATAGCCAGACCATATATAAATACAGAATTCTGACGCACAACCTATAGCTGTCTGCCCAGAAAATCAGTCATCTTGTCTACATTAACCATCTAGGCAGCCAATCTTCTCTGCGTCAGACTTGGAGGAAGTTAGACTTCCAACTACTATAACATTAGTCCAGAATGGCCAGGACTTGATTAATAACTGACCAGTCCCTAATATATGTCTCCTCTTTCAACTCAGAACCAACTAGAGAAAGCCCCAAATGCTTCCCCGACCAATCACATACATGCTGTAATTCTTGTAAACCCACCTTTAGCTCCCCATTGACAACAGTGTCCAATTGAGACACACCTGAAATCTTCCCTTTTTCCATTATAAAGCTATTCCACTGCTCTGTCTGCCTTTCAATCTCTGTGAAAATTCAGCAATGGTGGCTGACTCCCTTGTTATAGCAAGCTCAGAATAGATAGCCTTTGCTTGTTCTCATTTGGTTGGTCTTCTGTATTTCTATTTACTATTGTACGAGGAGTACTAGATCAAAGAAAAAGAAAAAATGCTGCTTCCTGGAACTCATGTTCTAGTGGGACAGCAATGGTAAGACACAGTAAAACATGGTAAGTTATATAGAATATGTGAAGGTTATAGTGCAGGGGAAGGGACATCAGGGCTTGGGGACAGAGTTTGCAATTTCTTTTTTTTTTTTTTAAAGATTTTATTTATTTATTTGACAGACAGTTCACAAGTAGGCAGAGAGGCAGGCAGAGAGAGAGAGAGGGAAGCAGGCTCCCTGCTGAGCAGAGAGCCCGATGCGGGACTCGATCCCAGGACCCTGAGATCATGACCTGAGCCGAAGGCAGCGGCTCAACCCACTGAGCCACCCAGGCGCCCCAGAGTTTGCAATTTCAAATGGAGTCAGGGAAGGCTCTATTGAGAAGGTAACATTTGGGCAAAGACTAGAAGATACTGAAGGAGTAAATCATATAGATGTAATGCCAAGGAGAAAGCCTTCCAGGCAGAAGGAACTTCAAAGCAAAGGCTCTGAGGCAAGAGTATCATGGCAGGAAACAACAAAACAAAACAAAACAAATCCCAGCAGGAACTTGGGGGTGAACAAAGAGAGGGAAAAGAAGAGGAGATAGGTCAATGGCCTCAGTGTGGGGTAGGGCAGAGCATGGAAAGATTTGCTTGACATCAGAAGGACCTTGGCTTCTGAATCAAGTAAGCTGAGAAAGAGGAGTGCAGGGTCTGACTTAGGTTTTAAAGAGACGGCTTGGCTGTTGTGTTGAGGATAAATAGGATGACCATACGACCTGGCTTGTGCAAGACAATCTTAGTTTATGCCCATTGTCCTGGTGCCTATCCCATTCAAAATGTCCTGATAGATGATGAAACTCAGGATCACCCTTACAGCAGACTACTGGGGAGCAAGGATGGAAGTAAAGACAGTAGAAAGTTGTCAACAGAGCCAGTGGATTTCCAGATAATCAGATGTGGCACATGGTAGAGAGGGGGGTAGGGGATTGGAGAATGGAGTCAGAGATAACTCTACTGTGTTTTTTGCCCAAGTAATTAAGAAATACAGTTTCATTAACTTAGGTGGAGAAATTGGGATCTAGTTTTTAGAAGATGGCAGTTTGGTTTTGGAAATTCTACTTTCGAGTGGTCTGTTAGATAATCCCATGGAGATGTAAAGCAGGCACTTGAACGAGTTTGGAGTTGAAGGGAGAAGGGCAGGGTAAATGTACAAATGTGTATTCTCTACACGTTGGGGACAATCCTCTACAAATACACAGTTCCCTGTCCAAACAATACAGCATAGCTCTGCCAACTGTTTGTGCAAACTGAGAAGTCGGGCTTAATATAGTTCATCTTTCTTCCAGTAACCACTTCTGTATTCTATTTTTTGTGGGTTGTTTTGGTTTTTTTTGGTACTTGTTTTATTATAGAAGGGACAATAGGAGGAAGGAGGATTTATTTGCCTTTCCGGGCCTGATTGTCCTCAGCTAGAATTCCTGCTCTCTGCCCTCTGGCACAGAGCTCGACCACACTTTGTCTGGCCTTGAAGCTATGCATGCAAGAAGCCCACTCGGCTGAAACTCCTCCTCCAGAAGATGCTGAATATGGCATTCATTGTCTTTTTTATCCTATTTCTTCTGAATTGTCTTGGATCACTTTTGCGTTGAAAATCTCTTCACCTTCAGGAGTGAGTTTGGCCCCCTTCTTGCAGCCCAAGGGCAAGTGCATAGTGGGACTCAAACCACTGTTGGGACAGTGTGCTGTTACTGAGAATGACTCCATTCTCTACCAGGATCTGGGTGGGACCGGTTGGGATTGGATGTGCTGTAGACCACATTACTCATACTTGTTTTGTGTGTACAACACTTGGAGCCCCTGGATAAGATTTCTGTGTCCAGCCGCAAGTCCTGCTCCTTCTCATTGCCCACTCTCCCACCCCCGACACAGACAGTGCGCATGTGACGGGGCTAATTCAGTGTTGGCAATGGGACACCCCAGCCCCTAGTCCCTCTTCTCGGGCTGGGCTGGCACTTGTGCCAGTTGCCATGACAGACACCCATCGCTCGGTGCTGGCTGGAAAAGAGATGCTATCATTTTGAAATATAATAACTCCAAATAGACATATGACTATATTTATTAAATCTTCCCGGAAAACTAGAAACTCAATGGACCTTCAGATAAACTCCTGCTTCATTTCTGAATTACTTACTTCCGGTGTGTATTTGAAAAATCTTTTTTTCTCTTGCAATTATTGTTTTCTCTTCAGGACAGCCGTGATTAATACAGTGGTCCTCTATGGTCTCTCTCCAGGTACTTACTGTACTTTAACTGTTTTCATCTCAATTTTTTTAAAAACTTAAGCATTGTGATTTTTTTTTCCCCTCAAGCCTAACCCTCATGCCACTGACCTATTACTGTGCTTTCTCCTTTGTAGAGTTCATAAAGCTAGCATTCCTTTGCTCCACTAGTTACCTTTCTATTGTGTGTTTACAGATTTATTTCCTGTTTCACAGCATTCATGTTTTGTTTAATTTTCATGACAGGGAAAAGCAACTGTAATAGACTATTTTCTTCACTATCTCTTGTGTCCCATGTCCCTCCCATTGTCTTCAGAGGTTTTGTGCTGGGCTGCTTCTTTTGCTTACTCCTCTTTCCAAAGAGACAATTCTGTTCAAGTCCAAGACCGTAAATTCAGTTTATCAAATGAACTGGATGGGGTAAGGCTTACACAGAAGCAATTTGATTCTTTCTGACTGTCTCTGTCACTCTGTATAACATCGAACCTCTTTTCTATAGCCCTGACAGGACTTTGGTTTTCATAGCTTTAGCTATCAAGTTTAATAATAATAAAAAACAGTCTCACTAATAATAATAAAGTCATTTCATAATAATAAAAGTGCCTCACGTTAAATAATAATAAACAGTCTCATTCCTAATAATAAACAGGCACAAAAATATCTGTTCCGTCTAATATCACAGCCTCAATATCCCTTCCAGTTTTAGACTTCACACACTTGACCCCCTTTCCCCACACCAGTTGGAGCCTGACTTGGTCTTGGATGCCCCCAGTGGAGAAGTCGGGAATGGCAGGTTGGCTTGGCCTATTACTTAATTGGCCTTTTCCAATTCATTCTCCTAGCTATTGCTTCTGCTCCCATCTGACCACAGACAGAGCAGTTGGAAAAGGACTATAAAGTCAGGGCAGGCAAGGCTTCTAGTCCAGTGTTGATGTCCTCAGCTATGGTGGATGATCCAATGGGGGGCTTTCGTGTGTCCCCACTTCTTTCCCTGTGGCATCCTGGGACAGAACGTCTAGTTTGTGACTCTAATGCTGATGCCTTCTCAGCTTCTGCATCCAGCAGGATAAGGCAATACATGTACAAAAATACTTGGCATGTCATATGTTAGCTATGATTGCTGCCCTTGCAAGTATGAGTGGCACTACTGTTGCCACTTTTTAGGAGAGTATTTTAACCTTTTAATGTGGGCTCGTTTTGCTTCGTATTAGTGTAAAAGAGGTGGTATTTGAATGGTAGATCGTAACTACCAACTTGGCACTTAAAATTTGGGGGAAATTTTATATATTGCAGATGATACTCTTTTTATAGAAAGAAAAGTATAGCTTGAATTTAATCCCAGTATTAAAATATACATATAAAAATATGGAAAAACACATATGGAAAAACACATATATAGTAACTGAGGATCAAAGGGGGGATGGGGCTTGCCTAGTCTCTAAGAGCTAACAGCAAGGACTGGGATATGAGATTTCAACTTCCCTCTCTGAACTTGGGCCTTGGTACCAGTGGTCTATCCTCCTGGCGGGTGGGGGGGGGTGCTCCACATATTTATTACTTAATGAATATGGAAGGATTTCTGCTTATCTCATCTCACCTGATTCTTCCTGTTGTCTCGGTAAGTAGCCCAGTTGTGACAGATACGTTGATGGATAATGCAATTTTCCCTTAAGGAATGAACCTGGCCTGTAAGGAGCAGCAAATATTTGTGAACCTTTAAAAAAAAAATAGCCACCAGATGTCACTCTAGACTATCTTTTGTCAAATGAGACTACTGTATCCATTGTTCTCAAATTTGCTTAAGGGGAAAAAAACGAGATCAAATAAATGGCATGCATCCTAATGCTGCAAGTCAGAAAGAATTTTCAAGGGTTATCTGAAGACTTAGAGCCAATCACAAGACTCCTATGCAGAAGGATGCTGTGGATTCTATTCTCCTGGAGTTTAGTGGGGTAAGCAGAGTCAGACACACGAGAAATAAAGATCTGTTACTCTGACCCGTCTGTAAGCAAATGGTGTTGACCCCGACAGGAGAAAACAAAGTGAAGGAAAAACTGACAGCTTGGTAGGGGAGAGAGTTGCAAGTCTCGAAGGATGTCTTTGATTAAGGTCAATAAAGATTAGGACCTGGGAGAGGCCACCTGGTGAGTTATGAAGTCCTGGGAGGGAAGGTGGGCTTAAAAGCATAGTCGTGTGAAGGAGCCAGGTGGCTTGGCCTGTGGAGAGGACTGAGAAAACAGTGAGCCACACTGGGAGGGGTAAGTGGGAGGAAAGGGGGATACAAGGCTAGTAGGGTCGCCGGTATTCAGGAGCCCAGGCTCCAGAGCCAGGCTGCCTGGGTCCATATCCTTGCTCTGGCATGCACTAGTTGCTGGTAGCAGTTTAGGCCATGTTATTTACCCATACTGTACCTCAGTTTCCTTGTTTATAACGAGAGAAGATAACAGAATACCTCACTCATAAAGTCATGGAAAGATTAAATGACTGAGTATTTTTCAAGCGTTGAGGAAAGTATCCAGCATGTGATACATGCTACATGAAGTATACATTACATAAATAGGGTTCTGCATAGAACTAAGTGAAAGAAGTGAAAATAAATTTAGTGATTGAACACAGGCCTGGGATGTGCCTAGTTCAGCGCCTGTTCATTGATTACTGCATACCAGTCATTGGGATGGGCTCTGCATAAAACTTCAAGCTGTGATAGTGTTGATAATAATTTCTATGTATTGAACTGTAACTAGATGCTAGCAACTAACTTAAGTACTTGACGTGCATTTCTTGGTTTAATCTTACCCAAAATTTATGAAACAGGTATTATTAGAAATAAGACCAAGATGTAATAATTAACGTTCAAGGTCACAGAAACAGTAAATGTCAAACCTGGGATTTAAGTCCAGAGCCTGATCATTTAACTGCTGCTATGAATACCTAAGAGGCATTTAAGGATATTATCAAATCATGCTATTTTATTTTATGTTATATTTTATTTTATTTAAAGATTTTATTTATTTATTTGGTAGAGAGAGACACAGTGAGAGAAGTAACACAAGCAGGGGAAGTGGGAGAGAGAGAAACAGGCTCCCTGCCGAGCAGGGAGCCTGAGGTAGGGCTCAACCCCAGAACCCTGGGATCATGATCATGAGCCAAAGGCAGCTGCTTAACGACTGAGCCACCCAGGCACCCCCAAATCATGCTATTTTAGGGCCAAGATGGACTTTCCTGACCCTGTAATTCAACTCTCCCAATGTATAGATGAGGAAACGGAGTCCCCTAAACGTTAAGGGATTTGTTTAAAATCACTTGGTTGAGGACTGACAGTATAAGAACTTACATTTTCTGTTCTCAGTTCACTTCCGATCATAAGAGGTTTTGAAAGTACCTAGACAAAGCATCAATCCAGGACATTATTTTTATTTTTATTCAGAGAGACTGTTACACAACATCTCCTTCTGTAGGGCAACAGATGAGAATAATGTGTTTTCTTTTTGAAAGATGGCTATCTAACCGCAACTTGAAATATTTTTTTCTGTTACAGATGTAGATTAAACTGTGCCTAGAGTCAATTCACAGTCCTGGTCTCCCTGAGCACAATAAGCTATTCCTTGTTCAGAGCACTCCTCTTTGTATGATAATCTGTTTTGTCATGTGTCTCCCCAGTTACAAGGCCTGTTGCTAATGGCAGAATCAAGGGGAGGATCAGGGATGTCATCCTTCCACAATTTCTTTTAACCCCGCCAAATTTTGCCCTCCAACAAATTATTCAATCTAGCAGTGATTTTATTATGCACACTCAAAAGTAAGGTACATCACTGAACTCTCCCCAAGTCCCCATTCATCCTGTCACCCTAATTGGCCCTGATTTCTTATGTATAGACATTCTGTAGCTGCCATTGACATCCTTTTGAGGCTTGTGACAGGGTCTTCTGGTTCATATCTGTTCCTACCAAAGTGCCTGTTGTGGAGAGACTCTCAATGCACTCCCCGAGAAGCAATCCTTTGCTACATGAAAGGACTAAAATATCGACCTAAGGTTGTTTGTCATTGTTTTATTTGTCTGTTTTTCTTGTTGGCATTTTTATTTTGCTCCTGGGTTTGTGTAAACTCTGGTTATATTACAGAGATCGCTGTTTTTTTTTAGGGCTTCTTTAAAGAACAGGAGCAAAGGGTAGAGCAGAAACCCTCCTGGGGAGTGTAGCATTTAATCCAAAATATGGAATGGGGAGCAGTCACAGGTTCCCCAACTGTATTCCTTGGGTTACTTGTTCAGTTATGCTAATGTGCACTAAGGTTTGAGATAACATACAGTCTTTTTTTTTAAATAAAGATTTATTTATTTATTAGAGAGAGAGAGAGAGAGAACACAAGCAGAAGGAGTGGCAGGTAGAGGGAGAAGCAGACTCCTTGCTGAGCAAGGAGACCAATGTGGGACTTGATTCCAAGACTCTGAGATCATGACCTGAGCCAAAGGCAGACACTTAACAAACTGAGCTACCCAGGTATCCCATATACAGTCATTTCTTAGTGTCAGGGAGCTCATTCACGTAACAAAGGCACCAAGAAATTCAGAAGTACAAAACAGAACAAATTAAATATGCTTGAACCATATTTTCCAAACTTCCTGAAAGTGGAGGGCACCTACTACCTAACCTTTTGCAGGAATACTGCTTTAAGGAACACTGGAAAATGTAGTTTCATCAAAAGAGCATAGGTTTGGATATGTGGAAAAGCTATCTAGCTGCAGTCAGTACTGTTTGAGCTATGACCCAGGCCTGGACAGCAGTTTCCCAAGCCACTTCCTACTAGACTGACTGTACTACATAAGGGGCTCGTACTGAATATCAGTCAATTACGTCACCAAGCACTGTTGAGTTCAAATAAAGAACCCATACGTGTGATTTCATAGTCAATTATAAGTCTGACAGAGTCGTAGCAGCTGGGGTGAATGTAGGTATATCCCATGACCCTCTTGATCTTAATTTCACTTACTCTCAAATTATTGACTTGGAAAATAAACTCTGTTTCCTATCATTTTAAACCTGGTAATTTTCCCAAGCCCAGAGTTTTGATATGAAATTGAGTACTTCTGTTCTAAACCCCTGATACAACCTATGAAAACCATAATGATTTGACCTGTGTATTCATTTCCAACTAGCAAAATGGAGATGTTTAAAATTCTTATTCTGTCCTAAATGAATGACCAGGAATACTGACCTATAGTTCTTCCCCTATTGTTCTTGTTCAAAGTCCCTAGATATTCATGAAAGATACAGAGAGATCATCAAGTTCAGCAACAATGCCTAGTATTTGAATTGTGATTGAAATAATGGTATATCTATTCTCAAATGATGAACAGATTTTGTCAGACTTTCTTGGCACAGTTATGATGTGAAGTACAGAATGAGCATAGCTGGAAGACTGATGAGGATTTGAAAAGCAGCATGGTACTCCGGAAGGAGTGTGCAGTTTTGAGTCATGCACACCTGAGTTTAAATTCTATTCCCATTATATACAGTCTCTGTGACCTTGGATACTGTCATTAGCCTTTATGGACATTCATTTTCTTACCTAAAATCCTAAAGTAGCTATTCGTTTCATAGTTTTTTTTGTTTTTGTTTTTTGCTTTTTTTTTAATAAGGAAAGCTATGAGTGAGGAAAGGAATATAAAATTAGAACAGAAGAAGGGTTTAAGGAGAGACAAGTGAACATCATAAAAAGACAACTCCCCAAGTACTGGTTTCAATGCAAAGAGAGAGCCCACCAGCCTTGCTCAGATAATTCAATAGACAATGAACAAAGCTAGAGGTTTGAGAAGTTGGGAACCTGTGTGTTTAGGCCCAGGATAGAGTCAGCAGGGTTGTCTGGGTAGGATTAAGGAGAACGTCAGCTTTATAGGATTGAAAATGGCAACATGAACATGTTCTACTCTAGTAGGGGATCGAGACAGATCAGAGTGGGGACTCATTAAGAGAGCTCTAACTGGCCTGGAAGGAGGTTGGAATAATGCTCATCAGGGTGACAAGGCTAAAGGCATCAGGTGAGTCAGTATAATACTTCTCACCAGACCTGTCCCCCCCGAATGGTGAATTTGAGTTTCCTTAATCATAAGTGAAACAGATAGAACTTTAGGGGCCTACAATTAACAAAAGATCTCTGAATGTTATATAGTGATTTCTTTGGACTAAAAAGTCATACTTATGTAGCACTTCTCAATATCCAAAGCACATTTACATGCATTATTATAGTGGGGCATTCCCACAGCTAATAGGTCTCAGAGAAGCTGAATGATTAGCATAAGGATACACAGCTGATACTTGGAAGATGGAAGATTGGCATAAAATATTTTTTTTTAAAGATTTTATTTATTTACCTGACAGAGATCACAAGTAGGCAGAGAGGCAGGCAGAGAGAGAGGGAGAAGCAGGCTCCCCGCTGAGCAGGGAGCCTGATGTGGGGCTCGATCCCAGGACCCTGGGATCATGACCTGAGCTGAAGGCAGAGGCTTTAACCCACTGAGCCACCCAGGCGCCCCTGGCATAAAAATTTTTAAATCCTGAAACTTAGCATTTCCCAGGATAATACAATATCTTTCCCTGAAAGCGAAAGTTATCAATTTCTATTCATCCTGTTCAGTGTACGAACTAGAAGAAAATCATGGTAGAGAAGTTTCTCTGGAAAGTTCAGTAAGGGTGTAGTTGTGGATGCTGAAGGGTTGTTTCTCACAATAAGCCTATTTGTTGCAATTTAGCTCTAAAATAATGGCCCAGTGCCAGTATAATAATATATTTGAGAGTATTTACACAAAGTTGTACAACTTGAAAAATAAAACAGCAGGCCTTTATTCGGTGTGGATGGTTTAGGCCAGAGAGGATAAGTAGGCCGCACTCCAGCTACCACTTTCCCTTTCCATGACCATGCTAGAAATCAATAATTGATCATAATATCCTTTCCCACTGGATCCATCGGACACTTCACAATTCTTCTCAATTTGGTATCCCTGGCAGACACTGTTAGTTCAGAATTGGCTTATTTTCCATTTGTACTTTAGGCACAGACCTACCCAACAGTCTGCCTTAGCTTTTTGGTCCAGAGCCATATATAAAACCTTGTTGTCTTTTCTAAGTAATCTCCAAAAATAGCTTTTCATTCCCTTTATATGGCTGAGATCTATGAACAGGATAGCCTGCATTATTCCAATCTGTGCAAAATTAGGTAAACATTCCAAAGAACAAGAAATTTGTATAGGAACTGGCAACTGGTACTTTGTTCTACATCTTTGAGGATATTGTCATTTCTGTTTGGTGGGAAGACCAAGTGGCCTTCCAGTAGGCATTGGTGAATTTCCCTCCTCAAAAACATTATTGTTGTACACTTACCTCTGACAGTTCTAGAATTTAATTTTTTCCCAGGGACCCAGAGAAGTTAATCCTTTCCTTTAGGAAGATCTCTCCAATGCATCGTTCATTGTTGCTAGTTCAGAAACCAGTTCTTTGATTCATAAGGTGTAAGACAGTGCTTTAAACTGAGCCTCACTTCTGCACCATAATTGAGCCCATGATACTCCATGTAACAAAGCAATATAAGAGCGTAGAATTGTTTCGCAGTTAAAGATATATCAGTCACTCCATTTTCTCAAAATATATTTGCTTATATCTTTTCCTCTATTTCCCTTTTTACCTCCCATCTCCCAGTTTTCATTTATTATCTTTTTTGTGGGGGCAGGGGACTGTTGAGGGTAAATGTCTCTATTAGAAAAGTTCCTCCAAGTGATTCTGAAATCTTACCCTCTTCCCCACCCCAAATAAGAACTTCTGATGTAGGGGCGCCTGGGTGGCTCAGTGGGTTCTGCCTTCAGCTCAGGTCCTGATCTCAGTGTCCTGGGATCGAGCCCCGCATCAGACTCTCTGCCCAGTGGGTAGCCTGCTTCCCTCTCTCTCTCTCTCTGCCTGCCTCTGCCTCTCTGCCTACTTGTGGGTCTCTCTGTCAAATAAATAAATAAAATCTTTTAAAAAAAAAGTATTAAAAAAAAAAAGAACTGATGTAGTGAAAAGATCACCTAAATTTTAAGTGGAGAGTCATTGTTAGATTTGATTCTTGGTCCTACCCCTTTTCCTAAGGAAACTTGGTTATTCCTCAGATCTTCTTTGGTTGTAAATGACAGAAGCCCAAGTCAAACCGGCTTTTGGCAAGAGGAAGTTTCTAGCTGACATGCTTAAAATATTCAGGATTGATTCTGGCTGACTTATGGTATAGCCGGATCGTCACTCAAAACAATATCATAAGGGCCATATATTTTTCCCTCACTTTGGCTCCTCTTTCTTCTGTTCTTAGATTCTATGTGGTAACCCTCAATCACTTTGGGATTACGTCACTCTGATAATTCAACAAACCTCCAAAGAGGGGGAAAATTTCTTTCCCCAGTACATTTTCCAAAGGCCTTAGCCCCCCTTTTGGTTTGACATTTCCCTTGGGCCCATTTCTGAAGCAGTCACTATAGCCAGTGGGCATGGAACAACCTAATTTGCTTACTTCCGGGCAGAGAAGTTAATGCCTTGTACTTACCTTTACTGTTGTTGTGGTTGTCTGTGGCTGATACCTATTTTATGTTGTTCTAGATGTTAAATATTTTATATATTTTCCCTGTTCTTGGTTTACAGGCTCATTATTAGAGTTGAGAATGGGTGTGCTTTCTCCTGAACCTCATAATCTGGAATTAGTGAAGTGATTGGTTCCTCATAGGAAAGCTACACCAGAAGAAAAAGAAAGGAATGATCATTTCCTAGAAAATGACATCATGGCTTTAGGCTACGGTTCCCCGCATGTAAAATAGAAAACATAAATCATTCAATCTTATAAGCTGCCTAATTATTTTAATTTTCTGTGAAAAGGAGCTATACTTTGTATCCTTTTCTAGGACCTATTAAATATTTTCTATTAAACATACTTATCTCAAAATATATATATATGCATATGTCATGTGTGCATATATTGCTCGCTTTGCATATAAGGTAGTAACTTAGACAAAGAGAAGTCATAGGAGTCCCACTACCAAATGTGACAGATCCAGTTCTGTGTTTCCTAGTGGACAGCTTTTTATTTTTTTTTTGCTGGACTATGCTAAAATATTCATGTCTTACCCTTGGCATATTAAGCCTTTAAAAGGATTTTACAATGTATGAAAGTCTCTTTAGAAATAAAAAGCTGTAACTCAAAGGTGTGTGTCTCAAATGCTGGAATTTTAGGAACTATTACCAGAAGTAAGTAAGGAGACCATAACTTCGAGAACAAACACTGAAGCAAGGACAGGTTCTGTGCCATCACTTGAGGGAGTAATTGGTTTAAAAAGCCCCTGTATGCCTTGACTACCTTTCTATCTGTCTGGCCACCCTCTTTTGTTTTGGAATCATTTCATGAATGGCCGCCTCACCCCATACTTACTAAGATCTTTGTCGCGGCCGGTGCGACAAATCGACCAGGGTCGAGAGGGTAAGAGGATGCTGAAAAGAAATTAAGAGACAAAGAGATGGGGGCAGGAGGAACACCAAGGAGGATGTCCAATAGTGCCAATTTTATTCAAGGCAGCAAGGCATTATATAGCTAACAGAAACAATCATAAGAAAGTATCTATTTTTAGCTGATTACTAAAGAGTTTGCAACATGCACAGAAAATCCTTCAAGCTTTCCCATTATCTATTTCCCAAGCACCAGTAGCAGACCCTCTAGTGCCAGATGTACTGACTTCAAGGCCACTCAAGACATAGTTTATGTAGGCACAGCACAGTCTTACAGTGGTGTAGTCTATAGCCTGTGCAAGGACAGCAAGGACCAGCCAAGAATTTCTAACCCCGGCCAAATCGTCTCTATCTGACTAGCAAACGTGTGGGAAGTCACGTAGGCGAGCGCACAACACATAGCACAGACCCTTTCTTAGTGCTACTTGACTTTATCGACCTAAGCCTTTTGTTCGGCTATTCAGCCTTTAAAGGAGGCACAAGTCAGGGCCTGGTTTGGTCCTCGTCTCAAGCCTTACTGTGGCCTCCTACAGATCTTCATTCTAACTTAGTATCTAAATAATAAAAATGAGCCACTTTTTTAGAACACGGGCTCTGCTACCTCCCTAGCTATTGTCTTCACAATGTTAGGTTAACATGAGGGAAAATTTAGACTGGGGCGGAGTTTCTGATCACTTTGAAATCCTACTCTATTGAGTCCTATGTATTCCACAGAAAGTTCGTTTGTTGATATTTTCAATTCACAGGGCTAAAAGACTTTCTCTCCCCATCTTGCAAATGTTTCACATAGCTATTGTCAGCTAAGAATTTGAAATCCAAAGCAGGGGCCCAATGCAAGACACTCCATCTCATTTAGGTGAAAATCACTTATTGAATGCTTATTCTGTGTAAGTCTGGGAGATATATAAAGATGAATTGCTATCTTATAGAGATAAGACCCGGGCATAAATCATTACAGTACAAGACAGATGGTGATATGTGTCATGGGCGAGGAATAGATGAGTTGCTGTGAGAGGTGAGAGGATAAAGAAATTACTGTGGTCTAGACGGACTCAGGGGTGCTGTGCTTGGGCATCTACGAGTAAATAACTTACTTCACATGCTCTTAGGCTCAAGTCAAAAGCATGTTCACATTTAATTCCAGGAGAAAGGAAAGGCTTCACAAAGGAGGAGAGGTTGAAGCTGAGTCCTTCAGAGGTGACTAAGATTCAGAATTAAGATGATTCCAGGAAATCTTGCTGAGGACTCCTATTCTCCCGGAGAAGGAACAATTTAACCCATTTGCAGCCATTAGATCCCTAGCTTAGGGGTGGGTGGCAACTAATTGTCAGAATGAGAAAAGTAGACACCCCAATACGGATGTGGATTGAAAGAGGAAATGCCAAGCACGGCTCCTGGCTGAGGAGAGATGAAAAGACGATGGGAGTTGGAGAGCACATCCTGTGTTGAACAGCCACTAAGATCAAGGAGAGACCTATAGATCTAAAAGAGAGACCTATAGATTAAAACATTTTTTTAAAAAAGACAAAACTGGGAAGACAATAGAAGGGCAATAATGATACAAGTGAGATACTTGGGAAATGGATGTACTCTTTTCTAAAAGTAAAATTGTCATTTCTTTTTTATAGATGAAAATTAGGTTGCACAAAGGGACAAATTGGTTTGTTTCTTCACCAAAGATAGGCTTCATTCTGGGTGTTGAGAATACAGCAACGAACAAGAGAAGTGCCTCTCGGAGCCTATGTTTTAGTGAGGGGTGGGAGGGAAGGGATGAGGGAACAATCAGCAATTACATATGTAGTGTGTTTTATGGCAACTTCTGCCTCAGGACTGGAGTTTGAATCCTTTCCAAATAATCTAGCCCAACTATCCATTCTAGTTCTTAGTCTTAATATAAGATTTTCCTTACTAGTGGTTATTCAGTAATCCTTTTATCATTTAGTCCATTCATTTATACATTGATTCAGCAAATATTTGAGCACCTATGACAGTCCAGGCTTTGTGATGGGCACTTAGAATACAACAGGGAACAAGATGGACAGTGAGTCCTGCCCTAAAGAAATTTATTTTCTAGAACAATGTTACCTAATAGAACCTTCTGCCTTGATGGAGGTGATCTATATTTGCACTGTCCAATATGGTACCCACTAGCTAGTGTGAGCATCGAAGGATAGCCAATGTGACCAAGAAACTGAATTTATAATTTTATGTACAGTTGATCCTTGAACAACACAGATTCAAACTATACCAGTCCACTTATATGTTGATTTTTTACAGTATGGCACTGTAAATGGATTTTCTCTTCCTTATGTTTTCTTGATACTTTCTTTTTCTAGCTTACTTTATTGTAAGAATACCATATATAATACATAAAACATACAAAATAAGTGTTCATCGACTACTTATGTTATCAAGAAAGCTCCCAGTCAACAGCAATCTATTAGTAATTAAATTTGGGAGGAGTCAGAAGTAATAAGCAGATTTTTGATTATAGGGAGTTAGAGCCCCGGTTCAAGGGCCAACTGTAATTTTTTTTTCATTTTTATATTGTAATTTTAATTTAAATACAAATAGCCACACGGTCTATTTAGCCACATGGACTAACTGGTAGCTGAGTTGCACAGCATAGTTTTATTGTCTATCATCACAGAAGGAGTTAGAGAAAGATTCTCAGGGAACACAGGAAGAGCCCACTAATAGGGAAATAGCTTGGCATGTTTGAGGAACTGAAAAAGAATGGCTGGAGGCTGCTAAGAAGTAGTGTTTTTAAGAAAAATTTGGAAGGGAGGCAGGAGCCACATCATGGAAAAAACTGGGCAGTGTGTATGCTGATAAAGAGTACCGTGTTATCTCCTGAGTGCTCTGGCCCCCTCCTGATGATTTTCCATACGGCCCGTGTGCTAGAGCTCCTCGCAGCATCTACCGATCACATTCGACCAACTGCCTGCTCTGTTATGGGATTCACTATGAAAATGACCTCATCTGCCATGAAACAAAAACTTAAATTAGAAATGTCCATGTTTGCAAGAAGCAAAGCAAACAAAATACTAATTTAAAAATGTTGTTTTAATAAGCGTAATCAATTATAAGTGACTAAAAGTAAAAGAACTATTTTTTCCCTTTTATTTTATTTTTTTAACATTGCTGGAAGGAAGGTAGCTTATGAGGTCTGAGAACACTGATTTCCCGAAAGCCTTTGAGAGAAAACACGGGGGAGGTAAAGAATAGAAAATTGACTGAAGATAAGTTCACTTCGAAAGCTGTCAATCCTTGATTTGGAGTTTCTTCTCTAAATGTGTGGGTATTCAGACTGTAGAGATAAGTGATCTATGCCTGGAAATAGTCAAAATTTGGATGAAATGCTTATGGTAGGGGTGCTGACATATAGCTATGTTTTCCAGCTGTCACTTTCATGAGTGTCACTGATTTTAAAAATTGTCGAGAACTTGAATATTAGAACATAAATTCCGGGGAAATGTTTATATACTTTCTCTGTAGAACCATGGTACAATAGTTTGGGTTCTAGTGCCCAGGAAATTCCCCTTAACTGGGAGAAAAAATGTAAAATGTCATTATGTGCTTTGTTCTCTAGAAACAGACCTTTCAGCTAAAGAGCAGTATGTATTTCAGATGTGCTAATTATTAATCTCTAATGACTAATACTGACTTGAATGACTACTTAAAGTTCTCATCTTCCCTAGTCCAACACCAAGCATGTACATGTATTGTGCATTGACAGGTTGTTTTCATAACGGAATGTGATACTAAATTGAGCCTATAAATTAAACCATGTATTTTGAGCTAATTATTGTACCAGAGCTATCTGGCCATAGACTTGCCAAAATTCTTTCACACGAATCTTGTCATTTCAGACTCTAAACATCCTCATTAGAATGAAGGTAGGGCATAAGGCATAATCCACCTCTTACTTACAGGGGCCCTGTGGGACCCTCTGTCACGTCCTGGGAGATTGAATGAAATGTGGACAGAACTTGAAGTGAGAAGACAGGCCATTTGCTGCCTTCTTTTTCCTCTTCTTCTTTTCCCTTCCCCCATTTCCTTCTCCCCCTTCCTCCTTCCTGATGGAGGGAAGAAGAGTACAGATTCTCCTCTATACCTTCTTCAATATTTAATGTCCTATGCTGGCAAAACCATGAATTAGGTGTAACAATACTTTGGATTTGGAGAAAGAAAAGTCTGTATATCAATTAGGAATCTTTGTACTATAAATAACCAAAATGTAACTCCTAGTGGCTTAAACATCAAGGGGATGTATTGACTCTCATAACTTAGAAGTGGAGAGACAGGGCTGGCTTCAGGACTTAAATAATGAAATAATGACCCATCACTCATCTCCTTGTTCTCTGGATTGTTTCCATTGTCAGATAAGCCATCTCTTCACTTAGTCACTTAACTCATGTTTTCAAAAGAGCGTTCCACGTTTTAAAGATTAAGAAGCACACAGCAGAAAAGGGCATAAGTGTGACAGTCAGGAAATCTGGACTCTAGTCTCAATTCTACCACTGTCTGTGTGAACTTCCCCTGTCAGAGTGGTGAGAGAAGTGCAAGCTAACTACATCTTTGTAGTAGAAATCAAGAGTATGGTGTGTGTGTGGTGGGGGTGTGTGTGTGCAGGGCGTTTTCCTAGGGAGGGCCGCTGGGAGGGAGAGTTCCTTGGCCCCTGCATTTCCAGAAAAAAGAGATTTTCTCTATTCAGACTCACATATTTCATACGCCCACCCCAGACTCACGTGTTGGGCCTTGAGCAGTGGAGTTCCACCCAGGTGTCTGAGCCACTTAAACCATGGAGTGAGTGGAGAAGGGGACAACTTGAAATAGGGGACTGTTCATTGTTAGAATTATGGTGAACATATTTTGGGTGGTCTTTTATCCAAACATTACATGCACTGATTCTCTAAAAATCAAACCTATCATCTCAGCTTTCTAAGTATCAAGAGCCAATCCCTTTGGCTAACTGCTCATGGAACCAGAATACATCTCTCTGCCTTGCTCTCATAAGGAGTCCCCAGTCACAAGATGCCCAGAGGGGAATTGGGCTATTCCAGATGGCTTTGATCCATGCCAGTACTCTTCATTATGTAAACTTTCCTTCTGACAGCTCACGCGGAACATGTCACATCTTGAAAGAGGAGTTTTCATTAACTACTTTGCTGCTGCCAAATGGAATCAATGTATTATGTGACCCCCTGCCAGAAAGTCAGAGAGAGAGAGAGATGTTCCTCTTGTTTGCAGCACCAGCATGGCTCTCACCAGCAAGCTGAAGCCTCCTGTTTTTTAGAGATCAGTGGATTTCCTACCCCGTATGGGGTAAAGCCTCTTGACTCCTTTAGCCAGGGAAGGTTACATTGCCCATGGCAAAAAATGAGCCTAGAATCCAAGTGTTCTACCTGGTAGTATTATGTTGTTTCTACTGTATACTCCTTAGCTTCCAAAATCTGAAGTGTTCTTTGTAAAATATGAATTGAGTAAAGGATATGCATTTGTTTTGAAAAGAAAGTTGGCCACCATCTTTTCTTCCTTCCCACCTTTCTACCATCTATGGTCAATCAGTACATCTACTTTTTTTTATCCATTCAGTGCTTCAAAATATTTTTACCTTTTGATCTCCACTATCTAGGCCACTGTCCTCTTTCTCTTAGACTAGTGTGTAATATCTTAAGTAGATTCTCTGCTCATGGCAGACAGAGGACATTGTCTAAAATATGAAGGTAGTCCTCGCAGTGCCCTATGTAAAACTTCTCCGTGGCTCCCACAAGTGTCTTTGCTTCAACTTTAATTCTCTAATGAGGTTCCCTCCACTATTTTTCTTGCCCAGTCCCCATGCCTGTCCTCCGTGACAGCACGGTGACCTTGCTTATTTCTTAGAGCCAACTCTTTTTCTTTTTCACCACAAGACCTTGGCATATGGTATTGCCCTTCCTTGGAATATTCTTCTCCTTCCTATCCCCACTCCCTTGATTAAAAAATGTCTACTCATTCTTCAGGTTTCAGCTTAGAGGCCTCTTACTCTGGCAACATTTCCCCCAGCTCTCTGTTGGCAAGCTGCCTCTGTTATCTGCTATTGGCATCCATTGCCAATGGTTTTATATATATATATACATACATATATATGTATATATGTGTATATATATATATATATTTATTCTTTTTTTATTAACATATAATGTATTCTTTGTTTCAGGGGTACAGGTCTGTGAATCATCAGTCTTACACAATTCACAGCACTCACCATAGCATATACCCTTCCCAGTGTCCATCACCCAGCCACCCTATCCCTCTCCCCTACCCCCAGCAACCCTCAGTTTGTTTCCTGAGATTAAGAGTCTCTTATGGTTTGTCTCCCTCCCCAGTCCCATCTTGTTTCACTTTCCCCTGCCTTCCTTCCATGAACCCCTGCCCTGCCTCTCAAATTCCTCATATCAGAGAAATCATACGATAATTGTCTTTTTCTGATTGACTTATTTTGCTTAGCATGATACCCTCTAGTTCCATCCACATTGTTGCAAACAGCAAGATTTTTTTGATGGCTGCATAGTATTCCATTCTGTATATATATACCACATCTTCTTTATCCATTCATCTGTTTATGGACATCTACATTCTTTCCATAGTTTGGCTATTGTGGACATAGCTGCTATAAACATTTGGGTGCACGTGTCCCTTCGGATCACTACATTTGTATCCTTAGGGTAAATACCCAGTAGAGTGATTGCTGGGTCATAGTGCAGTTCTATTTTCAACTTTCTGAGGAACCTCTGTACTGTTCTCCAGAGTGGCTGTACCAGCTTGCACTTCCACCAACAGTGTAGGAGGGTTCCTCTTTCTCCACATTCTTGCCAACACCTGTTGTTTCCTGACTGGTTAATTTTTCCATGGCTATGATATTTTAACCCTCCTTGTAAGCTTTCTGTTGTATCAACCTCTTTGCATGCACTCCCCAGTCCCTTTACGTAAACACATTGCATATGCACACCCCACACAAATACACAGTTCACAACATTCACTAAGCCTTGGAAGTCAGGAGACAGAGCATACTGCCAAATGGGGAACTCTACCTCACATAGGCTCTACTTTTCATCTCCCTTTCATGTTATCGTTGACTGAATGAGGAGTCTTCTCCACTATAAACCCAACATCTACCAATGGCAATTGTATCAATCACATTTTTTTTTCTTTTATAATCAATTTTTCCTTAGCTTCCACCTAAAAAGAAAGTGATTTTCTTGGGACATGTGTAGAGCATGTCCAACTCCCCACCCCATCTTTATCTATGACAACACTTAGTTTTCTTAGTTTCTTCATTCAGAGATATGTAAGTGACAGTTATTTGTAGATTCTGGGTCCCAGGAGTAACTCATACCTAAATCAGAACTGAATTCTTAAAAAGACAAAAAAACCAAAAAACTACTTTCTAGTAGTAAAATTTAAAGGAGCCTCTTAAGCATGACTTGAATGTTGAAGTGAGCAGACTCTCCCCTTGTAAGTGTCTACCCAAGGTCCGAGAGCCTCAGGCTTAGAAAGAAACTTTGAGGTCCTCTTTATGATCCTGTGACTGGTTCTTCTTCAAAAGTTTTGTTTTCGTTTTTGTTTTTTTAATTCCAGTCATTTGTATACGTATGTGCATGAGTTGTCCTGGTGTAAGTCACTGTTAATTCTCTACTGGATCAAGTAAATAATTTCCTAAATATATTTGCTTCTTTAACCCTTGTTCTTCTGTAGTTGATTCTCAACATAGTACCTGGAACGATACTTTAAAAAATAAATCTTATCACTCCTCTGTTCACACCTCCTAAAGCTTCCTTACAAATGGTGTCAAGGCCTCCAGGATCTTTCACCTGTGACTGTCCATACCTTTCTTGCTACTGTGATCCTCTCACCAGTTCCACTCCAGCCACATTGTCCTCTGTGTTCCTCACATATGCCTGGTCTGCTCCCACTTTTCAGCGGCTCTGCCTCAGCCGGCCACAATACGTTCTCTCCCCCAATTTCCACATCATTCACTCCTTCTTCCCCTTCAGGTCTGTGCTCGGGTGCCCCTTTCTCAGTGACACCAACCTTCATCACCCTATTTGAAGTACTACTCATAATGCCTCTCTGATCTATATCATAACTTTGGTTTGTTTTCTCAGAACTCTTTAATAATTTGTTTTATAATTGACCTACTTATTAGGCTTGTTATGTCTCTCCCCCAAAGAGAATGTAATCTGCAAGAAGGCAGGGTTGGGGGCGCCTGGGTGGTTCAGTGGGTTAAAGCCTCTGCCTTCGGCTTGGGTCATGATCCCAGGGTCCTGGGATCGAGCCCCGCATCAGGCTCTCTGCTCCATGGAGAGCCTGCTTCCTCCTCTCTCTCTGCTTGCCTCTCTGCCTACTTGTGATCTCTCTCTGTCAAATAAATAAATAAAATGTTTTAAAAAAAAAGGCAGGGTTGTTTGGCTACGTTTTTCTCAGACGTTTATCTATCATCAAGTACAGTACTCAAAATGTATTTGTTGAAAAAATTAACTGAATATTATAGCTAAGTTTATACTTGAATTAGCCCATAACTTTGTGACTGTTTATAAAACCTTTTAAGCCAAACTGTAAATTTACACTTAGTCACAGCTGAGGTTGCCACAGCTATTGCTACATTAATTCATGTTTACGATTGACACTCTATTGTTTCAAAAACATCTCAGAGAAAGGTCTCAGCTACCTAGTAAATCTTCCTATGAATCTTTATTTGCCATCCTACTACCCATTCCTTCTCCCTTTTATATTCTTGGTTCCCAACATAAACTTTTATTTTTTTAATTTCATTGACCAGTCTCCTGTTCCTATTTAGCCCTATACCATGTTCAGGTCTGCCCTTGCAGTTTTCCTTAGACACATTGAAGAATAGACTTCTCTCCAGTTTCTCATAGTTCTTCTATTTACCTAGCAACATCGATTTTTGGAACATAGCCATAAGTAGAAAGATGAGAAAACTAGTTTTCTGACATCCTAACTAGATATCACGGTACATTACTAAGTATGATATGAATATATTTTTTTCTTAATCCCCTTCACTTTTTTCACCCATCCTCATTCACTTCCCTTCTAGTAACCATCTGTTCTGTATAGTTAAGAGTCTGGTTTTTTTTGTTTGTTTGTTTGTTTGTTTTTGGTTTGTCTCTTATTTTCCTCCTTTGTTCACTTGTTTTGTTTCTTAAATTCCAAATAAGAATGAAATCATATGGTATTTGTCTTTCTCTGACTGACTTATTTTGCCTAGCTTTATATTCTCTGGATCCAACCATGTTGTTGCAAATAGCAAGATTCCATTCTTGTTTATGACCGAATAATATTCCATTGTATAAATATACAGTATCTTATTTATCTGGTCATCTGTTGATGGACACAGGCTGCTTGCATAATTTGGCTATCATACATAATGCTTTAATAAACACAGTTAGTGTTTTCATGTGTTTTTTTTTTTGGGTAAATACCCAGTAGCATGATTACTGAATTGTTGGATAGTTCTATTTTTAACTTTTTGAGGAAACTCTGTACTGTTTTCCCCAGTGGCTGCCCCAGTTGGCATTCCTATCAATAGTGCATGAGGGTTCCTTTATCTCCACATTCTTGATAACATTGGTTGTTTCTTGAGTTTTTGGTTTTAGCCGTTCTGACAAATATGAGGTGATATCTTATTATAGTTTTGATTTGAATTTCCCTGATGATGAGTGATGTTGAGCATCTTTTCATGTATGTGTTGGCCATGTGTATGTCTTCCTTGAAGACATGTCTGTTCTTCTCATTTTTTAATTGGATTTTTTTGGGGTGTTGAATTGTGTAATTTCTTTATGTATTTTGGATATTAACCCCTTATGGGATATATCATTTGCAAATATCTTCTCTCATTCAGTAGGTTGTCTTAATAGTTCTATTGATTTTTTTCTTTGCTGTGCAACAGGTTTGTATTTTGATGTAGTCCCAATAGTTTTTTTTTTTTTTTACTTCTATTTTCCTTACCTTCAGAGACCTTTCTAGAAATATGTCGCTATAGTCAGTGTCAAAGAAATTACTGCCTGTACTGTCTTCTAGGATATTTATGATTTCAGGTTACACATTTAGGTCTTTAATCCATTTGAGTTATTTTTGTCTATGGTGTAAAGAAGTGATCCAGTTTTATTTTCCATGTAGCTGTCCAGTTTTCCCAATGCTATTTGTTGAAGAGGTTGTCTTTTTCCCATTATACATTCTTGTCTCCTTTGTTGAAGATTAACTGACCATATAATTGTGGGTTTGTTTCTGGGCTTTCTATTCTGTTCTGTTAATCTGTGTGTCTATTTTTGTGATAGTACTGTACTGTTTTGATTACTATAGTTTTGTAAAGTAACCTGAAATCTAGAGTTGTGATGCCTTCTCTTTTGTTTTTCTTTTTTATTTTTTTTAATTTTTTTTTTAAAAGATTTTATTTATGTATTTGTCAGAGAGCACAAGCAGGCAGAGTGGCAGGCAGAGGCAGAGAGAGAAGCAGGCTTCCTGCTGGACAAGGAGCCTGATGCAGGACTCGATCCCAGGACTCCGGGATCATGACCCGAGCTGAAGGCAGTGGCTTAACAGACTGAGCCACCCAGGTGTCCCTGTTTTTCTTTTTCAAGTTTGCTTTCGCTATTCAGGGTTTTCTGTGGTTTCATGCAAATTTTAAGATTGTTCTAGTTCTGTGAAAAATGCTGTTGTTATTTGGTAGGGATTTCATTAAATCTGTAGATTGCTTTGGGCAATATAGACATTTTAACAATATTTGTTCTTCCAATCCATGGAATCCATGGAGGACATGGAACATCTCTCCATTTCTTTGTGTTGTCTTGAATTTCCTTCATCAGTGTTTATCATTTTCAGAGTATAGGTCTTTCATCTCTTTGGTTAAGCTTATTCCTAGGTATTTTATTATTTTTTGGTGCAATGGCAAATGAGATTGTTTTCTTAATTTCTCTTTCTGCTTCATTATTTGTATATAGAAATGCAATAGATTTCTATCATTTTGTATCCAGTGACTTTACTGAATTCATTTATCAGTTCTAGTAGTTTTTTTAATGGAATCTTTAGGGCTTTCTACAAAGAGCATTATGTCATCTGCAAATAGTGAAAGTTTTACTTCTTTCTTACCAATCTGGATGCTTTTATTTCTTTAGGTTGTCTATTTGCTATGGCTAGGACTTGCAGTACTATGTTAAATAAAAGTGGTGAGAGTAGACATCCCTGTCTTATTTCTGACTGTGAGGAAAAGCTCTCAGTATTTCCCCATTGTTTATGATGTTAGCTCTGGTCTTTTTATATAAGGCTTTTAGTATGTTGAGATACATTATCTCTAAACTTACTTTGTTGAGTCTATATATCATGAATGGATGTATTTTGTCAAATGATTTTTTCTGCATCTATTGAAATGATCATATGGTTTTTATCTTTTCTCTTACTGATGTTATGTATCATGTTTATAGATTTGAAAATATTGAACCATTATGGCATTCTGGGAATAAATCCCACTTAATCATGGTGAATGATTTTTTTTAATGTATTGTTGGATTCAGTTTGCTAGTATTTTGTTGAGGGTTTTTGCATTTATGTTCATCTGACAAATTGACCTATAGTGTGTTCTCTCTTTCTCTTTCTCTTGGGGTATCTTTATCCAGTTTTGGTATCAAGGTAATGCTGGCCTGATAGAATCCATTTGGGAGTTTTCCTTCCTCTTCTGTTTTTTTTTGGAAAAGTTTGAGAATAGGTATCAAATCTTCTTTAAATGTTTTGTAGAATTCCCCTGTGAAGCCATCTGGTCCTGGACTTCTGTATGTTGGGAAATTTTTGATTACTGATTCAATATCATTGCTGGTAATTGGTCTTCAAATTTTCTGTTTCTAAAAATTTGTCCATTTCTTCTAGGTCATCCAGCTTGTTGGCATGTAATTTTTCATAATATTCTCTTAAAATCATTTGTTATTTGTGTGGTGTCAGTTGTTATTTTTCCTCTTTCATTTGTGATTTTGTTTAAGTCCTCTTTGCTTATTTTTTGATGAGTCTAGCTAGAGGTTTATCAATTTTGTGGATCTTTTCAGAGAACCATCCTCTGGTTTTATTTTTCTCTCTCTTTTTTTTTGGTGGGGGGTTTCCTTATCATTTATTTCTGCTCTAATCCTTATTATTTCCTTCCCTCTGTTGGTTTGGGTTTGGTTTGTTCTTCTAGCTCCTTAAGGTGTAAGGTTATTTACTTGAGATTTTTTGTCTTGAGGTAGGCTTGTATTGCTATAAATTTTCCCTTAGAACCACTTTTTGCTGTACCCCAAAGATTTTGGATCATTGTGCTTTCTGTTTCATTTCTGTGTTAATTTTTTATTTAATCTTTGATTTCTGGATTGATTCATTCATTGTTTAGTAGCATGTTATTTACCTTCTGTGTATCTGTGCTCTTTCCAGACTTTTTTTCTTGTGGTTGACTTCTAGTTTCATGGTATCGTGGTCAGAAAAGATGCATGGTATGACTTTAATCTTTTTGAATTTGTTGAGACTTGTTTTGTGGCCTTGTATGTGATCTGTTCTGCAGCACTTTCTGTGTACACTTGAAAATAATGTGTATTTTGCTTTAGGATGGAATGTTCTGAATATATCTGTTAAATTAATTTGGTTGAATGTTTCACTCAAAGTCATTGCTTCCTTGTTGATTTTTAAGTTTGGATGATTTATCCATTGATGTAAGTGGGGGTTAAAGTTTCTTGCTATTAGTATATTACTCTCAATTAGTTCCTTTGTTTGTTATTAACTGTTTTATGTATTTGAGTGCTCCCACATTGGGAGCTCCCATGTTGGGAGTTACATAAATTTTTAAATATTTATACTGGTTATATCTTCTTGTTGGGTTTCTCCCTTTATTATTATCTAGTGCCTTTTTTGTGTCCTGTTACAGTCTTTGTTTCAAAGTCTATTTTTTTCTAAAGTAAGTATTGCTACCCCAGCTTTCTTTTGACATCCATTTGCATGATAAATGTTTCTCCATTCCCTCACTTTGAATCTGTATGAGTCTTTAGGTCTGAAATAAATCTTTTATAGGCAGCATATAGATGGGTCCTGTTTGTTTGTTTGTTTGTTTTTAATCCATTTTGTCCCTTATTTCTTTTGATTGGAGCCTTTAGTCCATTTACACTCAAAGTATTTTTTCAGAGTAATTATTGGATATTTGTATTTATTGTCATTTTGCTGCTTATTTTGTGGTTGTTTTTGTAGTTCTTCTCTGATCCTTTCTTCTCTTGCTCTCTCATAATTTGCTGGCTTTCTTTACTGATATACTTGGATTCTTTTTTCTTTATTCATTGAATATTTATTACTATTACTGGTTTTTGGTTAGTGGTTACCATTATGCTTGTATATAATATCTGGATATAGTTGTCTATATTAAGTTGATGGTTGTTTAAGTTTGAATTCATTGTTTAACTTCTCTGTACCCTAAATTTTAGGTATAAAGTGTCATATTTTACATCCTTGTATTTTGTGAGTCACTTGACTGATTCTTACAGATAAACATATTTTTGCTGCTTTTGTATATCCTACTTTTCTTACTTACGATCTTTCTTTTCCCATTCAAATAGTCCCTGTTAATGTTTCTTGTAGGGCTAGTTTAGTGGTCATGAAATCTTTTAGTTTTCATTCTTCTGAGAAAGACTTTCTTTCTCTTTTATCCTGAATGATAGCCTTGCTGGATAGAGTATTCTTCGCCGAATTTTGTTGTTGTTGTTGTTTTCTTTCAGTGGTTTGAATGAATCCTGCCACTCCCTTCTGGCCTGTGAAGTTTTTGCTGGAAAGATTATCTGGTAGACTTATGGGGTTTCCCTTGTGTGTAACTGCTTTTTTCTCTTTAAAATTCTCTCTTTATCCTACCTTTTACCATCTTTGTTACTATGTGTCTTGATGTAGATCTCCTTGGGTTGATTTTGTTGAAAGATTTCTGTGCCTTCCAGATCTGGATGTCTGTTTTCTTCCCCAGATTTTGGAAGTTTTCAACTATTTTTCATATAAACTTTCTGACCTCTTTTCTCTCTCTCATTCTTCTTGTATCCTTGCAATGTGAATGTTATTACACCAGGTGGTGTCACTGAATTCCTTAAGTCTATTCTTATTTTGCATCATTTTTCCCCCTCTCACTTGTTCAACTTGATTAGTTTCCATTACTCTCCTCTAGGTCACCAATTTGCTTCTCTACTTCTTCTAGCTTGTTATTTATTCCATCTAGTGTACCTTTGCTTTCATTTATTGTGTTCTTTATTTCTTACTGGTTCATTCTTATCTCTTTGTTAAGGGTTTTATTCTTGTCCTCCATGCTTTTTCAAGTCCAGTGAATATGTTCATGTTCATTAATTTAAATTCTCTTTCAAGCATATTACTTATAAACATTTTGCTTAGATCTCCTACTGCAGTTTTGTCCTTTTCTTTGGGACATATTCTTCTTTCTCCTCATTTTGTCTAACTCTCTGTGTCTATTTCTGTGTTAGGACATTTAACTATGTCTCCTGCTTGAAAGTAGTGGCCTTACAATGGCGAGGTCCTGTAGTTCCCTGCAGTGAGGTGTCCTCTATTCATCAGAACCTTGCACTTCAGGAAGTGTCTCCTCTATGTGTATTGCATTTGCCCTGCTATTGTGTCCTGCTGCTTTTACCTTTAGGCTAGCTGTCTCCCAAGGCTCTCTTTGTCTGTTATAGGTCTCTGATACCGTGTTTGGTCTCTGATACCTGTGGGGCATGCAGTTTTAGTAAAGTGTGTGCAGGATGGCTTACAAAATGAGAGCTGCTGTCACTGTCTCTGGGATTGATGCCCCACAAACCTCCATGGTAGGGAGACTCAGTGTTCAAGGTTTGTGCTGGTCTTCTGGAGGAGGGGACTTGCAGTGCTGGGACTGAGGCAAACATGACTGGGAAGGTCTGGGTCACTGAAGTGTGGGAGAGGGGGCAAGGTACAGTGTAAGCAAGTAAAGTAGTGAATGTTGGCATTATGCTGGTTCCTGCAGGTGTCTGTGGGTTTTTACTGGAGGGTGGGGGAAGGAGATGGCACCTGCCAACTTCTTTGTTCCTGGACAACTCTCCCTGTGAATGTGCCCAACCAGGACACACCAAATTTTGGAAACTACTCTACTTCCTATGTGCCCCTGGTGTTTTTCAAACTGCTGCTTCTATGCTGTAACTCCACAGGCTGTTTGCTGGGAAGGCACTCAGCTTCCTATTGCCCTCAGGGCTCTCCCAGAAGTAAGGCTTCTGAATTTTAAGATTCCAGGCTTTAAGTCCCGCTGGTTGTAAAAGCTCTGGAAATTCTACCCCCTCACTTTCAAAGCCAAAGGAAATTTCAAAGGAAATCACTTTCTCTTGGGAACTGGAAGGTGGCTGTAGTGCCCAGGGAGACCTCCAGGGTCTCTTTGTCCTTGTAGGCTCTCATTATTCCACAGTCTGTTCTTAGTTTCTTTAGAGCATGGAGGCTGGCTTCCTAGGACAAAAATGAAGCTGTCAGGCCTGCTAAGGTTTAGGTCCAGAGCTAACATAGCATAACCTCTGGAGAATTCAAGCAAGACATAGGGCTGACTCAGATGCAAATAGATATGCTTATTGATGGGAGGAATTGTAGGTAGCCATAGGTGCAGATAAACTGCCATACCGTTTTTTCAGAACTTAGATGATATATAAGTACAATTCAGAATGTGGGGCTAAAGGCAGATACTCAAACAGTTGCAGAGATTTTGCCCAATTGGTGTATGTGTTGATTTGAGCATGTGTGTAGGTGGGTGGTGGTAGTGGAAAACATGTAAATATAAAAAAGCTTCAAGACTTCCCAAATTATAGCACTTAGTAGTATATTTAAAGTGAAAGCAAAAAGCCTGGGGGAACCCCAAGAAAATTAATATGTAATGGCATTGCATAGTCATTGATGTACCTGTTCTGAGTTATATACATATACATATATATACACACACATATATACACATATATATATACATATGTGTATGTATATATACATATACATGTATATTCTGTTCAAGCAGATGAGGAAATATTTAATTTATTATAGAAATTTTAGAGCGAAAAGGACTACTTTAAGTTTTAGGACTTAAAAAGATAAATTTTAATTAAGTGAAATTTACCTATGGATAATACTCTTATTTTCTATCTACATCAGGAAAAAAAGAGTCTTCTCTGTAATTTTTAAAGTTAATTCTTCAAGCCCAAGCCAGCACATATAGTAGGTACTTGGTAAATATTGCTGAGATTAAAATCAGCCACAAGCAGAGCCTAGAGGGATGTGGATGTTACTGTTCTATCCAAAGGCAAATTTCCTATTGAATAAAGATTTCTTACAGCTTCTAAAAATATGAACAATAGGTTTTCCACAGTTGTAATGGTACCTAGGTGGATTAATTATCTTTTTGTTCCCATTAACTTGTGGCAAATATGCAAGGCCCATAGCATAGGGCCAGGAAAGAGATATTAGTCATGGTTTTGTTGCAGATCATGGGAAAGAAAATTGGGTTAATGAGAGGGCATGGGGATTGAGCACCATAGCCCATGGTGGAGCACACCAAATAGAGAGGATTAGATAGAGTAATAGGATGAAGAGGAACAAAATGCATATTCTGAAAAATCAATGGGTAACTGAGCAATTCCCAATAAAGGAGACAGAAAGTAAATTCTCCAAGGAAGAAACACTGTCTTCATATTTTAGAACCCAACTCACCTCTGCCTGCTGCTTTGCTCAGCCATTAAAGGAATACCCAGAACTAAGGTTGAGCTGGCATTAAACCCCTCACTGTGTCTGTAGAATCTACATTCTCAAAGAATGAGCCTTAGAAGTCTCCATAGTCTGGCTCCAACCTCATATAAAAATTTCACACTGATTGTTCATGACACTCATTTTTACAGGCTCTGCATGGACATGTCCAGGGAAAGGAAACTCATTCTTTTTTTTAAAGATTTTTTTTTTCTTTTTTAATTGGACAGAGAGAGAGATCACAAGTAGGCAGAGAGGCAGGCAGAGAGAGGGGGGAAGCAGGCTCCCCGCCACGCAGAGAGCCTGATGTGGGGCTTGATCCCAGGACCCGGGGACCATGACCTGAGCCAAAGGCAGAGGCTTAACTCACTGAGCCTCCCAGGTGCCCAACTCATTCTTATATTATAGGATTTTGTTAGTTAAAAATGCAGTTTCTGAAATTAGAAAGGCTTACGCGAATCCTGGATTTGTAATTTATTAAGTGCTTACTTGAGAAAGCGACTTAACAGCTATAAACCTCAGGCTGAAAATGCTGAGTGTGGGAGAGAGGGGTAGTATTTGCATCACAAGGTGGATATGAGGGTTAAATGAGGTAATGCAAGGAAAGGACTTAATCAGATTACCTGGTTTGTATTCAGTCTTCTCTAAAAGTTTTCATTTTTTAAATTCAATCCTACAATGGCTCAACATTATCTTTCCACTGAAGAAAGTATTGAAGAAAGTATTTTGCATGCTTATCTCTTTGGATCTTTTCAGAAGTTCTGTGTAGGAATGATTGTTTTTCTTAGCCTTCTAATGAGAAGAACAAGACCCAAGATCTGTGCTAGTGTCTCTGTGTGAATTCTCTTTGTTCTGCAAGCAAAAAATACAATTTTATCTTGGTAGAAATTCTTGCTAGGCAGAACTGGTCTTGGACAAAAAAGTGCATGTTCACCCTTTTCCTTGTCCTACGCTACCCCTGGGTGTCAAGTAATTACACAGCATTTCTTAGCATTTTCACATGCTAAAGGAAAGACTCCAACATCAGTCATCTGCACTTCGGAGGATGATCCCTTTCCTGGGGGGTTTATACTTTAAGGTTGAGTCTGAAGGACATTAGGGCTTTTCTCACCAAAATAAATTCTGGTCATCAAGGAGCAGGTACAAGGAGACATCAGCATCATTAAATTTCACAACATGGAAGCAGCTAATATGTTCTACCTCCATAGACTGATGTTCCTTTTCTTAGGTATCTGGAGGCCACAGGAAAATTCTGGCCACTCAGTAGCTACAGTTTTTTTAGGGAAGAAGCCTGAAATATTTAGACATTTAGATTTTCATGGAAAGTGGAAATGTCACAGTCAAGGATTATTAGTGCTGGAAGGGAACCACTCTGTTTTAATCTTCTCATTCTCTCAGAAGAGATGGGGTGGGAATTTAATGTGAGGTTCAGACTAAAACACACTGTGCTCAAAATCACAAAGTAGAATGTAGAATGTTCGCTAGGATCCAGAATTCCTAGCCCAGGAATCAGGGATTCTGGACCTGGCAATTCAACATTCCCAACTTCTCTTGGGAATGATTTAAATTCCCTGAGCCTGTGAATAACATGCTGGCCTCATCTTTTAAAACAACTTCCTAATACTTAGGTATCATTTTCTCCAGAGGTCGTCCTGCGTGTGCACACAAGGTGAATGGTTTTGTTTTATAAAGAACACTGAAAGTTAGAGAGTCCCTAACTCTGCTCAGCACCAAGAATTTGGTTGAGCTGGATCCTGGCCAAGGATGTGTCATTCTCTATGTTTGCATGTTTGGGTCACCCTGCCTTCTGCAAAAAAGCAGAAGACAGCAGAAATTGTGGCTGCATTTGGAGATTCCTTTCACATAATCAAAACAAGGCTGGAGTCAACAACCTGAATTTAATTACTATCCTGACAGCTGGGAGGCAATTAATCCTTTGCTCGCTCCTCCTTCCTCTGCCCCAGCTTCAAAGTGTCACCCTCCCTTCCCTCTCATACTAATTAGAAACATGTTGTAGGGTGAAAGGTGACCAGTGGGAAGCAAGCACAGTGTCGTCAAAGTCCCTTTGATAGCAGAGTTTACGGTTGGAGGAGGCTGATCTCCAACATGGAAGCATCTGCTTCTGAAGCAAGGAAGAAGGGTTGGGTGTGGACCTGGCCACAAGGTTTGTGGCTGTCTGCCCTGTCCCCCATGATTTGAGCAAGCTACTTGATATCTCTGTGTATGTCTCCACACCAGGATGTCAAGAACTCCCAACTTTTCTATTGCTCAGTATGTAAAAGAGCATAAAATGAAAGCAAATATGCATATAATAGTAACAGCTTCCCTCCAGTATATGAGATGGAGATGTGAGGTCTTTGGCAGCTTGCTGCCACTAAAAAATGCCACAGATGGGGAGCTAAAACAATAGACATGTATTTATCACCATTCCAAAGGCTGGGAATTCTACGATCAAGGTGTCAGCTACTTTCTCCCTATGACTACACATGGCCTTTTCTCTGGGTATACATATGATAGGAAAGAGACAGATTTCTCTCCCTTCCTGGAAGGCTATGAAACCTCTCCAATGGATTATGACCCCACCCTTATAATCTCATTTAACCTTAATTACTTCCTGAAAGCTTTATTTCCAAATACAACCACACTCGGGGTTGACTTCAATATATGAATTTTGGGGGAACATAATTCAGTCTGTAATACCTGAAAAAGAACTTCCTTTCAGTGAAGCAATGAGCCAGACTTGAAGAGCTGGGACCCAGAAATCTAGAGGATTCAGACTTTTTAAATAATATAAATATTTATATAAATATAAATATATTTAAGTCAGGAGTTAAGTTGTATACAATATTCTCTCTTGGCAAATTGTCCCCTTGGTTTCACAACATCTCCCTATAGCAATGGTAGGCTCAGCTTCAGCCTCAGGTCTAGGTTCTTGAGGGCAGTGAAGAGAGAACTTGCAATACTCAAGGTCAAGGGCGACAGGTCCAGTGTTACCTCCTTCATGGATCCCTCCAGGGTGGCACTGATCTCTCTCTTGTTTGTTCAAGGTGCCAGATTACTAGATATTTGTTTTGACCATTTAAAAAAAAAAAAGTTGAACAGTTCTGGAATTGAGGGAGATTAATCACCCCAGGGGAGCTGTAAAGGTAAAGTGACTTTTCCAAGTCACTGGGTACTTATATCTCAAAATGGGGCTGTAACGAAAACTTTCTAAGTCCCAGTAGGAATTTTAGATTGGTAATTAAGTTCCTCCATAATTCCTTTCTCCTATTTAAGGATGATTATGGCCCCAAATCTCATTACGTTAACTGGATAACTCATTCCAGATGTAAACTGCTTGTAGAAGCACAAAAATAATAATAATTCAGCTTAAATACATCCTTTTTTTTCCTCCAAGTACTTTCAATCCATCTGGGCTACATTTCTTACCCAAACCAGCATGCTGTTTTTCGTTTTTATGTTTGTTTTCTGGAAAACCATAGGGTCCAATCATGGATGAGAAGTCCTCTGCTTGTGCCATTGTAGTTGAGACTTTAGCCAAATGCCAGATGTAGCAAGATGTGTGTGAGAGAAAGATAATGCATGAACATAAATCCTCAGTACCCTCATAATTTGAGATTTATACTGATTATGCTGTTGTGTGTCTCTGTCTTGACTGTTAACTAACCATGTGGCCTTCAAAGAATCCCTTCCCCATTCTAGACTTCAGGTTTCTCTCTTTAAAATGTTCTCTTTAAAAGGTCAGAGTGGCAAATGGGAGGTGTGTGGGCTGAGCACTCCTTTTCAAACTACTTTGTCCTGCTTTGTTTTGAAAAATTGAGAAACGATATATAAACTCTCAAGTTCTGCCTTTGCTTGGAATATCTGCAGATCTGACAAGAGTGGCCCACATTCTTTCGTTAAAACACTTCGCCGCTTCTGAGTTGCAGCTGGGCTCTCAAGACAGAACATTCATTTTTCCTTGGTTGGTCAAGGTCCTCACCACCACGCCAGTTTGCTTATGTGTGCTCTGTGCTTGGCCCATAAAAGAATGGCCCTTGGACTAGGTGACCTCAAGCTCCTTTCAACTCTGGTTCTATGGTTTGGTGACTTGCCTCTTCATCACCAGAAAAGTTCCCATCCTAAAGGCCAAGAAGGAGTATGAGACAACTGCACATCTACGGTGGCTCTGATTCTGCTATTCATTGTGACCTGGCAGGTTTTACTTCTTTTGTATCTTCCACACGGCATCGGTTTCTCAGGAGGCAGTGTTCAAAATGATCTGGACGTAACATGCTTTGAATGATGCTCTTAGATTTGGGGCTACTGTTTCTTGCCCAAGGGGCATTTTAGGCAGATCTACTCAAAGTAGTAGCAACATAGTACTAATTATTATTATCATTAATTATTAATGACAATTATGGTCTATAATATTCTTAAGGCATGATTTTTTTTGAACATTTATTGAATCCAATTATGAGCCTGTCACCTTAAGTACAGCGTCAGCACCCAAATGGCAGGCATCTTTGAATGCTCTTCCCTAATGACCGGGTGTAACATGCTTCCATGATGTGGGAAAGGAGTAGAAAAATGTGATCATTTGGAATGCGCCAAACCTTCTGAAAGAACACGAAAGTATAATGTGAAACAAAAGTCACGGTTCTATTTGTTCTGCAAAAAGTGTGAAAATCAGATTTTTTTCTCTAAACAAAAAATGAAAAACACAAGTATAAGGAGCAGTAGTTTATGGAACAGCTCTCCGTTACCCCCTCCGAATGATGACCAGCCCCCTCCCCGCACCTACCTGAGATACCCCTTCCAGTTGCTTGACTGGACGCTTGACATTTTCATCCTTATAATTTCACTACAATGCTACAACTTAATTTTGTCATCTCTATAAAAACAGGGAGGGATGGAGATTCTGAAAGGTGGATACTGACCTTAGAACCCAAAGTCCGTGCTCTTGATCACAACCCTGTTGTGCCACAACCTCAAATGCAAGAGTTTACTTTATGGTCTTTTGGAATCCTTCCAACAGAGACCATCTGTTTTAGAATGGCAGGATGATGTAGTGGTAAGACGATGCCTTCTGCCTTCTTTTCTACATCTGGAGGGATGATTCAATATGAACCTGGCACTTCTCTTTGCATTCAATACAATTAGGCCGTGATCTCTGTTAATGTATATATCCCCAGCACTCAAAAAATAACGGGCACTAGAAGAGCAAAGATTATATCTGTTTCCTCATAGATATACCTAATAACTGGAAAAAAATTCTTTGCTCTTCGTAGGCAATCAATCAATATTTGTTGAAGAAATCTATAATGAACCGGTGGAAGATTTAGTAACGTGGGAGATTGTCTATGTCTAAAATGAGCCACGCACACTTTTGAGATTGTCTTTTTGTGAAGCTTATTGCTGCAAGTTGCTACGGTTGCCACATGAGCAGGGACAAAAGAGGCTTTATAAATCGGCACCATCAATCATGCCCAAAGGCTTGTCTTGGACCTGATGTCTAAGGCTCCCTGAGCATTGCTCCTGCTGTGTACTCCAGCCAGCTTCTTGTGACCACAAGGGGGCAGTGCATGTTCACTCAAGCAGGAAGCTGAATTCATTTTGAACAATTCTCTCTTGACAGTTTTTGTGGGCTTTTATTACTTGGTGATGTCTTCACGGAGTTTACAAATATGAGACAAGATAGCTTTCTAACTCCCAGCACTTCAAACAGATTGTGTTGTTGTTGTTTAACATTTAAATAGCGAGGGTAAGAAGCAGGTTCGGTGCTTTCGTAGGGCTGACACAGACCTAATACCATGGGGGTGGGAAGGTGGTAAATGACATGTCTTAACCAAAGTTACAACTTTTAGTTTTAACTGGGATGAAACCCATGTGCACATGAGAAGCTGGCTCAGAAGCTGATTCCATGGCTAACACACCAGTAGCACAGAATTTTGGGAGTTATGACTTTCATTGTTTTTCAAATGCAAAACAGAAGGGTAGAATTGCAGGGTATGAAGAACAGTAGTGTGCGCTGTCCTGGCCCTGTGACAGCTCTTCTACCAGCAGTTCTCAGAAAGCTTAGCTGTGGGTTCTGTGCCCTTCCATGACTTACCTCATGGCTTTTGAGTCGTAATAGATTGAAGAGCCTCCTCCCTTGCTGGGAGAGGGTGTAGAATTTACATTCCGTCACCCTGCAGTTATTTCCAACTTTTTTTAGGAAAAAAGTGTGACCAAGGTGTTTGGGGGAATTTACTCTCACAGGAAGGATTTTACAGTGATGCTCAGTATTAAACTTGGAATGAGATCATTAGGCCTGGTGGGCCAAGACTTTGCTTACTGGTGCTGCTGCTTATGAGAAATTGCTATCTTTGGCTGCTTGAGCCCAAAGAAATCTTTGTGTGTTTCTGATTTTTTTCTTATTTTCCTATAAATATTTTTACTTTTGTTCCAGTCTTGTTTTGGTGTCCTGAACCAAAATATATGGGAGTCAGTTAGGGTTGCCAGATTGTACAATTCCAGGGACAGCCTTCACATGGACTTTGATGTAAATGCCATCCCTTGAAGCACAGCTCCAAGTAGAGGGAGCTGGATTCCAGAGATGGTCCAAAGATGAGGCCCTTGTTCAGGTGTTACCTTGCAAGACCTAGCCACATGCATCTCAAACTGGGGGGCCCGGAAAAATGTTCATTATTACAGGCTTTCCTGATCATTCCAATGCAAGGAATCAATGAACTACTTTTTGGAAAATACTGTCTTTTCCAGAACATCCCTTTCAATAAGACAGGGGAATGGAAATAGGAAACTGAACAGAAGACACTAGTAATCATGTAGTACCAATTCAGCCTCAGGTGTTGAACTAAGCATCTGTGGGCCTGTAATTTAATTTGATTGAATTTTATCCAGTGTTTCTCTGTTCAACTTTAAGGAAAAGAACCAGAACCCCATTGACTAAAACACAACTCTTTCATAATCCGGTGGTCTCAAAGCTCAAATTGCCTGTACTAACAGTCAGGTACCAAAACTGTAGCTGGCCATCTGGGGATGCTATCACTCTCTAGAGAACATATACGCATGCGTGGTACTCATCTCCAGCTAACTTTTGGCTTATAGGACTGCTGTCTCACTGTTTGGAATTTTCAAAGGAAGCCAGAAAAATATATTTTTTATGTGAAATTTCCTGGGTTTTAAAAAATATTGGCTATAAGTTCAAATTTATAAATTTACATATAAATTTATACACATAAATGTACATTGTGGTGCAGTCCAAATCCATCCATGGGCCAGATTCAGATAATGGGTTGCTAGCCTGCAATCCTGGTCTAATCTTTGATAGCCATTGTAGGTTTTAAGGTGAAAGAGTCATTTGATTATGTTAGATGAGTGGAAAGGAGGATATAAACTATATTCAGGGGACATGGTTTTAGCTTCAGTTCTCTAGAACATTAGCTATCAGATCTTGAGTAGTCCACTTCCATCTATCAATTTTTTTTCTCTGAAAGAAGGAATGGGATTAATAGTGCCCTAACAAGATTTTTGCAAAGGTAAAATGAAATAATGTATGTCAGCATTTTTCCAACTTGAGTAACTCACAACCTTCATAATTTTGGCTACACCTAAATAACACCTCTACTGTTAATTACTTAATATTTTTTTGACTTACTTTAAAAAAAATCCAAAGTATCTACATGGCTGTCAAAACCATGAACTCATGAACATGAGTTCAAGCCACATTCCCCCCAATCATATCATTAATTAAATATGAAACAATCATGATATTTTGGCTATATACAGCTTTACACTTCCACAATCCTCATAAGACCAACACATTTGTAAAATTAGTGAAAATAGCAGATGAGTGCGTATAATGGCTCCAGCAGTAATTCCACAATAAATATTGACCATTATTTTTAAAGAGGTAAAAATAGATTATATATTTATGAAGTAGCTATTTAAACTATGAGCTCTTGGTTCTATTTATTTTTTCAGCTTCAACTTGGGGTTTGTAATTCCTCTTCTACCTTTAGTAAAATGCAATATAGGGTCTGTAAGATCCAATAATCTAGAAAGTATTTAATATTATGGCTTTCATTCAATATTGATTTGTACGTTAATAAACATTTCAAGTTTTCAGCATTTCATTTTAGTGTTAAGTCAATGAACAGCAATATCTTAAAATGGATTTTTATATTACACGGTTGGTAGGTCTTTAAAGATTCTGAGGTTGAATTTGAACAGTGAAGAAAAGTAGTTACTACATTTCAATTCCTAAGGCTTACTCTGGTGATATTTATTCAACGTATATAATGGGCACTGGATTCCAGCAGACGACAAAGTGAAGTGTTAGTCCTTATGAAGATTTAGTCTGATAGGTGGAAACAGATAATTGAAAACAATGTGTTTATTCTATCAGATGGTAATAAATGCTATGAAATAAAAAGCAGGTTGGGAAGAAAAAATTAAAATAAGGACTCTTATTTTACTCTTTCAGAGGTGTTAATCTGGGAGGGACTCTTACTATGCCTGAATAAGGGAAGTTAGTAAGCCATGATGTTACCTAGAAGAAGAGTGGTTCAGCAAAAGAAAGAGATGTAAAGGTCTTGAGGAGGGTTCTTGGTATGTTTGTGGAAAAGCAAAGAACCCAGGATCCCTGGAAAAGACTGAGCAAGAAGAGGGTTTAGGTAATGAGCTTAAAAAAAAAAAAAACAAAAAAAAAAAAACAAAAAACTTTAAATAGGCTTAAAAAAAAAAACTGAGTAAGTGGGAAGACTTTGGGGGATCTGAATAGAGGAGCGACATGACCTGATATCATTTTGAACCATCTGTCTAGCTATTGTGTGGAAAAGAGACAGTAGGGGTGGAAAGGGGAGACCAAGTCAGACCATTGTCATAGCCCAGTGAGAGATTATAGTGGCTTGGACTGAAGTGAGAGCATTGGAATTAAAAAAAAAAAAAAAAGTGATCAGATTCTAGACACATTTTTAAAGTAGAGCTGATGGTACTTTCTGGTGAAGTGGATGTAGGATAGGAGAAAATAAAGGGTCAAGGATTTCAGGAAGGGGAAGAGCATCCAGAGTAATAAAATACTAATTTACTGAAAATTTTCATCTTTGCTAAGTCTTTCATACTTTTCCTACACAAGGGACTTCTTTCATCAGGCACCCTGACATAATTTACTTACCTAGGTGTCAAAGACCACTTAAAATTCAAAACTTCTTATGGAAATGCATACAATTTTGGACAGTAACTGATCACTTTTGTTGCACTGAGAAAATAATCAAGTAAAGAGCTCAAAATAAGCAGAGTATAAATACTTGCCTTTGACCATTGTTCTCTACTTGGTCTTTAGCTGTGGTGATCTACAACCTGTGCCCACAGGGAGAGACATTTCCCGAAAAGGTTGATTATAAGTAAAAAAATTCAACTCAGAATGAGTTATTTCCCTCTTTCTTGTAGACTTTTTACTCCCATAACCCTAATCCACTATTTTTTGGCACAATTCCTGGACATCATTTAGGACTCTGCCCTCTTTCTCTTAATTTAAATACTATGTACCTTCACACTTCAGATATTACTAACGAGCTTACTAATATGTTCCCATTAACCCTAAGTTGGTTGTATTACCCCTTTCACAACTGAGAAAACTGAAGTTCAGAGACCATAACTGAATTAAATTGAGCTCACAAATCTCAAAACTGATGATGCTGAGATTTGAAGCTGGTAACGCCTGACTCCAACTGCCAGCTCTTAAAAGCTTCACTTTTCTGCTTTTGCTATATCACATTAGCAATAATCACTTTCTTCCCATTTTACTGTTTCCATTAAGATGTTATCTTAAAAAGTAAGGCTTGATATTTCTGGAGTGGGAGAACTGCCTCCACTATTCAGCCTTCCTTGAATGCCTCAGGAGTCTTATTTTTTTCTGAAGTCCTGATACTCAACTACTATCACTGGCCTACCTAAAATAATCTCTTCCTTTGTGAAGGCTTCCGTGACTACCCAGTCAGAATTTCTCTCTCCTTCCTTTTTCCTTTTATAGTACTTAACCATTTCTGTGATAGCACCGATCAGGGTCTGCCTCAGATAGTAGTAGTATAGTACTGTGGCATCGTAGTTTGTTATAAGTGTTTTCTTTCCTATTAGATGTGAGCGGCTCGAGGCTGGGACCATCTTTTTCTATTCTTCAGAGCCCAGCCTTGGTACTTAATGTATGTCTTTGAACATAAGAATATGATCTGTTTCTTATATGTGCTTTCCAGTGCCTATCATATCTGAATACAAAGTTGGCATTAAATATATCTTGAATGAACAAAGGGAAAAAAGAGAGTTGCTATTTTCCACATTTCCTTCTAAAAAAAAATAGATGGTCAGCTCCTCTGGCCTTCACAGCCCCATGAATTTCCCTTCATACAGAAGTTTTATTTTTTGTCAAATGCATTTCTCTAGGATGCATCCAAGGCTTGCTGAGGTTCAGCTTTCTCTTTCATGCAGTAAAGGCCAAGTCAGCAGGGAGACTTGCTACCCACCCCCAGCTACTCCAAACTTCATGCAATTTTTATTTGCCTTCTTTTGGCCAGCCAACTCAGTCTTGAGCTTACATAAAAATTCAACCCTCTGGCATTTGATGAATAAAATAACTCCTTGGCCAGGATCTACTTTTGGCAGAGGGAGGACTCAAAAGATATCCAGCTGTCCCTGTACTAAGATTTCCTCGGTGGGAAACCATTCCATTTCAGTGCCCATCAGTAATTAGCCCTGTGCCATTTGCTCACCTGGTGGGTCTTTGCAATGGGAGGCAGTGAAGTAAGACAATGAGAATACCAGCTTAACAATCAGGAGATTTGGTCTCATATTTATGAACTTTGCAACCTCTTAGAATAGATCTACCTCTGCAAAATGGGAATAATAACTTCAATAATTAACCCCCAGGTCATTTCTGGAATCAAATAAAAAGGCATGGAAAGTATTCTCTAATCATATTTTTTTCACAAAAAAATTCTGACATGATCTCTTTGCAAGATGATTATAAGTGAAAGAAATGGAGGAGAGGGAGCACAGGCAAAGATATGGAGGACATGCTACACACAGAACACTTAGCGTAATCTCCATGCAGTATGTGCCAAATGCTCAGGGCAGCTGAAGTAGTTGTTGGTATTACTGTTTTGGTTACTGTTACCTGCTTTCTTAACTTTACACTTACCATGCAGATGATCTTATTATGCTTAATAATTAATACTTCCCTTGTTCTTCTCTTTCTCCTATTATTATTACTGTCATAATCATCATTATCAGCATCATTTTACAAATGAGTAAATTTATAGTAACAAAGGTTACAAGTAACCTGCTTGAAGTAACGTAGCTTTATAAGTAATGGAGCTGAATTTGGAACTTAGACAGTCTAACTCCAGAGATACTATAGTTCTTGGCAATGAAATACTGGTTTTTGATGACATGTAGCTCTGACAAAAGAAAATACAATGGAGTTGTCTAGCTGAAATCATTCTGGAATTTTATGTTAATAATCTGCCTTACATATGTGAGGTAGAGAAAATGTATTATCTTCATAAAAAAGGAACCTGGGGTTTAGAGGCTTAAAATGACTTGATCAAAGAACTGTGTGCTATTTTGTACAATTCTGAAATTCATGGTGCACATCTTGTTTAAACCTGTCATTTTAAGGATAAGATTTTTGCAGGGAGAAGGCACCATTTCTTCAGTGTTATATATTGATCTAGTAATAGCATCCAGGCTAAAAATAAACTGAACATAATAATAAAAAATATTCTCTTCTAATCACATTCATGAACAAAGTGACCAGGTATGGAGACATCAGTTATAGTTATATATTGGATGATATTAACTTATGTGCACAATTTTAGAATGGCTAGTAGAACTTCAAGACTACCTTAACTTCTTGATTATATGTAAATATAATGGTAGGTCATTTAGTGGAAGAAATCCATGCTGCTGTTCCCACTGTGGGGAATTATAGATTGAATTAAAGGAAGATCTTTGAGGATTTACAGAGATTCTTCATGAACACTTTGAGAAGTACACTACAAATGGATCGCTTTGAAAGGATACACACACACACACACACACACACATATATATATACACACCCACAATATTTATTTATATCTTTAATATATATTATTTACATATTTTATATATATATATATGCATATATATTTAGTTAGTTAGTTTTGTGATGACAGTCATCAGTTTTATAAAACTTTAGCATTTCTCCCAGGATATTCCAACATTGGATCAGTTTGCGTAGAACAGTGTGCTACCATGGTTACTTTAAAATCTTTGCCTTAAAAATATGTTTTCACACGGAAATTCCATTTCTTGGGATTGAACCTGAGGAAATAACTAGCTATAAACACAGTAGTTATCTTAAAGCATGTTGGTGAGGGTGCCCACCAAAAAGTGGGACACACATATAATGGACATACACAAAATGTAGGATGGTGTAGAAGATGACTTTATGGCAGAGGAAAATGCCCAGAATATATATATTCATTCAGGGCCTGAAGGGAGAGTGATTCTCTTCTTAAACTAGAGACACTAGAGGGGGACAGAGTCTCATTGACCTGTTGGGTCCTACTTTCTTGGGAGTGACTTAGAGTGCTAAGCTTTTGTGATCTGAGAATGAGATGCCAACTTTGTATCTGTAACTATGGTTTCTGGGATTGTTTTTCTCCTCAAATCAGTCATCAGCAGAACACTTATTTTCACTAAAACCTTAACAGCAGTTCCTTTCTCATCTAAAATCTTAAGGCTTGCCAAGGGTAGCTTTGAGGTCTGTTTTTTTCTTTTTCCTTCTTTTCTTTGCCTCTGTCAGAAGACACCCTAATGATAATGATGATGCCTCTTTAAAAAAATAAAAAAGACAGTTATAATGACTCATAAAAACATTAGACAAAAAAAGATGCCAGGTCTGAGATCTTCTTGATTTGGCAGAAATGATTTTTTTGTCATTGACTTACATGCTTCCTCGGAGAACTTGCTGTAATAGCTCGGTGATCACTCAGAGAGAAGTCTAATGCCCATGAAATGTGGACGCAGCATCTGAAAATGTCACTGTATCTCTTAGTAAAAGAGAAAAACATGTACTTGGTATTGTGAAAAAACACTAGACAAAGAATGCATAATAACACTTGTGGGAAGGACTTGTACACAGGCCATTGCAGATGAATAAGTGGAGCTGTCCGCGGGACTGGACAAAACCCAAAATCTCTGAAAAGCCATCTGGAATATTTAAGCCTTCACAATGGGGGCAATCAGACTTCCTTTAAGAGAACTGATTGCTAGTCTTGTTAACAGGGAGGAGTTAGTGATCAATGTGTTTAATCACAGCCTGACAACAGCTCCTAGTAAATAAGGACTTAAGAAAGGAAAAACATTTTAGAAATGAATTGGTTTTCTATGGTGTTTGAAAAGATCTGTGTCTTGATTTCTCCTTAATCTTCCAAGGCAGGCAGTCTTTTTTTCTATCCAACATCTGCCTTTTCTTCATAGTAAAATCTTATGGATAAAGAATAGTAAAATCTGTAAGACACAGAGATGTTTACCTCATGAAAATGTGTGAGTGGGAATCTGTAATAGTGATGGAGGATGTGGTTAGTGCTTATATTTGGGTAAGAATAGATAGTCACTTATGCATGGTTATTTTATTTCAATGAATAAAAGTCAATTTTTAGCAGTCTCTTCTTTGGGGCTGATTTAGAGATATTTCAGGCACAGTGCTAAATTATGTTAAAGGGCAAAAATGCACAATCCCTGGTGTCAGATTATAAAATAATTATAAATTTAACAAGTGCCATATTACCTAATGCAGCTTTGGTACAGGTGGAATAAGTTAATCTTTTTATTCAGAAGTAAAGAAAATGCAATAGGAATATAAACCAAAGAGAGAGATTATGTATTTTGGTAAGAAAAACAAGATTAAATGTAAGAAAATGACAGTTTGAGAGGATCTTTGACAGTAGACAATACTTAAATATTGTAATGAATCATGTTGAAGGATCACTTAACTTATGTAGTAATCTTCTATTTTAACTATGAAAGAGAGGATAGGGGCTTAACTTGACTATGATATGAAGTACTCAAGAATTAAACCAAGGGACTGCAAGAGATTATGCTGAGTGAAATAAGTCAAGCAAAGAGAGTCAATTATCATATGGTTTCGCTTATTTGTGGAACATAAGGAATAACACGGAGGACATGGGGAGGTGGAGAGGTGAAGGGAGTTGGGAGAAATTGGATGGGGGGAGACGAACCATGAGGGACTGGACTCTGAGAAACAAACTGAGGGTTTTGGAGGGGAGAGGGATGAGAGATTGGGTGAGCCTGGTGGTGGGTATTGTGGAGGGCATGTATTGCATGGAGCACTGGGTGTGGTGCATAAACAATGAATTCTGGAACACTGAAAAGAAATTTTAAAAATAAATAAAATTAAAAAAAAAGAATTAAACCAGGGAATGCAAACTGATGGCTTCAATATTTTACAACTAGTACAGGTATTTTTATCTCAGAATTTTATTACATATACCCTTATATAAGTTTTTTTTTTTTTTTTTAAAGATTGTATTTATTTATTCGACAGACAGAGATCACAAGTAGGCAGAGAGGCAGGCAGAGAGAGAGAGAGGAGGAAGCAGGCTCCCCGCAGAGCAGAGAGCCCGATGTGGGGCTCGATCCCAGGACCCCGGGATCATGACCTGAGCCAAAGACAGAGGCCTTAACCCACCGAGCCACCCAGGCGCCCCCCCTTATATAAGTTTTTAAAGATAATGTAACTAAATAGTGTTTTGCTTTGTTGCAGGACAAGCTGCTTAGTACACAATTTTGTATACCCAGCAAGCACTTTGATAACTTTTTTTAACCTGCAGGCATTTGAATTTGTGACCTCTGGCCTAAATAGTAATGAGTTTATTCAACTTATTTTTTCTGGAGATATGGCTAATATAGGCAGAATGGGGGAATTGAATGCTTTGTGGAAAACAGGGAGGGAGCATTAAAAGAAAGCACATGGTTGCAGAAAAAATTATAAATCCCCTTTCTATAGAAGTTCTTAGCTCCGCCTTTATTTCATAGAGAGAAAACTGAGGCCTATGTCTAATTACAGTCATATAGTCAACTCATAGCTAAACTTGGTGCTTGATCAATAGACTCTCGATCTGTTGTTTCTTATATCCTGATAGAAGCAGAGTTCAAAGACAAGTGCCTTCTAAATTTAAATGTTTCCTAGAGTTAATCCTGACAACATTGGTGTACAGGAAGTCTCAGATACAGGGACAGAGCTGGTATTTCTTGGTGACGATGATGGTGATAACTTGAACCAAGCAAACAGTATTTCAGAAAAATACGTTCTGAATCCATGAAAGAAGACTGATTAAGACGATAACAAGTTCCCTGTTTTCTAATTGCTGAGTGAGGTACTGGGAAATCTATTTCAATTATTTATTTGGATGGTATCTCATGTTGAAATATATTACACATAGATGTATCTTTGTGCATTATTTTGTACTGAGGGAGAAAAGCGTTCTCACTACCTCCTTGTCGATTGCGCTTTGTCTTCTGACTAGCAATGTCTTCATTGTTTATCCTTCTCGCAGCAGGGATTTAAAATGCTGAAGAGCATTTGGGTATAGGGGAAAATGTTGACATTAGAGATGATTCATTGAGGAAACTGACACAAATTTATTGTGACGGTGGGTCGGTGTGCTGACTTCAATTCTCGAAAGCCAAATTGCTTCATCAAAATACAAATCAGTGAAGAAAAATTCCCTATTTTTTTTTCCTCTGGAAGAAATCATTTCTGATCCTTCTCATATAGAGTGCTGAATATTTCTGAAAGTAGTTATTCCTCTAAGAAGATCAGCTTTTGATAGCTTCATGAGTTGGCCCCCCCCCAAAAAAAAACCAAAATGCCAATGAAGAATATCTGATTTTCTGGCTACCAGTAAGACATTGTCCTTTCCTATGAGATTGTAATGTTGAGAGTGGACTGAGGCTTGCAGTTTGACTTTAATAGCACTTGAGTATATTAGTATAATATTTTATGTCAACAGTTCTCAAGCTTTAGCATGCATAAAAATAAAAAAGAGGGCTTGTTAATGCACACTGCTGGCCACCACCCTCAACCTTTCTGATTCAGTAAGTCTGGTGTAGGGTGTGAGAATTTGCATTTCTAATAAGTTCCCAGGTTTTGCTAATGTTGCTGACCCAAGGACCATACTTTGAGAAAGTGCTTTACATTACACTTTAAAAATTCCTTTTGCATTATTATCAGGTTATTTGTCGGATAAACTTGGCAAAATAAGAAAGGTTAGCATAATTTTTGTATGTTATGTATGGTATGGTATGATGCTGAAGTTAATTTGCCACCAAAGACCACACAATAAATCAGTGATAAAGTGAATATTGGAATCCATGTTCTAACATTAACTGTTGGCCTTCATGGTATAAAATTTGTTTTAAACAAGATCCATATAATAAGGCCAAGGAATAGGATATAGAAGTTTTTTATTACCAGGTGAAAAGGATATAAATTAAATACAAACTCCTTTGTCTGGCAATCAAGGTTTTCATGACTGTCCTCAGTCTAACTTTGTTAGATTAACTCTCTAGGTAATCTCTAAATTAACTTTATTCCAGGTTCCAAACACACTAAACCTCCTCAATGAGGCAGGTAATTTTCTGCCTTCAAATAAGGACATGTGAATTTTTTTGTCCTTCTCCTCTTCTTACTAAAATTCTATTTCTCAGTATTTAGTGAGGAGGCCACCTTTTCCATAGAACTTTACATGTTCTTTCTAGCTTTTCTCCAGCCAGAATGAATGCTCTTTCCTCTTCGTGCTGCAAGTGTGACATGAGTGTTCACACAATCATAAACGGACGTACACAAACATAAATGAACAAAAGCCCAGCATGGTGAAGGAAAGAATGTGTAGGGAGGAAATCAGATAAGTGGGAGAAGCTAGTGGTAGGTTTCCATATTTGATATGCTTTTGCTTGTCTTTTGTTTTCTATTCTTTGTGTTTCAGTTTAATTTTTAAATTAATTTACAGTAAAATTGACTTTTCTGTAAATAGTTCTATAAATCAATGTATAGATTCATGTAGCCACTGCCAAAATTGGAGTATAGAAAAATTGTATTACCTCATAAAACTCCCTCATATTATTCTTTGGTATTCATACTTTTCTCACACCCTTAATCCCTAGCAACCATTGATCTGATCTCTGTCACTATAGTTTTGTCTTTATGAGAATGATACACAAATGGAATCAGGTGGAATGTAAATTTTTGAGACTGGCCTCTTTTATTCAGCATAATGCCTTTGAAATTCACCCACATTGTTAAGTATATCCATTTCTTTTTTGGTTAAATAAAATAGTAGCCCTCTATTCAATTACCAAAGGACATGTAGGTTGTTTGAATTCTGTGATTGTGAATAGATTTGCTACAAACATCAGTGTATAAGTTTTTATATGAGTGCCAATTTTCATGACTTTAAGGTTAAGTATTCAGAATTTGGATTTCTGGGGCATATGGTAAGTATATGATTAATTTAACAAGAAACTACAAGCTGGATTTGTGTTTCTGTGATGGCTAACAAGCCTTTTGAGTATTTGCCACTATACATCTTTGAAGAAGTATCTGTTCAAATCTTTTGCCCATTTTTTAAATTGGGTTGTTACTGTTGAGTGTAGAAGGGTCTCTATATATTCTGTATTCAAGCTCGTTGTTAGAACTATAATTTACAACTGTTTTCTCTCAATCTTTTCATCTTTTGCATAGGATCTGTCCTATGTAAAGCATCAGTTTTTAATTTTGAGGAAGTCCAGTTTGTCCATGTTTTCTGTCATGGGCTGTATTTTCAGAGTTGTGTAAGAATTCTAAGAATGATTAGTGAATGCTTAAGGCTAGGAAATGGGCAGGAATGGGGAGAGACTATGAATAGGTACAATATTTCTTTTTAGGTGATGAGTAAGTCCTAAAATTAGGTTATCTCACAACCTGGTGAATATACTAAAAGCCATTGCATTTGTATACTTAGGGTGAATTTTATGTTAGGTAAATTATACATTATAAATTTATGTCTTATCATATATCTCAAAAACATTATTTATATTAATTACATTAATTTATAATAATCGTACCAGTAATAAGCTATACTTGATTAGATTAATTAAAATAAATTAATTCATTAAATAGGTTCAAATAACACTATTTTAAAAGTAATTCTTTGCTTAACCCTAGGTCATGAGGATTCTATCTTAGGTTTTCTTCTGAAAAAATGCATAGTTTTATATTGTACTTTTAGATCTATAACATATTTTGGGTTGATTTCTATATAAAATGTGAGATTTAAGTTGAGGTAATTTTTTTGTTGTTAATAGATAGCTGTCTAGTTGTTGTAGTACCATATGTTGAAAAAACTATCCTTCCTCCATTGATTTGTCCCTGCACTTTTGTCAAGAATCTCTTAGCCAGGGGTGCCTGGGTGGCTCAGTGGGTTAAGCCGCTGCCTTTGGCTCAGGTCCTGGGATTGAGTCCCGCATCAGGCTCTGGGCTCAGCAGGGAGCCTGCTTCCCTCTCTCTCTCTCTGCCTGCCTCTCTGTCTACTTGTGATCTCTCTCTGTCAAATAAATAAATAAAATATTAAAAAAAAAAAAGAATCTCTTAGCCACATCTGTGCTGGTGCATTTCTGGACTCTTTTCTATTGGTTTATACTATTGTCAGTTCCACACTCTCTTGATTACTGTAGCTCCATAGTAAGCTTAAAATTTAGTATTGTTATTTCTCCAACTTTATTTTTCTGATTCAGATTTCTTGTGGTTATTCTTTTTTTTTTTAAAGACTTTATTTATTTGTTTGACAGAGATCACAAGTAGGCAGAGAGCCAAAGGCAGAGGCTTAACCCACTGAGATACCCAGGCGCCCCTCTTTTGGTTAGAATAAAGTTGTCCATATCTATAGAAAATTCTGGTGGGATTTTGTTTGGAATTGTGTTAAATCTATAGATCAATTTGGGGAGAATTAACATCTTTATAAGATAAATGTTTCAATCCATGAACATCCTATATCTCCCCATTTATTTAGGTTTTTAAATTTTATCAACATTATGTTGTGTTCATCATACAGATAATGGATATGTTTTGCTAGATTTATACTTAAGTATTTCATTCTTTTGGAACTCTTGTACAATTAAATCTATTTCAATTGTTCAGTGTTAATCTGTGGAAATACAATTGACTTTTGTGTATTGATGTTGTACCCTATGACCTAAAATCAATGATTAGTTCTAAGTTTCTGTGGACTCTTGGGATTATTTACAATCATCTTCCTTTCATATCTTTATGACTTTTATTTCTGGTTCTAAATTCATTTCACTGTTCTATTATGTTGACTAGGAGTGGTGAGAATTGATATCCATGTCATATTCCCTATTGTAGAGAAAAAGCATTCTATCATGTACTATTAAGTGTGATATTAGCTGTAGGCAGGACACACACACACACACACACACACACACACACACACACACACACACACACTATTAGATTAAGTTCTTTTGTATTCCTACAAAAGTTCTTTTGTATTTTGTATTAAGTTATTTTGTATTTCTGAGAGAGTTACCATTAATGAATGTTGATTTTTTTTTTTAAAGATTTTACTTATTTGACAGACAGAGATCACAAGCAGGCAGAGAGGCAGGCAGAGAGAGAGGAGGAAGCAGGCTCCCCGCTGAGCAGAGAGCCCGATGCAGGGCTCGACACACACACACACACACACACACACACACACACACACACACACACACACTATTAGATTAAGTTCTTTTGTATTCCTACAAAAGTTCTTTTGTATTTTGTATTAAGTTATTTTGTATTTCTGAGAGAGTTACCATTAATGAATGTTGATTTTTTTTTTTAAAGATTTTACTTATTTGACAGACAGAGATCACAAGCAGGCAGAGAGGCAGGCAGAGAGAGAGGAGGAAGCAGGCTCCCCGCTGAGCAGAGAGCCCGATGCAGGGCTCGATCCCAGGACCCTGGGATCATGACCTGAGCCAAAGGCAGAGGCTTTAACCCACTGAGCCACCCAGGTGCCCCGAATGTTGATTTTTTAAATATGCTCCGTCTATGTCAATTTATATCATCTTGTAGCATTCATTCTTTAGACTGTTAATGTGGTGGATTACATTGATTGATTTTCAAATATTGAACCAACAGTGCATTCTTGTCATAAACTCCACTTAATTGTGGTGTATCATTCTTTTTATATAGTGTTGAATTAGATTTGCTAATATTTGGTAAAGGATTTTTATGTTTCTATTTATGATGGATATTAATTTGTAGTTTTCTTGGACTGTGATAACCAGTTTTTAAAATTACTGTGTTTATTAATAAATTTATTAATATAAATTAGGCATAAAATATGATCTCTATTGTTTTGACTGGTATAGACCCTGAATGTTATAGAGTTAATGGTGGGAGGTGATCAGTGTCGTTGCCTGGTTTTGATATAAGGATAATGCAGATCTTATATAATGAGGAGAAAATTGTTTCCTTCAGTTTTCTGGAGGGAACAATTTTTTGTATATTTCTGTAGTTCTATATTCTGTAGAATTGATATTACCTGTTCTTTTAATATTTGGTAGAATTCACCAAAGAAACCACTAGGCTTGGTAATTTCTCTTTCTGAAGACTTTTAAATAGGAATTAAATTCCTTTAATTGTTCTAGATCTATTCAGTTTACCTGTTGCATCTGTTTGGTACTTTGTGTTTTTTGAGGAATTAGCTAATTTTTTCCAATTGTTAAATTGATATACATAGCATATTGCCTTATTTTAACACCTACAGAATTTGTACTAGAATGTCCTCTTTCATTCTTGCTATGGCAATTTAGTATTAAATATGATATTAGCTGTAAGCCTACATACACATACGTAAAGACTCTCCCTTACCCTCTATTAGGTTGTTCCATATATTCCTACTTAGATGGTTATCATGGGCGAATGTTGATTTTTTTTTTTTAATATGCTTTGTCTCTCTTTCTCTCTCTCCTTTTCTTTTTTTTTTTTTTCACATTTTTATTTAAATTCTAGTTAGTTAACATATAGAGTAATATTAGGTTTGGTAGAATTTAGTGATTCATCACTTACATACAACACCCAGTGCTCATCATAACCAGTGCCCTTCTTAATACCCACCACCTGTCTAGCCCATCCCCCACCTACCTCCCATCCAACAACCCTCAGTTTGATCTCTATAGTTAAGAGTCTTTTATGGTTTTCTTCCTGGGAGAAGCCTTTCTTTTCTTTTTTCTTTCCAGAGGTTTATCAGTTTTAAAGATCTTTCCAAAGAACTAGCTATTAGTGTCATTGATTTTCTTTATTATGTTTACTTTTATATTCCATGAACTTCTCTTACCTTTGTTATTTCCCTCCTTATGCTTGCTCTTATTTTTCTAGTTTTTTTTTTTCTTAAAAGATTTATTTATTTTAGAGCGAGAAAGAGAATGCACATACACATGAATGGGGGAAGGGGCAGACGGAGAATTCTCAGGCTGACTCCCTGCTGAGTGTGGAGGTTGGGGGCTCCATCCCAAGACCTATGAGATCATGACCTCAGTGAAACCAAGAATCAGATGTTCAACTTCCTGAGCCACCCAGGTGCCCCATTTTTCTTTTTTTTCTTTTCTTTTTTTTTTTTTTTTAAAGATTTTATTTATTTATTTGACAGACAGAGATCACAAGTAGGCAGAGAGGCAGGCAGAGAGAGAGGAAGGGAAGCAGGCTCCCTGCCGGGCAGAGAGCCCGACTCGGGGCTCCATCCCAGGACCCTGGGATCATGACCGGAGCTGAAGGCAGAGGCCTTAACCCACCAAGCAACCCAGGCGCCCCCCACCATTGTTCTTAAAATGAAAGTTGGGTTTATTGATTTGGGACCTTTTTTTCTTTTTTAAATGTTTTAAATGTTTTAAATGTATTAAAAGCATTTAATACTGTTCATTTAAATCAAATCTGCTTTGGCTGAATACCACACACTTTGAAATATTGTATTTTCATTTTTGTTTTGCTCATGGTATTTTCTAATTTCCTTGGAGTCTAACTATTTGATCCATGGATTATTAGAAGTGTATTGTTTAATTTTTAGGTGTTTGTGGAGATTTTTTTACTATCCTTCTGTAATTCAGTTCTCATTTACTTCCATTAAAGTCACAGAAAATGCTTTGTACAATTTGAGTTCTTTAAAAATTGCTAAAGTTTGTTCTATAACCTGAGATATGGTCTATCTTGGTGAGCATGCTTGTGTACTTGAAAAGGGTATATGTTCTGTTGTTGGGTCAAGTGTAAAAATGTCAATTAGAGTTAATTGGTTGATGATGTGTAGCTTAGTTCTTCTATATCCTAACTGATTTATTGTCTATTGGTTCTTTTATTACTTCAAGGGGAGTGGGAGTGTTGAAGTCTCCAGCTGTAATTGTAGATTTGTTTATCCCTCTAGTTCTGTTAGTTTTTGCTTCATTTTTTTTGAAGTTCTATTTATCAGGTATATACATAATTAGGATTATTTTTTAAAAGTTTTTATTTAAATTCCAGTTAGTTAACATACAGTGTAATATTAGTTTCAGGTGTACAACATAGTGATTCAGTAATTCCATACAACACCTAATGCTCATCCCAGCAAATACACTCCTTAGTCCCTATCACCTATTTAACCCATTCCCCTACCCATCTCCCTTCTGGTAACTATCAGTTCATTCTCTGTGGTTAAGAGTCTGTTTCTTGACTTGTCTCTCTTTTCTCTCTTTTTTAACTCGAGTTTTGTTGGTGTTGTTGTTTCTTAAATTCCACATAAGAGTGAAGTCATATGGTATTTGTCTTTCTCTGATTTATTTCACTTAGAATAATACCTTCCAGCTCCATCCATATCATTGCAAATGGCAAGATTGCATTCTTTTTCTTATGATTGAATAATATTCCATTGTGTGTGTGTGTGTGTGTGTGTGTATGTATATACATATATATATATATACATATATATATATATATACCACATCTCTATCCATTTATCAGTCAGTGGACACACATGCTATATTTATAGTTTGGCTATTATAGATAATGCTGCTATAAACGTTGAGGTTCATGTATCCCTCTGAATTTGTATTTTTATATTCTTTTTTTTTTTTAATTTTATTTTTTATAAACATATAATATCTTTTTATCCCCAGGGGTACAGGTCTGTGAATCGCCAGGTTTACACACTTCACAGCACTCACCATAGCACATCCCCTCCCCAATGTCCATAACCCCCCCCCCCCCAACCCCCCTCCCCCCATCAACCCTCAGTTTGTTTTGTGAGATTAAGAGTCACTTATGGTTTGTCTCCCTCCCAATCCCATCTTGTTTCGTTTAATGTCATTATATTTGAAATAAGTTTCTCATAGAGAAAACTGATTCTTTTATATACATTCTGACAATCTTTGACTTTCAGCTGTTGTGCTTAGACCATTTAAATTTACTATAATATTGACATTTTTAGATTTAGGTTTAAGATTTCACTATTTTTTTTCTGTTCTTTCTGTTTCTGGTTTCTCTCTTCTCTCTTCTCTGTCCCTCCCCCCCACCCCCACTGTTATTTAAACCAGAGTAAAGATGGTTACTACTTTAAATTATTTACCATGTTTTTTAACTTTATCTCATCCTATATTTTGGTAGTGGTTTCTTTGGGGGTTACAATACAAATAATCAACTTTTCTGTAGAATCAATGTTTTACATTACATAAGCAAAATGTTCACACCTTTCCACCCATGTAGAATTCTCTTCCCACCCTCTTTATGTCACGGTTTTCTTACACATATATATCTCTCTTGAAAACCCCTCTAGCCAATGTTAAATTTTTAACTTTTTTTAAAAAAGATTTTATTTATTTATTTGACAGACAGATCACAAGTAGGCGGAGAGGCAGGCAGAAAGAGAGAGGGGGAAGCAGGCTCCCCGCTAAGCAGAGAGCCTGATGCGGGGCTCTAACCCAGGACCCTGGGATCATGACCTGAGCCAAAGGCAGAGACTTTAACCCACTGAGCCACCCAGGTGCCCCAAATTTTTAACTTTTAACAGTCAAATATGTATTTAAAGAATAGAGACATGGTATTAGATATTTATCACATATTAATTTACTATTTTTGTTGCTCTTTATTTATTCTTAATATTCTAAGTTTTCTTTTTGTGTAATTTTCCTTCTGCCTGAAATCTTGCATTAGCAACTATTTTAAAGTAATAGTTTTTCTTAGTTTTCTTTCATGTGAGAATATCTTTACTTTCTTTCATGGAGAGAGAAAAAGAGAAAGAACTTGTTAGAAGGTGCTTAATGTCACTAAAAATAATACTCAAAATTTATTTCCTAAGGAGAAACTGATAAAAGGCCTACATAGGACCCTTCTGTCATTAGAATTGCTTTAAATATTTCAACCACATAATCTGATCTTGAAAAGGCCCTATTGGTAGATGACTAATTAATGGGATTGACTGAGAAACTTCAGAACTACTTTTATTTATTTGGCACATTTATTTAAGAAATACCAAACTTTGGGCGCCTGGGTGGCTCAGTGGGTTGAGCCACTGCCTTCTGCTCAGGTCATGGTCTCAGGGTCCTGGGATCAAGTCCCGCATCGGGCTCTCTGCTCGGCGGGGAGCCTGCTTCCCTCTCTCTCTCTCTGCCTGCCTCTGTCTACTGTGATCTCTCTGTGTCAAATAAATAAATAGAATCTTTAAAAAAAAAAAAAAAGAAAAGAAAAAGAAATACCAAACTCTTCTACTACACAGTACTTTTGAAAGGTGATGGGATACAAAAGGGAATAAGAAACAGTTAATTTCCTCTAAGTTGACAGACTTTTTTTTGCAAAGGGCCAGATTAGTAAATATTTTAGACTTTTCAGGCCATATGGTCTCTGCTACAGCCATTCAACTGTGCCATGGTAGTATAGAAGCACATAGACAATATGTATATGAATGGACATGGCTGTCTTCCAATAAAACTTTATTTACTGAAACAGGTGGCAGACTGAATTTGGGCTCCAGTTTTGCTGTTCCTTCTCTAAAACTTGGATTGTAGTGGAGGAAAAAAAGACAAAATATTATAATGCAAATTATAATAAAATTTGTCAGAATAGTGATGGAATCATGTAGTGGGTATTATGGAAGTACAGAATGAGTCATTTAACCTAATCTGCCAATAATAATGCTTACCAAAGTCTTCCTAGAGGAGGTGATGTCTGAGATAAGTTGTAAAATGAAAGTGAAGTTAGGTAAAGAATTATCATAGAGAAAAGGGGAGAGTTAAGGAGCATTTAATTAGGGGGAAATTACATAAATAGAAGTATATAGGCAAATACAGAGAATTATACATAGTTTTGGTTTTTTTCCAGCTTAAAAGTTTTAAGAGTGAGTTTTTCTAAGCAGGTATAGTGCTCAAGTGGAAGATAGGGTTGGAAAAGTAGGTCAGTAGGTATAGAGTGAAAGGTTTTATGTAAAGTATCAGTGTGTTCAGATTTTCATTTTATATAAATACTTCTGGGCACCAGGTAGAAAAAGGATTAAAAAGAAACAAAACAAAACACTGTAGGCCATCACATCGGTAGAAGGCTGTCCAGTGGAGAAATAATATCCAGAAATAAAGCATATCAGATTCAAGAAATATTTAGAAGCCAAAATCAGTAGGATTCTTAAAGATTGAGTAGATAAATGATTGTATTGCTTGTGAAGGTGAGAAAAAGAATTGGAAGTTAGGGGTGACCCGCAGGTTTACAACTTCGTGCTACCAACAAATGACATCAAGAATACTCATAGGAAAAAATAATATGGGGAAAGTGGGAATTTAGACAATTTTTATTTCAGACATCTATGGGATATCCAGATGAAGTCATTTAGCCTACACTTGAATATACATAAACAGAGAGTTGAAAAGGGAATGTGAACGTAAGAGTAGCTTCTGGAGGGAATACCACAGTGTGTTATTTTCAAAGACTAGAGTAATAAAGGTAAGGATTGGTATCGATATAGGCAAGTTAATGGTTGGGGTAGAGTAGGAAGCTGATGCAAATCACATTTGGTGGCCTCCATTCTTTTATGAAATAGGAGACACAGCCATGTAAGGAGAGAGGTGAAGACTGAGTATTGGGATTAAAGAGAGTAATGGAGACTTGGTAAATCCCCAAAAGGGATGGGGGAAGTGAGCTGCCCTCCCAAAGCATGAACCTTGTATGTTAGGTCCAGCTCATGAAGTTGTAGAGATGCTAATTTACCCAGTGAAATGAATTTCCCCAGTGATGCTGGGCCACCTGATCAGATGAGCAGGAGAGAAGATCATAGAATTGATCCAAGATCATGGAATTTCTAAGTCTATGTGGAGCCCAGGTGAAGTGGAAAACCAAGCAGAGAGCAAGAAAAGAATGTGCCACGATCTCTGAGCATTTCATTTCTCCTGTGAATTCCTAGAATTTTCCCGCTTTAGTTGCATGTCTACAATGACAATGGACTTTATCCTGTGACTTAAGACAACCTTTCTTTTTTCCCTTTTGTGATTCTGAGGCAAAGCATTGCTCTGGTATTATCTTGGTGATAAATTTGTTTTTCAACCTTGACTGAGTACTAATGGACCAATATAGTTGTATATATTTAAAGTATACAATATGAAAATTAAATACACCCACACATACAGTGTGGAATGATTGCCAGGATCAAGATAATTAACACATCCATCACCTCACATAGTTAACTCTGTGTGTGTGTGTGTGTGTGTGTGTGTGTGTGTGTGTGTATCTGTATGGTGAGATGCTTAATATTGACTGTTGTTAACATTCAAGTATAAAATAGTGTATTTTTAACTATAGTCACCATGCTGTGCATCAGATCCTCAGAACTTAGTCTTATAACTGAAAGTTTGTACCCTTTGACCTACATCTTTGCATTTCTCCCTTTTCCCCAGCCCCTGGAAACTGCCACCCTATTCTGTTTCTATGAAATCATTTTTTTTAAAGATTCCACATGTAATTGATATCATATAATTATCTTTCTTTAGCTTATTTCACTTAGCATAATGTCTTCTAGGTTCATTCAAGTTGTTGGAAAGACAAGATTTCCTTCTCTTTTATGGCTGAATAATATTCCTGTGTATTCCTGTGTGTGTGTGCATGTGTATGTGCATATATATGTATACATCTCACATATATTGCATTATATAATAAATATTATATATATGTATATACACATTTAAATACATACATACATATCTCATATCTTCATTCATTGTGGAAAGACATTTAGATTATTTCCATATCTTGGCTATTGTGAATAATTCTATAATGAACATAGATGTGCAGATATCTCTTTAAAATACTGATTTCACTTCCTTCAGATATATACCTAGGAGTTAGATTTATGGATTTTGAGATAGTTCTATTTTAAATTTTTTGAGGAATTGCCATACTGATTTCCATAATGGCTGTACCAATTTGCAATCCCACCAATGCTGTGTAAGTGTTCCCTTTTTTCCACATTCTCACCAACATTTATTATATCTTTTCTTTGAACCTTGTATGTAGGTCCAGCTCATGAAGTAGCTGGCCATTCTTAAAGCAGAATAGCCATTCTAACAGGTGTTAAGGTGATAACTCATTGTGGTTTTGATTTGCGTTTCCTTAATGGTTTGTGATGCTGAAAACATTTTCATAAACCTGTTGGCCATTTAAATGGGAAAATATCTGTTCAGGTCCTTTGCCCATTTTTAAATTGGATTGCTTGGGTTTTTCTATTGAATTATATGAGTTCTTTCTTTTGTTTGGATATTAATTACTTACTGGATATATGGATTGCAAATATTTTCTCTCATTCTGTAGGTTGCCTTTCTAATTTTTTGTTTCCTTTGCTGCTCAGAGGCTTTTTAGTTTATGGTAGTCCTACTTATTTTGGCTCTTGTTGCCTGTGCTTTTGGTGACTTAACCAAGAAATCATTGCCAAGACCAGTGTCAAGGAACTTTGTTGTTTTCTTCTAGGAGTTTTTATGCTTTCAGGTGTTATATTTAAGTCATTGAACTTTTTTGAGTTAATTTTTGCAAGAGGTATAGGTAAATGTACAGTTGTATTATTTTACATGTGGCTGTCCAGTTTTCTTAACACCATTTATTGAAGAGACCATCATTTCCCCCTTGTGTGTTCTTGACACCATTGTCAAAGACCATTAGTTGACTGTATATGTGTGCTTATGTCTAAACTCTTTAAAATGATCCACTAGCCTATGTTCCTATTATTATGCCAGTACCATATTGTTTTGATTATAACAGCTTTGTAATACAGTTTAAAATCACGAAGTGTCTACATTGAAACGTGTATCCTCATAAATAGAGATGACACATTTTTAAATGTAGACTTCAAGTAATTTTATTGTCATTTGGCTGAAAATTGTCGTAATATCTCAACAAATACATAGTAATTAGGAATGAAAGTGATGTCTTCTAATGTTTCTGAAACTGAAAATGTACACAATAATGAGCAATGGTCCTGGCAAAATACATGACAGGATTTTCCCTCCACATGAACAAAATGAAACATAAAGGAGAAAACCAAACTCCTGATGTAGTTATACTACTATCTTCCAGTTTGACTAAATTTTCCTACTCCGTCCTCTCTAATTCTTAATCCAGAAGACCAGCATCTCCTGGATGAATAGTTGGAATCCTTTTTGTTCATTATACTTCACTTTAGGGTAGATTTCCATTCCCAAATGTCATCGGGGACTGTTTCTACACAGCTAATACATTGCATTCTAAGGAGATCATACTTAACCACAAACTATCACAAGAAAAACCAGATATAAAAGGGGGAATCTCATTTTTCTCCAAATTTTCTCTTTTTGTGCTTAAGGGACAAATTTATTTTGAATTTAAGGAAAATCACATAATTAGCAGTCATTTTCCTGGAGTCATCCTAAATGATGTCTGAGTTTTAGGAATGTTGGATCCAGGTTTAAATCCAAACTCCCACACTTTATTGCACACAATGTCTAAATAGAGATAATGAGATGTTTAAGTTCACTTTCCTTTTCCTTATATGTGGATAAGGTCACATAAACTCAAAGGATTACTGTCAAGGTCAAACTAAATTTTGTAGGTGTTACTAGCTCTCTGCACAAATGAAGAAACCAATGTTTAAGAAAATTAAATATGCTGAACAATTATGTTCTGTAATAGCAAGTTACATTTTATCCTCAGAAAATGTTAGTGTCATATGTTTTTTGATATACTTTGATTTATAGATTTGATTTATAGGTACTTTAAAAATTGTTCATCTACCTAAACTGTTGAGTCAGGTCAACAGAATTTGAATGGGGTAAAGTTGGCATATTATCTGCCCTATAGAAATTTTTATTTGAGTATATCACCTAGTCTCCTATTTGGGAAGTATAAACTCATGCTAATGTCTGTGAGTACTCACATACTTAGCAGAGATGATCAGTCCAGTGAGAAACCAGGGGAAATCCCCAGACTCCACTCAGTGCCACTTCTAAATTCAGTTGCTCTGAGATGACTTAAATCCATCTTTCTTCTTCTTTTGGGCAGAGTCTCTGTAGAGACATGGTAGCTATGAGTCTATGGCCTCATCTGGTATAAAACCATTTTCTAATGAAAGGCCTAGAGCCAAAGACCTCATTTCATTTCCCCTGAGCCTTCACAGATGGAAGTTAGGATTTCTATTTCACAAAGCAAAAGGGCATGCTATTGGAACTACAGTCTCTGCTTCTCTACTCAATAAAGCAAATTCAAAATCTAATGTCCCCTGCTGCTGACCTTGTTATGGTGGCTGTGTTTTTTCATCGTGGTTGTGTCTCCCTTTGGCTGTGTTTAACTCACTACAGGGCCAGACACTTGCATGCATGGGAATGATGCTGACACAGCCTAGCTCTGTTGAATGCCATAGGAGAAAAGGAATCTGCAGAGGTGCTGGGAGAGATGTTTGGCTGCCAGAGTAAGGATTTACAGACTACTATTGACCATTATGGATATTCCTTTTATGTACTGTACAGGAACAGCCATTAGAAATCTGTAGATCTACCTTCTTTATTTCTTTTTTAATTTTTTTTTATTATGTAATGTTAGTCACCATACAGACATCATTAGTTTTTGATGTAGTGTTCCAAGATTCACTGTCTGTGTATAACACCCAGTGCTCCATGTACTACGTGCCCTCCTTAATACCCATCATCAGGCCACCATCAGAAAGGATGAATACCCAGCTTTGCATCAACATGGATAGGACTGGAGGAGATTATACCTTCTTTTTTTTATATATGAGGAATCTGAGGCCCATCCGATAATGTCCTTAATTTTATACCGTAACTGGCAGAGGTAGAACCAAAATCTAGATCTTACCCAAACGCCTTGTTATAGACTCATTTATATTTTTTATTTATTCATATAATCCTCATTTGATTATGAATCAGTGTTTTTTATGCAGATCTGAGTTTCTCCAACTAAGGATTCCTAGAAAATCTACATCAGGATCTCCTTGTGTGCCTGTTGACAGACTTCTGAGTCTTGCTCCAGGACTATCATTCCTTGTCTCTGAAATTGGAATGCATTTTCAGCATACCCTTGATGTGATTTCTGTGGAATATAGTGTTTTTTTTTTTAATCTTGAAATAATTTGAGACTTATAGAAAAGTTACTGAGATAGTACAGAGCACCCATGGACACTTCATCCACCTTGCCTTAATGTTAACATCCTATTTAACCATATGGTATAACTATCAAAACCAAGAAATTAACATTGGAACACTACTGTTAGCTAACCATACATTTTATTCTTATTGCATCAGTTTTTTTATTACATTTTTTAAAAATTGTAACTGTATGACTTCTCCTCTTTCACTTTTAATTATTAAATTGTTGTATGGATTTTTAAAATTCAATTATCCAATATACAGTACATCATCAGTTTCAGATGTAGAGTTCAGTTATTCATGAGTTGCATATAATTCCCAGGGCTCATTACATCAGATGCCATCCTTAATGCCCATCACCCAGTTATCCCATTCCCCCTCCAACCTCCCCTCCAGCAACCCTCAATTTGTTTCCTATGGTTAAATCTTCCATGGTTTGTCACCCTCTCTGATTTCTTTCCATTCCATTCCATTTTCCCTCCCTTTCCCTATGATCTTCTGCACTGTTTCTTATATTCCACACATGAGTGAAACCGTATGATAATTGTCTTTCTCTGATTGACTTACTTTGCTCAGCCTAATACCCTCCAGTTCCATCTATGTCAATATAAATGGTAAGATTTCATCCTTTCTGAGGGCTGAGAATATTACATTGTATATATGAACCACATCTTCTTTATCCATTCATCTGTTGAAGGACATCTGGGCTCTTTCCATAGTTTGGCTCTTGTGGACATTGCTGCTATAAACATTGGGGCACAAGTGCCCCTTCAGATTACTTCATTTGTATCTTTGGGGTAAATCTCTAGTAATGCAATTATTAGGTCATAGGGTAGCTTTATTTTTTACTTTTGGAGGAACCTCCATACTGTTTTCCAAAGTGGCCATACCAGCTTGCATTCTCATCAACAATGCAAGAAGGTTCCCTTTTCTCCACATCCTCACCAACATTTGTTGTTTCCTGACTGTTAATTTTAGCCATTTTGACTGGTGTGAGTTAGTATCTCATTGTAGTTTTGATTTGTATTTCCCTGATGTCAAGTGATGTTGAACATTTTTGATGTCTCTGTTGGCCATTTGTAAGTCTTTTTTTTTGGAGAAATGGCTGTTCATGTCTTCTGTCCATTTCTCAACTGCATTATTTGTTTTTGGGGTGTTGAGTTTGAGAAGTTCTTTGTAGATTTTGGATGCTAGCCCTTTATCTGATATGTCATTTGCAAATATCTTCTCCCATTGTATAGGCTGCCTTTTAGTTTTGTTGACTATTTCTTTTCCTGTGCAGTACATTAAAAGGATTGTTCACCACAGCCAAGTAGGATTTATTCCTGGTCTGCAAGTGTGGTTTAACATCCATGTATCAATCAGTATGATACATCACATTAATTAAGAAAGAAAGGACAAGAGCCATATGTTTCTCTCACTTGATGCAGAAAAAGCATTTGACATAATGCACCATTCTTTCTTTATTGAAACTCTCTACAGTTCACGGAGAGAAGGAATATCTCTCCATCATAAAAGCCATATACGAAAAGCTCACAGGAAACATCATACTCAACAGGGAAAAACTGAGAGCTTTTCCCTAATGTCAGGAATATGGCAGGGATGTCCATTCTCACAGCTGTTGTTCAACACAGTAGTAGAAGTCCTAGCCTCAGCAATCAGACAACGAAAGGTAACAAAAGGCATTTAAATTGTCAAAGAAGGAATCAAACTCTCACTCTTTGCAGATGACATGATACTTTATGTGGAAAACCCAAAGACCCCACCCCAAAATTGGTAGAACTCATACAGGAATTCAGCAACATGGCTGGATATAAAATCAACATGCAGAAACCATTGTACATAGTTGCATTTCTATACAGTAACAATGAGACAAAAGAAAGAGAAATTAAGGAATTGATCCCATTTACAGTTGCCCAAAAACTATAAGATACCTAGGAATAAACCTAACCAAAGAGGTAAAGGATCTATAATTTAGATGCTACAGAACACTTATGAAGGAAATTGAAGAAGACATAGAAAGATGGAAAAACATTCCGTGCTCGTGGATTGGAAGAATAAATGTTAAAATGTCTATGCTACCCAGAGCAATCTACATATTCAAGGCAATCCCTATCAAAATACCATTGACATTTTTTACAGAGCTGAAACAAATAATCCTAAAATTTATATGGAACCAGAAAAGACCCTCAATAGAAGAATATTGAAAAGAAAAACCAAAGCTGTGGCGTCACAATGCCAGACTTCAAGCTCTATTACAAAGCTGTCATCATCAAGACAGTATAGTACTGGCACAAAAACAGTCACATGGATCAATGGAACAGAGTAGAGAACACAGAAATTGACTCTCAACTTTGTGGTCAACTAATCAAAAAAGCAGAAAAGAATATCCACTGGAGAAAAGACCGTCTCTTTAAAAAATGGTGTTGGGGGGCGCCTGGGTGGCTCAGTGAGTTAAGCCTCTGCCTTCGGCTCAGGTCATGGTCTCAGGGTCCTGGGATCGAGCCCCGCATCTGGCTCTCTGCTCAGTGGGGAGCCTGCATCCTCCTCTCTCTCTGCCTGCCTCTCTGCGTACTTGTGATCTCTGTCTGTCAAATAAATAAATAATCTAAAAAAAATGGTGTTGGAAAAATTGGACAGCCACATGCTGAAGAATGAAACTGGACCATTTCCTTACACCATATACATTTATAGACTCAAAATGGATGAATGACCTCAATATGAGACAGGAATCCATCAAAATCCTTGAGGAGAACACAGGCAGCAACCTCTTTGACCTCAGCCACAGCAACTTCTTCCTAGACACATTGCCAAAGGCAAGGGAAGCAAGGGCAAAAATGAATCATTGGGACTTTATCAAGATCAAAAGCTTTTGTACAGCAAAGGAAACTACATTTTATTGTTGTTCTAGGACACAATTTGGGATTTTACATTGCTTTTTATTTATTATGTATCCCAAATTATTTTGTTCCAGATTATAATCCTATCCTTCACACTATAGTAGCTGAATCCTGACTCATACGAGTCTCCCATCCATGAGAGGAAAATGAAAAATCTCATTTCCCCATCTTCAGGATCAGGAAGCATCTTCAGAGAAGGAAACCAATGTGTCCAACCAAGGTCCTATAACGAACACTCAGGTGAACCATATCCATGCCTCCACAAGCTGACTCCTGACTCGGTGCTATTCTTCCCTACACCACACACCTCCATCCTTGAATTTATGCACTCTGTGCTGAAATGAATATTTTTGTATTTAAATAGAACAGTCAGAGGAGTGAATATTTATACACAGATTCAAATAGGGCACCCAAATGGGGAGATGTGAACCTGGCATATTTAGTGATGATAAATGGGAGACATAGTTGTGGGAAGGGAATGGACATGAATTTGTGTGAAATTCTGCATTTGGCAGAAAGGACTAGATAATTCTAAGGTTTTTTGTTTTGTTTTGTTTTACAATTTAGACACTTAAGTCCTTGTCTGTCCTGAGAATGAATTGAGTAATTCTTAGGAATTTTGTTACTGCTCACAGCCTGACGTGGTTCTGGAAAAAAGATTGTTCATGAGGGGAATGAATATAATTTAAGACCCTGTTATAAACAAAGCCACCAGCTAAGTTGTATACAGGTAAGATCAAGTTTGTAGGGGAGGAAAACTTTCTTCGTTTCTAGGTTCTTTGGCTGGTCTAAAAATTAAATTGCCAAAAGATAGATAAACAAGAGAACATCAAACAAATTTAATTTTATATGTATGAGAACCTCAAAGATATGAGGCTCAAAGGGAGTCAGGCAATTGAGGTTTATAATCGATCCTTAGCTAAAGAGAAGGTTATGGGCCTGGGTCTCCGAAGGGAAGGAAGACAACAGGAAGATGGGAGGAGGAGGAAATATTTGGTAAACAAATGTTTGCCATGCCATCATGCCATTTTTTTTTCAGCTTTAAAAATAGTTTATTTCCTCCTTTACAAACACTTGAGCCTTCTGATTATGCAAGGCACCACAAATTAAATAAAAGCAGGTATTAGAATATATTTGTCTCACATGATTCAAGATAAATGGGACTTTAAAAGTGAAGAGGTGCCAACTGTGGGGGGGTTGGAAGGGCATGAAAGCAGGCACCAGTCCCGTGGGCACCTGCTTCCCACAGCGTCTACTGCAACAGGCAGCGACCAGCACGTGTCATCAGATGAGCTGTGATCCAAAATTAGCATGTCCCGAAGAGGTGCTCTATCTCCCCCCGGGGTTTTCGGTCTATGGGCACAATAGTATGGGCACAAAACACATGCAGAGACAGTGGAATAAATAGGCCTCCCTGGAACTCCCCCTCCCCACCTACCACACCCACCCCATATTCTTTGCACTTGTCTCTGGTGATACTCTTTCTGAACCAGGTCCCCTTTCTATATTCTTTTAGGCACCACAGGGAGGGGTAAAAAGCTCTTCCTGATTCTCTTGGGCCTTGGTTATCTTCAGCTTGAAATAAGCCATATGCCAAAATGGCTCATTCTTGAGCAGCCTGTCCAGAACCCTAGCAGGTTCTATCCTTGTTTTAACCACTAAAACCAGATTTTTGTTCATTAGCAAATAGTTTTTTCTTGTTACTATGCCTCAGTCACCCCCAAATGTGAATGGGGGAGTTAGGTGATTTCTTGTGCAAAGCCATAGTAGGATCAGCCGTGGAAGGAGCTGGTGAGTCGAGCCCTGTCTGTACTGTTGTACAGACTGTACAGTCTGTACTGCCCTGTCTGTACTGTTGGTTGATGGAGGTGTATTGGCATGAAAAGGTTACCACACTTTTCCTGTATTGTCTGTGATTCCCAAGGTCTGGCTTTATCTTATATCTTTTCATCAGAATCTTAAAAGCCATTTCCATGATTTTTTTAATTCATTTATATAAAAGCATAACTGGTAATAGAAACTGCCCCCTGCCTCCCTTCAGCTCTGCCTCTTCTCTAGGGTTCTCTTATGAATTCCTGTGATTCTTAGATTTCCAGGACTGGGCATCTCTCTCAGTAGATAGAATGAGGAGGCTTCAGAAGACAAAAATTTGGCAGAGTGAGCAGCCTTTTGGTGAAGCCATATGAAATATTAATCTATCATATCTAGAGGCCAAAGTGTAAAAGTCTACCTTGGCAAGTTATGGAATAAGGGGAATGGGGCTTTCATGCCCAGCAACTAACTTTGTATTTCTATACCTTGCCCCTGTGTAACAAACACAGGCTTAAGAGGCTGCCCTGCCAATAGGATTTGCCTTCTAATAGGGGAAGAGACCCATCAGCTCAGGTGAATACATATTTAAAGGTAAAATTTCTAAAGAGTATTTGGGGTTGTGCAAGGTACTATTAATTGACCTGGACATACTCTAAATCGAACCATATGGGCCTTTATTTATCACCATATACTTAAGGTAGCCCCTGGAGTTATCTCAGAAATTTTAATTATACTTGAAATAAATGACAAATACAAATGGATTATTGCTGTCTGGTATTACCTTCCATCTTTTCAAACCAGACCATGGTTGCGGATATTGGTAGCACTACAGTTTTCCTACTGGAGAGTCTTAAAACCTTGTCTTGATATTGACATACTGTTTTGTTTTGTTTTTTTCACTTAAATACTTATTTGGGGTATCTGGAGTAGAAAGTTGCCTTGCCAAGGATGGAGAGAACCATATATATCTCTTCTTTTGACCTTTCCTTAAAGTGATGAGGATATTAAGTTCAAAGATGGGGAATAAATTTTTGAAGGTCACAAAAGAAGTCAGTAAAAGGGCTTAAAAACCAAATCTCAGATTCTCATGAAAACATATCTTTTTCCATAAAGCAATTAATTAAGCTCAGGTTCAATAGGAGACAATTTCCATTTTCTAAGGTGAGTACCCCTTTACAAAGACCAGTTCAATACTGAGTGTATTGCAGCCATACTGATTTTACAGAACACCGTATGCAGTTCTCTAATGAGTGTGTATGTGTGTGTGTGTGTGTATGTGAATTTTTTTGTTCTGTTTTGAAGTTCTTAGACAACAGTATTTTAGAGGTATTCTGAAGGAAAGGGGAGTTTCTGTTCAGACTCAAAAATATTTTGTGAGTCAGAAGAAAAAAATTAAAGGAAAATTCTCTTCTAAAATTATAGAATGTCAAGGGGTTAAGTAAAAGGAAAGTTTATTAGAACTAGTGGATCATTGAAGACTAATGAGGCAGTCAGGCTTCCTCTTAAGAAAGAGTTAGGATCTCAAGTCAGCATGTGAATCAAAAATAGAGTTCGGCTATAACTACCCTTGAAAATACTCTAGGCAGGTAGCATAATACCTCAGAAGTCCAACAGGACTTTTGCAGTTTCTTCTCCAATGACAGATACCTATTTGCCTGTTTTTCGTCCAGTGACAGAACAGAATCTCTTTCTTTGAATAAATAGAGACAATGTATTCTCACAGTTGTGTTATATGGAAAAAACAACAGTGAGTCTTTAGACACAAATCACATTCAGTCCTGTAAGATGCTCACTTGGTGAAGTGCAGGTGAGAAAGAGACTTGCTGAGGGAAATTACTTTTATCTCCCATCTCACACTAACTCTTGGGCACTATGCACATACAGGAAATGATGTGTGGAATCATGCTCTCCTGATCTCTTTCTTCTCTGTCTTGCTTTCTTTTAAAAATTTTTTAACATATAATGTATCATTTGTTTCAGGGGTACAGGACTGTGAATCATCAGTCTCAAAATTTACAGCACATACCCTCCCCAGTGTCCGTCACCCAGCCACCCTATCCCTCCCCTTTCCCACCCGCCCCAGCAACCCTCAATTTTTTTCCTGAGATTAAGAGTCTCTTATGGTTTGTCTCCCTCCCCTGTCCCATCTTGTTTCATTTTTCCCTCCCTTCCCCCCACGAACGCCCACTGTGCCTCTCAAATTTCTTATATCAGAGAGATCATATGATAATTGTCTTTCTCTGACTTATTTCATTTAGCATGATACCCTCTAGTTCCAGCCACATTGTTGCAAATGGCAAGCTTCATAGGTTTTTTGATGGCTGCATAGTATTCCATTATATATATATATATATATATATATATATATATATATTATATAATATCTATATACCACATTTTCATAATCCATTCATCTGTTGGTGGACATATAGGTTCTTTCCATAGTTTGGCTATTGTGGACATTGCTGCTATAAACATTCAGGTACACATGCCCCTTTGGATCACTACCTTTGTATCGTTTGAGTAAATACCCAGTAGTGCGATTGTTTGGTCAGAGGGTAGCTGTATTTTTAACTTTTTGAGGAACCTCCATATTGTTTCCTAGAGTGGTTGCACCAGCTTACATTCCCACCAACAGTGTAGGAAGGTTCCCCTTTCTCTGTATCCTTGCCAATACCTGTCATTTCCTGACTGGTTAATTTAGCTATTCTGATTGCTGTGAAGTGGTATCTTACTGTGGTTTTGATTTGTGTTTCCCTGATGCCAAGTAATGTTGAGCACTTTTTCATGTGTCTGTTGGCCATTTGGATCTCTTCTCTGAAGAAATGCCTGTTCATGTCTTCTGCCCATTTCTTGATTGGATTATTCTTTGGGTGTAGAGTTTGATAAGTTCTTTATAGATTTTGGATACTAACACTTTATCAGATATGTCATTTGCAAATATCTTCTCCCATTCTGTCAGTTGTCTTTTGGTTTTGTTGACGGTTTTCTTTCCTGTGCAAAAACTTTTTATCTTGGTGAAGTCCCAATAGTTCATTTTTGCCCTTGCTTCCCTTGTCTTTGGCGATGTGTCTAGGAAGAAGTTGCTGTGGCTGAGGTGAAAGAAGTTGCTGCCAATGTTCTTCTCAAGGATGTTGATGGATTCCTTTTTCACATTGAGGTCATTCATCCATTTTGAGTGTATTTTTGTGTGTGGTGTAAGGAAATGGTCCAGTTTCATTCTTCTGCATGTGGATGTCCAAATTTCCTCAACACCATTTGTTGAAGAGACTCTTTTTTCCATTGAACATTCTTTCCTGCTTTATCAAAGATTAGTTGAGCATAGAGTTGAGGGTCCATTTCTGGGCTCTCTATTCTGCTCCATTGATGTATGTGTCTGTTTTTGTGTCCGTACCATACTGTCTTGATGGTTGCAGCTTTGTAATAGAGCTTGAAGTCTGGAATTGTGATGGCACCAACTATGGCTTTCTTTTTCAACATTCCTCTGGCTATTTGGGGTCTTTTCTGGTTCCATATAAGTTTTAGGATTATTTGCTCCATTTCTTCGAAAAAAGTTGATGGTATTTGATAGGGATTGCATTAAACATGTTGATTGCTCTAGGTAGCATAGACATTTTCACAATATTTGTTCTTCCAGTCCATGAGTATGGAATGTTTTTCCATTTCTTTGTGTCTTCCTCAATTTCTTTCATGAGTACTCTATAGTTTTCTGAGTACAGATTCTTTGACTCTTTGGTTAGATTTATTCCTAGGAATCTTATGGTTTTGGGTGCAATTGTAAATGGGATCAGCTCCTTAATTTCTCTTTCTTCTGTCTTGCTGTTGGTTTATAGAAATGCAACTAATTTCTGTGCATTGATTTTATATCTTGATGCTTTACTGAATTCCTGTATGAGTTCTAGCAGTTTTGGAGTGGAGTCTTTTGGGTTTTCCACATAAAGTATCATATCATCTGCAAAGAGTGAGAGTTTGACTACTTCTTTGCCATTTGGAATTTCTTTTATTTCTTTTTCTTGTCTGATTGCTGAGGCTAGGACTTCTAGTACTGTGTTGAATAGCAGTGGTGATGGTGGACAGCACTGCCATGTTCCTGACCTTAGAGGAAAAGCTCCATTTTTCCTCATTGAGAATGATATTTACCATGAGTTTTTCATAGATGGCTTTGATGATATTGAAGTATATATCCTCTATGTGTATACTATGAAGAGTTTTGATCAAGAAAGGATGCTGTACTTTGTCAAATTTTTTTTCAGCATCTATTGAGAGTATCATATGTTTCTTGTTCTTTCTTTGATTCATGTGTTGTATTGATTGATTTGTGGATGTTGAACCAACCTTGCAGCCCAGGAATAAATTCTACTTGGTCATGGTGAATAATCCTTTTAATGTACCATTGGATCCTATTGGCTGGTATTTTGGTGAGAATTTTTGCACCCATGTTCATCAGGGATATTGCTCTGTAATTCTCCTTTTTGATGGGGGTCTTTGTCTGGTTTTGGGATCAAGGTAATGCTGGCCTCATAAAATGAGTTTGGAAGTTAGTGGTCTTCCCCACTTTCCCAGAAGCAGTCTAACTGAATTTGCCTAAATGTAGGTAACACTGAAAAACATAAAATTTGGGTTTTTGACTTAAGACTTAAAATTCGGTCTGATGTTTCTCAACACAACAACTTTTTTCCCCTTTCTCCCTTTATTCCACACACATTTATTTCATGCCTGTATATACCAGAGTCTGTAGAAGGCACTGAAGTGAACCAGATAGAGTCCTATCCTTATGGAGTTTTTAGAATTAATGGGAAAGAAAGAAAGTAAAAACAACACAATTTCTGATACATTTATTCTGCAAAGAGCATATAGAATTCCAGAGTAATATGAAATCCTATAATAGCCAATCACATTAAGCTCAGTTTCAGAGGAGCAGAACTCCTGCTACTTAATACCTGTGAGACCTTAGGCACATCACTTAAATGTTTCAACTTCTGTTTTCTCAACAACTGCATTAGTAGGTTGTTGTCAGAATTCAACTGAACAGGGTGTGTAGGAATACCTGGTAAACTATTATTGGAATATAAGTTATTTGTGCTCTTTTTGACTACCTATCTTGTTTCTGTATTTGTGCTGTTCTGTACCAAAACTGTCCGAGAGGTAGAAGATACGGATTTTCCTTTTTCTCCTTGGGAAATTAGATTGGGTGAGAGGAATACAAAAGAGATAATATTGTAGGACTCAAATAATACATGTTACATGCATTCAAAAAAGGGAGAAATTAAGGAGGCTGGGAATATAGGGCAGTCTTCAAATAGTTAACTTGGTTTTGTGAATTTATCTAGAGAGGAGAATGGGCAATTTGGAGTGTTACAGAAGGGGATATGGGGGGACTGTGGGTTGGCTCAGTGGGTTAAGCCTTTGCCTTCGGCTTAGGTCATGACCTCAGGGTCCTGGGACTGAGCCCTGCATTGGGCTTTCTGCTCAGCAGGGATCCTGCTTCCCCCCTCTCTCTCTGCCTGTCTCTCTGCATGCTTGTGATCTCTCTCTCTCTGTCAAATAAATAAATAAAATCTTTTTTAAAGGGGGGGGGATATGGGATGTAATGGGTACAGATATAAGGATGCTATTACAGTAGACTAACCTATCATGGGTATGGTGTGGAAGACATCAAAGTCAACTAAGTAAACCACTGTGGGCCCAGAGAGACTGGGTTTCTACTTCATTGGTGTTTCTCCCTGCAACTCTAAAATAACAAATGTCCAGGTTCCAGTGACCATTAAAATATGTCTCACTAATAGAATGTCCCTGTTAGTAAATACATGTGAGAATGTTTTCTTACTGACTTCCAGCCATTAGTTCTGAAACCAATTCTTGGGATACTCTTGCCTTTGAAGATAGGTTCCATGTGTACTTCTCCTCTCATATCTCAAGTTTGTTTGTTTTCTTGTGAATTACCATACTATTCCATAATTCTGCAATTTGAAAGCAGGTGGAAATAGTTTTTTAGATTCTTTTGTAAGTTCTATAAACAATTTAATTATTTTTTAAAGTAAGAAGTCCTCATTTTTTTAAAAAAAATTTGAGGGTGTGTGCTATGGTGAGTGCTGTGAAGTGTGTAAACCTGGCGATTCACAGACCTGTACCCCTGGGGATAAAAATATATTATAAAAAATAAATAAAAATAAAAAAAATGTATTTCAGTGTTCCAAAATTTGTTGTTTATGCACCACACCCAGTGCTCTATGCAGTACATGCCCTCCATAATACCCACCACCAGGCTCACCCAATCTCCTACCTCCCTTTCCCTTTCCAAAACCCTCAGTTTATTTCTTAGAGTCCATAATCTTTCCCTCTGATTTCTCCCAACTCACTTCTCCACTCCATCTCCCAATATCTTCTGTGTTATTCCTTATGCTCTGCAAGTTAGTGAAACCATATGATAATTGACTCTCTCTGCTCGACTTATTTCACTCAAAAAAGTCCTCCTTTCTGATCATCAAAGTTCTTCACTGGTTAAAGCAGAATTTTGGTAGTCACTAAAGTAGAACTTTGTAGTCCTCACACAATCTGTGAAGGTGTTCAACAATCATAACTATTATTTGTCATGGTATACATTTTCTGGGCCACATAATTATATGTTGCCTTAGATTGTATCTATAAGATTCTACTAACCTTGTACAGATATACATACATATGTCTGTATGTTCAAAGATATTTCAGGGCTAAATCTTACATGACCTTTGTATCTCCCACTTAAAATATTTAACAGAGCTAGGCATATAATTTTTTATTTTGGATTACTTAAAAATTTGATGGTCAATTTATTCATGTTTCTTAGTTGATCAGATAGATGACAAATATAAGTAAGTTAAGTTAAGTAAATACCAGCTGAAAAAAAAATGATTGAGGTTGGTGAGATGACATGAAGGGGCTCAGCATGTTATGACCTCAGATACCTTCACATTGGGCTACAGGAAAACAGAGACTATTTTTGGCAATGCACATTGTGCCTGCTCTGAAATAAGACACTCTACATTTGAATCCCAACTCCATCACTTAGTACCTGTGATGCTGAGTGTATCAAAATGTGAACAATAATGGTACCTACATCATGGACTCGTGAGGCTTAAATGAAACAATGCATATAAAGTAATTTGTAGAGTCTTAGAATATTCTTAGCACCCATTAAATGTTAATTCTCATTATCTTCAAGAGTCTCATATATGGAACTCCTTTATTTTTAAAGCTTAATTTGGTAGGGGGATTTTCCAACTCGTTATTTTTATAAGGAATCATTAATTCATAAAGGTCTAATTCAGGTATTTTTCCATGAAAATCATTACAGTGGAGGACAGGACCTCTGTGGTCTTAATTATTACCTGACCAGCCCACTTCAGCTAAATTAGAGAACTGCATAGAAATCACTGAAAGTTCTCAATACCATATTGACATTAACAATTGATAGGAAATGGCCTGGAATTCCATGCCTTTGGGTAGAGCTGTGTCTACCTTACCAGTTAAAGACTTAGTGGTCCCTTGCATATTGCAGAGTGAATCAAGAGATCACACTTCCTTCTAGAATTCCAAGATCTAATCAATATTTGCTGAACGAGGAGGTCAACCACCCATCACCTGAGTCCTAAGTCTGAATTGGTTCCTTTCCTTCAAACTGTACTTCATCAATGCATAAGTGTCAAGACTTCCCACATGAAAATCCTTAGAATAATCAGCTTGGAGAAAAGTTGTCTTTTTCTTTTATTTAAAGAATAAGAAGTATCTTATTTAAAGAGGTTTGAGGCCAGCAACTGGACACGAAAAGTAAATAGTCTCTATATTCCAAGGGGTCCCTTTGAGAGCAGTTGTATTTACTGGAGGAGTTCGTGGTTATTTGTTCACTAAGGGTTGTTGCAGGCATCCCATCACTCAGAAATCCTATCCAAATATAGTATTTTCTTTCACACCATGGGAGCTCTACCTCAAAATTTATCCTGAATCCTACCACTTGTCTCCATCTGGATAGTCACCTCATCTAGGCCACCATTTTCTCTTGCCTTAATATACCACACCCATCTCTTACCCAATTGCCCCCAAACAGTGCATTCTCTACACAGTAACCAGAATGATCCATGATGAAAAAAATTAAAACTAACAATAATAAAAATAAAAAGAGAGATTGTAGTGGCTATCTCTAATAGAGTAGTTACTGTGTACCAGATTCTATTTTTTAAAAAACTGCATTATTGTGATAAAATTCACATATCACAAAAATCATTTAATTTTTTTGTGTTGAAACTTTTTTGTTATGCTATTCACCATTCATCATTAGTTTTTGATAGTTTTGATATAGTGTTCCATGATTCATTGTTTGCATATACAAAATGCACTTTAAAATATAAAAGTCATTGGATTTTAGTATATCCACAGAGTTCAATCATCACTGCTAATTTTACAGTATATATCATCCTATAAAGAAAACCCCATATTCTTTAGTATTTCTGTCTCTACCCCTCAGTGTCTGGCAACCACATACTTCTATGGATTTGCCTAGATTTTGCTGGATATAGAATTCTTGATTTATATTCTTTTTCTTTGAGTATTTTATTTTTACTCTGATCCTTTTCTTTTAAAAAAATTTTTTCTTTATTTTTTAAATTTCTTTTCAGTGTTCCAGAATTCATTGTTTATGCACCACACCCAGTGCTCCATGCAATACGTGCCCTCCATAATACCCACCACCAGGCTCACTCAACCTCCCACCCCTCGCCCCTCCAAAACCTTCAGATTGTTTTTCAGGGTCCACAGTCTCTCATGGTTTGTCTCCCCCTCCAATTTCCCCCAACTCACTTCTCCTCTCCATCTCCCCATGTCCACCGTGTTATTTCTTATGCTCCACAAATTAGCAAAACCATATGATAATTGACTCTCTCTGCTTGAATTATTTCACTCAGCATAATCTCTTCTAGTCCTGTCCATGTCGATACAAAAGTTGGGTATTCATCCTTTCTGGTGGAGGCATAATATTCCATAGTATATATGGACCACATCTTCTTTATTCATTCATCTGTTGAAGGGCATCTTGGTTCTTTCCACAGTTTGGCGACTGTGGCCAATGCTGCTATGAACACTGGAGTACAGATGGCCCTTCTTTTCACTACTTCTGCATGTTTGGGGTAAATACCCAGTAGTGCAATTGCAGGGTCATAGGGAAGCTCTATTTTTAATTTTTTAAGGAATCTGCACACTGTTTTCCAAAGTGGCTGCACCAACTTGCATTCCCACCAACAGTATAAGAGGGTTCCCCTTTTTCCACAACCTCTCCAACACACGTTGTTTACTGTCTTGTTAATTTTGGCATTTTAAATATGTCACAACTCTGCATTCTGGCCTCCAAGATTTCTGATGCAAAGTATGCTCTTAATCTTATTGAGACTGCTTTGTATGTGAAGAATAATTTTTCTCATGTGGCTTTTCAGATTATATCTTTGCCTTTGATTCTGATATGTGTTTGAATGTGATATGTCTGGATGTAGAACTATTTGAGTTATGCTCCTCAGAGTTAACTAAAATTCATAGATGTATAGATTAATATTTTTCATCAAATTTGAGAAGTTTTAGCCATTATTTCCTAAATTATTCTTTCTTTCCCTTTCACTGTAGATATATATCAAGGAGAAATGAAAACATATGTCCACACAAAACATTTCACACAAATGTTCCTAGCAGCATTATTCATAATAGTAAAAAAGTGAAACAACACAAATGTCCCTTAACTAACGAGTGGAAAAACAGAACGTGATATATCCATAAAGCGAAATGTGAACTATTACTCTGCTTCAATAAGGAATGAAATACTAGTAAAAGCTATAATATGGATGAACCTAGAAAATATTTTCAGTTGAGAGAAGCCAGATAGAAAGGCCCCATATTACAATTCCACATCTATATATGAAATGTTCAGTATAATCTTTAGCATCTAACAAGCAATTATCCCTTTTCAGAGGGGCTCCTCATAGAAGAAGAATAAACCATCTTTACAGGAATCACTCACTTGCCATTTACCATGTGACTAATGCAGATAGAGGTATTAGTCACACATTGCAGGAACCTATGAAATGCATGAATAGCAGCTCATCAGTGAAATGTATGGAGAGGGACTAACACATAATAAGGAGCATATGAAAAGATCCAATGGTATAAGGTGTTGGGAATTAGGCACAGTTCAAGTCTAGACTTCATTCCTTATAAAATTACTGATCTTGGTTAGAAAGTTAACCAATCTATGACATTTTATTTTTATTTGTGAGATGAATATAATTACGGAATGTTGGAAAATGGCCAGGATAATTGAGATAGCTCATGTACCATTCTTGACACATGGCACATATGCAATGCAAGTTCATGGGGGAATTTTGGTGCTAGGAGAGACAACATCAGAGTAAGAATTCTCAGAAATGGCTTGCTGGAGGAGCCAGATAGTCCAGCTAATTATTGTTGTAAAAGATAGTATATGTTAAATGTCAGATGAATGGCACAAATGATATGTATTATTGTAAAAACCATGTAGTTGACATAATTAGCATCAGAATAGGGTCTGAATACTCTAGGCCTACCACTTAATAACTGTGAGAGTTCAACCAATTTTTTTTTCTAATCTGGGGAAAAGGAAATTAAACACCCTCTTTTTTAGTGTTCTTGAAATTACATCAGTAAGAATATTTGAAAAGCACCTAGCAAAATGCCTTGTGTATAATAAATTCATTACAGGGATTTCTTGGTGAAAAAGGAATATTTCAGATACAAATAGCCAGAAAAGGGTTATTTAGATGATTGAACTGTTGTAACCCCTGACCAATAGTTGAACAGTTAGATTTTCGTTAAGTACAGGGCATTCAAGATCTGACAACTTGTTAAAGCTCCCACACTACCTGCTCCTCACCTCAGCACTAGAATGGCTCTGTCACTGGTTGTTGTGTCATTCTGGGTTGATTCCCATTGGAGGCAGAGTGAAAGTGTGAAGATGGAGGTCATTCAGTGATGGTTTCAATCAGAGGTATTCAAAGTGGAATGCCTGCATACTGAATGGCAACACAAGGATATGGGTCAGTGTGTTGGTGGTGTGTGTGTGGCGGGGGTTAGAACTTATAGTTATATCTACTTTAATATATTGATTTAAATACTTAAAATTTTTGCATATATTTATAATATATGTGATATGGAGTCTGTATAGATTCATAAATAAATATACTGAGATTTCAGTCAAATATCTTACTAAAGAGAGTGTGTAAACAAACCTTGGGAACACTAGTCTAGATATCAGCCTGATAACTCTCCTAGTGATTCATGTTCCTGCTGCCATCCCACTGATGGTAGTGGGGTAAGTACATTAATATGCAAGGAAGGGGAAGCAAACCCTCTCTCCTAGTTTTATGGAGGTAAGCAAGACTCTGAAAACCAGAAAGACCTAATCAAATAAAGGAAGGAATGAAACAAGGAGTCAGTCTTCCATGGAAGTCTTATTTTCCTTGATGACGGGGATGGAGGGAGACAGAAGGTAAGAATATGTACCTTGGTGTGGTCACAGGGTGTAGAAGGGTCATAACTAGTTTTTTGTTTGTATCTTTTTCTACTAAATAACCCTGGCAGAACTTAATTATACAAAGGCTCTCTAAATCTTGTCTGAGAAGCTAGTGCTAAGAAAATTCATTACCTTTTCTCATTCCAGGGTTCTTTCTCAAGACTCTTGGTGTTTCTCAGCTGATTGTTTCAAAAATGTAATTTCATTGAATGACAAATGATCAACCCACTCAGTTCATGTGGCCCTGGCTGCCTGAAGGAAGAGGAGTTTTCTCGGTGGAATCACCTTGAGAATCACTGAAGCATCTGCAAAATCATTCTTGCCAAGCAGTGTTTCTTTTCCTTCTCCTGCAAAGGAAGGGGAGGCTGGAGGTCCGGCTGGGGAATCTGTCCCCAGTGAGAATTCTCTGCATTTTAAGTAAGCAGAATCCCAGGAGTCACTCAGTCTATTAACTTTCATGGAAACACTTAGATGGCTTAGATCAGTCATTCATTGAAGACACAGTCTTGATTTTATGCTTAAAAGATACACAGATAGTAACACGTTTGGGCAGCAGAAAGGTCGTTTTTTATTGATGTTAAGGAAAGGGATTTAAAAGAAGAGAAAAAAGAGTAGTGTGTTTTACAGATTCGATTATTAGGAGGAAGTATTGCCCCTAAGCAAAAGTTGTGTTCATTTAAAATGTAAATGAAAAAAAATGTAAATGAACTTCCACTATCATTCACTCTGAGTCCTTCCAGCTTCCTTTATGTAAAATCAAATGGTTTTTTATACTGAGAAGCTGTTCAGCTCACAGCAGGCTATTCTTTTCCCACACACTGACAGTTGTCCTGCTTCAGAATCCTCTTGGGATTACTGTCAAAAAGGAGTCCCATTCTGCTTGGTATCTCCAGGGCCAGATCATTGGATGGGCACATTTGCACCTGCAAGAGTCACATCAGCATCCCATCAGTTAATGAGAATCTCCCAGTGCCTCTCTCTGAGGTAACCAAGCATGCAGAAGTTGAAAAGGTCAGCAGAGAGAGTGCTCTAATAAGGGACAGATAGTTACAAAGCAATGGCTTCTGGGGCCATGGTTTCAGAGAAACTGGCAAGTGATTCACATGAAAAGCGGCAGGTTAGACTGGACAGTGATAGAAATGTGAGGGAGAAGGTAACATAATGAAGAAGAAAGAACAGCAGATTGTAAATCTGGAAATTGGGTACCAACCTAGATTCAGCATTAACCATCTGTGGAAATTTGTGTAACTCATTCTAGGCTTTGCTCCCTGGTTTTCCTGTCTATAACATCAGTGGTTTGGATTAGCTGACTTCCAAGGCTTCTTCTGACTTCAGTACTGTTTTGGGCAGGAAAGACTATGCATTCCACTTTCCATTTGGCTATGTGTCTACAGTATTGTCCAAGGTCTTCTGTTCTAGGTTTCCATATACCTCGAGTTTATATAAAGATTTCTGTCTTCAGAATAACCTTACTATATCTCAGCACCCTTATTTATAATCTGTGGCCTATAAAACAGATACATGTAAGGTAAATAGAGCAGTTATTACCCGAGATCTGGATGTCCATGAATTTACACAGGGCTTCAAGGCAAGGGATTAAACAAGAAGTACTGTCATGGGAAAAGGAGGTGATTATCAAGATATCTGATGTTGGGAGTGTCCTTCAAGCCCCTTGAAATGTACAGACTGGTGGTAATGCTTGTCCTGCCTGAAAGCAGAGGTCACAGATAGGTTATTATTTTAGGGTGTCTACAGCACCAATTTCTGTATTGTAGAATGCAGGTACTGCTAGTTGCTGTGAGATTTTATTTTATTTTATTTTAAAGATTTTTATTTATTTATTTGACAGAGAGAGATCACAAGTAGACAGAGAGGTAGGCAGAGAGAGAGGAGGATGCAGGCTCCCCGCTGAGCAGAGAGCTGGATGTGGGGCTTGATCCCAGGACCCTGAGATCATGACCTGAGCCAAAGGCAGAGGGTTAACCCACTGAGCCACCCAGGCGCCCTTGCTGTGAGATTTTAATTCCCTGGACACCTGTTATTTTCCTGAGCCATTCCCACAGTTGTCTTTCCAGCCAACTTTTCAACATAATGCAATGATGCAGTCTAAATAACCGTTTGAATCTTTGCTGTGTCACCTGCCAGCTCCTTAACCTTGTACCACTCTGGGCCTCTAGAATAGAAATCATAGTAACAGCAAATGTATAAGGTTTCCTAAGGAGAAACCGAAATCATACATGAGAATTACCTATTTCAGGACCTGATACATAGTAAGAACATAATAAAAAATAGTTATTATTCTCATATATTTCAGAGCCAACCTTAGGTGCCACCTTCTCAATTAAGATACTTTTTATTACTTTGACCCACAGAGATCTATTTATTCTCCAATGATAGCAGTTAATATTTTTACAGCCCAATTTAGCTCTTGCCTACTCACTGTCTTGGAATAGTCTCTAACGGCAAAACTTTCCGATCATTTAGTATGTTCTCTAGTGACAGAGGAGGGGCCTGAGACAAGTTAAGTATCTTAGTCAAAGTGAAGTAGCTAATCAATGGCTCATTTCTTACTTTCTGGCTTCAAGGCCATTCTCTCCCCCCATCTCAGGACACTCCTCCACTGCTTGAAATGAGGTTGGGTTCAATTTTCTCATAGGTGGCACTAAGAAGAGAACACTTTCCAGGGAGTTGATAGTCCAGGCTTTAGGGATGTCACAGCCAGATTTCTTGACTCAGTTCTTGTGGAAATAGGGGTCTGGCAATTTCCCTCTCAGAGTCTCCACTTCCCCAGCTTTAAAATGAGATAGTAGTGGTAGTAGCCAATTAGAGCTTGGATGGTTGGACGGAAACTGGCCCCATCCTGGTGCTGTCACCAGTTGTTCAGCTTCACCCTCTCTAAAGCTGAACTCTGAGGGCCCAATGAAATAGTTCTTCTAAGCAATGTGGCACAATGCAGACTGTGGTTGTGGTTTTTTGTTGCTGATGTTGTTACTGCTAATAACAATATCATCATCTCTATTAGCTTTGACAGCACAGTGGGAAAGAGCATAGGCTCTACTTGGATTTTAAAAGCAACTGCATTTCTTAGTGCCTATGTGATCTTGGGCAAATGACTTTGTCCTTCTGATTCTTAGGGGATAATGATAATGCCTACTTTAAAAGGTTGATGTGAGGATTAAGTGAGGTATTATTAAGTATTTTGTACATTGTATAGCATGTAAGTATTCAAATATTAGCTGACATAAGTAGTAATGATAATATATATTCAGTTGTAACTTCTGTGAATCCCTAGTTATGAGCTGAAACTTGGGAAAGAAATCAAACTTATGCTGTGAAACTTGGTAAAGACATCTGTGGGTAGGCGTGGAATAAATATCCTCATATGCAGCCTTCCAGACATCTGTCTACAGCCAGTGCAGTGGCCTTTGAAAGAAAACAAATGGGACGTGGCAAGCTTTTGGACTTCTTTCCTAGGACCTATATCTTGGCACTGATGTGTGAATTTCCACAGACCAGCTGGCTAAGTGATGGCCAGCTGACTTTCTCTCCACCCCAATCCTCATGTTATCAAATGGAGGAAAACACAAGAGTGTATTCTAGAACAGGTGTAATGAAGCCTGAGACCCTGTAGTCAGTAATGAAATGCAACATTGATGAAGATGTTCTGTAGGGAGTAAGGGAGACAGGGAAGTAATGTTCAATAGGAAATAGTGTTCTTTGCAAAAGTACTTTCTTTTCATTAAAAGGGACCTCTGATTAAATGTATCATCACAGAATCCTCAACTCAGGGGAAGGAGAATGTGGGGGCACTTCCATTGGGTCAAAGGACATGCTCTTTTTATAAACTATATCATGGACTTAAGAGTCAGGCATAACGGTTAAAATCTCGGTTCTGCCACTAATTAGCTGTCTGATTTGGGACAGCTGTTTTGGGACAATGTTCTCTGTTCTCCATTTTTCTCATCTATAAATGGGAGATACTTTGGTTGTTTCTACCTTACTGCTGGTGAGAGAGTTTTGAAAGATTATGGTAAAGCACTTAGTCCAATGTATGGCACTTAGTAATTACTCAAATATTAATTAAAGGTGAGGTTATCCTTTTTTTTTTAAAACCCTCTGTAAAAACAAGGCTAAAAACATTCCCTTTATCTTTCCTGAATCTTAGTTTCCACTTACATACAATAAGAAACCTAGACACAAATCAACAATATCTTCCAAAGATCTCCACATAAGGAGACAGAGATGGAAGAAACTGGCTGTTCTCTGAAATCTCAGTTTCAAAGGTTAGAGACATGATGAAAATATCATATTCTTCTTTGATGATATATTAGTTTTTCAAAATCTGTATTTTAGTTCTGTCATGCATAACTCTTTGGAAGTAATACATTTACCAGACTTAGAAAAAGGATATTGAAATATAGGCGATGCCTCTGCAGTTTTATGACATCAAGTAGTCATGTGACCTGCGGCAGACGTTCACTTTCCTCACCAGTAAAATAGAAGACCTTAATTAGATGATTTATAAGTTCCATAAAAGGTTTGAAATTTTTAGTGTAGAATTCTAAAATATTTTTAATAAATATTTTATTTATTTATTTGACAGATAGCACAAGTGGGCAGAGCAGCTAGGAGAGGGAGAAGCATGCTCTCAGCTGAGCAGGGAGCCCGATGTGGGGCTCAATCCTAGGACCCTGAGATCATGACCTGAGCCAAAGGTAGATGCTTAACCATCTGAGCCACCCAAGTGCCCCAGGATTCTAAACTTTATTTTCTGTCATTTACTCTGAGTTTACCTGATTAGAGTCTTTGATTTGTATTAGTCAGCTCAGGCTTCCATAACAAAATACTGTAGGCTGGGTGGCTTAAACAACTGGGATTTATTTCTCAGAGTTCTGCAAACTGAGAAGTCCTAGATCAAGGTGATGACTGACTGAGCTCCTGGTGGGGCCTTTTTCTTGGCTTGCACAGGCCTGTCTTCATGCTGTGACTTCCTCCTGGCCAAGAGAGAGCCAGAGCAAGCTCTCTGGTGCCTCTTTTTCTAAGGGCACTAATCCCATCATCAGGGTCCCACTCTAATGATCCCCTTTAAACTGAGTTACCTCCCAAGGCCCCATCTCCAACTGAGGATTTGGGCTTTAAAATATAAATTGAGGGTTGGGCATAGTTTGGCCTTTAGCACAGTGAATGGGGAAGATTGCTTTTGAGGTATTCTTGGGTTTATTCGTGTAATACAAAGTTACCGAGTACTTAACAAATGCCAGATACTGTTTGAGTCACTAGGAATATAATACTGAACAAAAGAGGCAAACTTTATACTCTCATGGTAGAGTTGACACTCCAGTTAGTTTGATGTATAAGCTATATGTTCATCTTTTCTATAAGCATTCTGATATAATTCATAGGGAATTGAATGGTGACTTCCCAAGGAGCATGGTGATAGACTACACATTTTTTTCTATTTTATTAAATCAGAGAGTTTTAATTCCTAGGGTTGCTGGATTGTTCTTCCTTTAGAGGGGTCAATATCCTTAATTTATACTTGAGCTTCATGGGCATTCACGAACATGATATTAATACTGATTATAAGCATTAGATTTACAGGCAGAAAATTTGGGTCAAAAAATTTTTAATCAGAGAATGTGGCTTTGTTTACTAGTAGGTGATCTTAGTAAGTTCACTTTAATTTCTCTGGTTTTAGGTTTCTGTGGTTCAGTTTTCATTTTAAAAGCTGTGAGTTTAGATCATTGATCTTTATTAGGAGAACCTGCTATAGTAAATTCATAAATGAAAATGTTTACTATGCTTTTTTGTATAACTAAAATAATTATTGGATTTGAAAGCATTTTAAAGATAGTTTTATCTGATTATGAAGCAAAATGAAAATGTTATAGGTGGACCCTCCTTTTACCATTGTGATTATCTAATAGTGCAAAAAAAATGACCCCAAAACTCAGTGTTGCAATACAATTATTTGCTATGTTCGCAAATTCTGTGGGTCAGAAATTTAGACATGGTATATCAAACATGGCTGCCTTGATGTCTGGAGACTCCAAGGGAGGACTTGAAGGCTGGGAGCTCTGATCACTTGTAGATTTGTTTTCTTCTATGTGCTAGTGGTTGATACTAGCTGTTTGCTGAGTATTAAATTTCCTTTCCATGTGGACCTCTTTGCATGGGCTGGTTTGGACTTCTTCAAGGGACAGTGGCTGGATTCTCCAGGGCCAATATTCTAAATAAAGAGTTCATGTGGAAACTGCCTTTTAAAGATGTCGTCTCAGAAATTATATAGAATTATTGTCAGCCCCAAAGATACAGATGCAGTGAAAAGAAGGGGCACCTACACCCCACTTTTCATAGCAGCAATGTCCACAATAGCCAAAATATAGAAGGAGCTGAGTTGTCCTATGAATGGATAAAGAAGACATGGTTCACATATACAATGGAATATGACTCAGCCATCAGAAAGGATGAATACCTACCATTTACATCAACATGGATGGAACTGGAGGGGATTATGCTAAGTGAAATAAGTCAGAGAAAGATGATTAATGGTTTCACTCTTATGTGTAATAGAAGAACTAGTGCAGAGGATCATGGGGAAGGAAGGGAAAACTGAATAGGAAGAAATCAAAGGGGGAGACAAACTATGAGAGACTTTTGACTCTGGGAAAGAAACTGAGGGTTGCTAGAGGGGGAGTATGTGGGGGAATGGGGTAACTGGGTGACGGGCATTAGGGAGGGCACGTGATGTGATGAGCACAGGGTGTTAGATGTAACTGATGAATCATTGAACACTCCCTCAGAAGGTAATGATGTACTACATGTTGGCTAATTGAATTTAAATAAATAAGGAATCACTGTCAGCACACTTTGTTGGCTAGAGTTGTCACAAGACAGTCAAGATCCAAGGGGAGGAGAAATACTCTATTATCTAGTGGGTGAAATCAAGGTTATAGAAGAACATATGGGATCTGAAATAATTCATATCCTTCCCACCTATGTGCAAAATACATTAACCTTTCTATCAGTACTCTCTCACTAAATCTCATCCCATTGTTTCATCTCATCATCTAAACCAAGTACAAGAGTAGGTAAGGTTCCTTGGATGCAACTTGTCCATACTGCTTCTATAGATAGTTTCTCTTAGTTCAAAGTGTGGTCTATAGAGACCGTAGTATTCCCCACAACACCCAACATACCATGGTGGAACTGGCATTGGATAACCCCTACAGACACTTTGATTTCAAAATGAGAAGATGGAAGGCACAAATCAGTCAGTGGTCCATAGAATTTCTGTCATCTAGTGAGGCATATTTTGTTGGTTCTTTGATTGGTTGTCAGGATTACTGTCTGAGAATGATTCTCTATGGCTCATGGACCTGCCCTCTGAGTGAGTCATCCTTTTCATTTCCATAAGAATTGTCTAACAGTATTTCTCTCAAAACAATTATTTCATAAGTGTTATAGATTTGCTACTGATCTTATTGGGGTTAACTCCATCAAATAAAAGCCATAACCACTAATATTATTGAGATAAGCCCTTATCTGCCTCAGACTTCTTGTTAGGCTATAAATGGAAAATACCTTAAGATTATTAGAAATCCCACATTTAAACAGAAAGGATCACTGCAGTATACCCTTAAGATCTTCAAATTGACTTTTCTAAAAATCTGAGGTAAAATTGGTGTATGACATTACATATGTTTAAGGTTTACAATATTATGCTTGACATATAAATTCATTGCAAAGTGATCACCTCCAAAAGTCTTACTACTATTGACCACTGTACCCTTGACCCTTATTGTCACTTAACCCCTAGACCCCTTCCTGATGGTAAATACCAATCTATTCTTTGTGTCAATGGGTTTGTTATGTTGCTTTGTTAAGATTTTTTAGATTCCACATAGGAGAGAAGTCCTGCTATTTCTCTCTTTCTCTTCTGGCTTATTTTACTTAACATAGTACCCTTAAAGTCCATCCATGTTGTCATAAGTGGCAACATTTCACTGTTTTTTATGCTTGAGTATTCTGTTCTGTATATATGCCACATCCTCTTTATCCCTTCATCCGTTGAGGGAGACATTTCTTCCCCCCATATCTTGGCTATTGTAAATAATGTTGCTGTGAATATCAGGGTGTAGACATCTTTTCAAATTAGAATTTTTGCATTCTTCAGACAAATACCCAGAAGTGGAATAGCTGTATCATGTGGTAGTTCTATTCTTAACTTTTTCAGGAATGCCCATACTGTTTCCCATAGTAGCTATACCAATTTGCATTCCTACCAGCTGTGTGCAGGGTTCTATTTTATCCACATCCTCTCCAATGCTTGTTATTTCTTCTCTTTTTGATAATAGCCAGTCTAACTGGTGTGAGGTGATAGCCCATTGTGGTTTTGATTTGCATTTCCCTGATAATTCATTATGTTGAATACCTTTTTTTCCTTTTTTTTTTAAATTAAATTTTATTTTTTCATGTTCCAAGATTCATTGTTTATGCACCACACCCAGTGCTCCATGCAATATGTGCCCTCCTTAATACCCACCTTTTCATGTGCCTCTTGGTATCTGTATGGCTTTTTTTATTTTTTTATTTTTTATTTTTTGGGTTTTGTTTAAAGACCAGGAAGGAAGATTTTTTTTTAAAGATTTTATTTATTTATTAGAGAGAGAGAGATCACAAGTAGGCAGAGCAGCAGGCAGAGAGTGGCACGGAGGGGGAAGCAGGATCCCCACCAAGCAGAGATCCTGATGCAGGCCTCTGTCCCAGGACACTGAGATCATGACCTGAGCTGAAGGCAGAGGCTTAACCCACTGAGCCACCCAGGCAACCCTCTGTATGTCTTTTTAAAATTTTTTTTGAAGTCTATTCATATCCTTTGTCCAGTTTTTAATTAGGTTGTTTTTGTTGTTAAGTTTTATAAGTTTTTAATGTATTTTGGATAGTAACTCCTTGCTGGATATGTGATTTGTAAAGACCTACTTACATTCAGTCAGTTACCTTTTATTTTGGCAATGATTTTCTTTGGTGTATAGAAGCTCTTCAGTTTCATGTAGTTCCATTTGCTTTTGCTTTGTTTCCTTGTCTTTGGAGTCAGAGCCACAGAAACATAACTAAACCAATGCCAAGAAATTACCACCTGTGTTTTCTTCCAGGAGTTTTATGGTTTCAGGTCATATAGTCAACTCTTTAATCCATTTTGAGTTAATTCTTGTGTATGGTGTAAGATAGTAGCCTAGTTTCATTTTTTTGCATGTGGCTCTCTAGTTTTCATAATACCATATATTGAAGAAACTGTCTTTTCTCCATTGTATGTTCCTGGCTCCTTTATCATAAATTAAGTATAAATGTATGCATTGTTTTTTTGGGGGAGGGCTGTCAATTCTGTTCCACTTATCTTTGTGTCCATTTTTATCCCAGTACCATACTGTTTGGATTACTACAGCTTTGATATATAGCTGGAGGTTATAGAATATGATATCTCCAAGCTTGTTCTTTTTTTCTCACGATCACTATAGTTATTTGGTACTTTTGTGTTTCCATACACATTTTTGAATCATTTGCTTTAGTTTTTGATAAGTGCCATTGAAATTTTGATAGAGGTTACATTGAATTTGTAGACTGCTTTGGGTCAGTAATATTGATTCTTCCAATTGATAAGTATGGAATATCTTCCCATTTATTAGTGTCATCTTCAATTTCCTTCATCCATGTCTTAACGTTGTCAGTGTAGAAATCTTCCACTTCCTTGATTAAATTCATTCCTAGGTATTTTATTGTTTTTCATGCAATTGTAAATGAGATTGTTATAATTTCTCTTTCTATTAGCTTGTTGTTAGTATATAGAAATTCCATTATTTCTGTAGGCTTATTTTGTATCCTGCAACTTTACAGAAATCATTTACTTTTTTTTTTAGTGGAGTCTTTAGGGTTTTTTACATAAAGTATCACGCTGTCTTCAAGTAGTGACCAGTTAACTTTTTTCTGTTATAGATATTTCTTTTTTCTTGCCTAATTGGTGTGGCTAGGACATTAAATACCATGTTAAATAAAAGTAGCAAGAGTGGGCTTTTTTGTCTTGTTCATGATACTAGAGAAAAAGCTTACAGCTTTTCACTGTTGAGTATGATGTCTGCTGTGGATAGGTCATATACAGCCTTTACTGTGTTGATGTGCTTTTCCTCTATTCCCACTTTGTTGAGAGGTTTTTTTTTTTTTTTTTTTAATCATAAATGGATGTTGAATTTTGGCAAATCATTTTTCTGCATCTATTAAGATGATCATATGATTTTTTTCTTTCGTTTTGTGAATGTGGTGCATCACATAGATTTGTAGATGTTGAATCATCCTTGTGTCATTGGAACAAATCCCACTTGATCATGGTGCATGATCCTTCTAATGTATAGTTGAATTTGGTTTGCTAGTATTTTGTTGAGTATTTTTGCATCTGTGTTCTTCAGGGCTATTGATCTGTAGTTACCTTTTCTTGCAGTATTGTGTGGCTTTGGTATCAGGGTAATGCCAGCCTTTTAACATGAGTTTTGGAAGAATTTCCTTCAATTTTTTGGAAGAGTCTGAGAATAGGTATTAACTCATCTTTGAATATTTGATAGATTTCACGAGTGAAGCTGTCTGGTCCTGGACTTTCATTTGGAGGTTTTTGATTACTGATTTTTTCTCCTTATTAGTAATCAGTCTACTCAGATTTTCTATTTCCTTACGATTCAGTCATGGAAGATTATATGTTTCTAGGAATTTGTCCATTTCTATTAGTTTAATTTATTGGCATCTATTGTTTGAGGTAGTCTGTTATGGCCCTTTGTATTTACGTGGTATTAATTATAATTTCTCATTCAATTCTGATTTTGAGCCCTCTCTCCTTTTTTCTTGGTTATCCTGCTAAGCATTTGTAAATTTGTTTACCTTTTCAAAGAATGAGCTTTCAGTTTCATTGATCTTTTAAAAATATTTTGAGTTTCTATTTCATTTCCTCTCCAATCTTTATTATTTCCTTCCCTCAACTAACTTTGAGCTCCATTTGTTCTTCTTTTTTGAGTTCCTTTAGGTGTAAAGTGTTTGATTGTTTGAGATTTTTGTTGTTTCTTGAGGTAGGTGTGTATTGCTATGAACTTCCCTATGGCATGCTACTATTTTCATTTGTCTCTGTATTTTTTGGTTTCTTACTTGGTTTCTTTGGTGACCCACTGGTTGTCTAGTAGCATCTGCGCATTTTTGTTTTTTTTCCTGCTTTCTTTTTGTATCTGATTTCTAGTTTCATATCATTGTGGTCAGAAAAGGTGCTTAATATGATTTTAGTCTTCTTAAATTCATTGAAACTTGTTTTGTGGCCTAACATGACATCTATCCTGGAGAAAATTCTATGTACACATGTGAATGAACTATTAAATTCATCTGATCTGATGTGTCATTTAAGATTGATGTTTCCTTATTGATACTCTGTCCGGTTGATCTATTCATTGACATAGGAGGAGTATAAAGTCCCATACTATTATGGTATTGCAGTCAGTGCCTCCCTTTAGGGGAATTCATAGTTATTTTACATATTTTCATGATCCTGTGTTGGGTGCATACATAGCCAGAGGAATGTTGGGGCGGGGATGAGGTGACTGGATGATGGACATTGGGGAGGGTATGTATTATTGTGAGCACACAATAAGACTGATGAATCACAGACCTGTATCCCTGAAATAAATAATACATTATATGTTAATAATAATAAAAAAGAAAGTAATTTTTATTGTTATTATTATTTTTAGTATACTATTTATGCTTTTTTTAATTTTTAAAATTAAGTTCAATTTGTTTAACATATATTTAATTATTAAGTGTGTAGCTATTGCCATTTCATTAGTAGTTTTCTGGCTGTTTCCATGGTTCCTCTCTGTTACTTACTTTCTTTACTTTTTTCTTTTTTTTGGATTTTATTTTATTTTATTTTTTTCAGTGTTCCAAAATTCAATGTTTATGCACTACACCCAGTGCTCCATGCAATACGTGCCCCCCATAATACCCACCACCAGACTCACCCAACTGCCCACCCCCTCCCCTCCAAAACCCTCAGTTTGTTTCTTAGAATCCACACTCTCATGGTTTGTCTCCCCCTCCAACTTCCCCCAACTCACTCCTCTTCTCCATTTCTCAATGTCTTCCATGTTATCCCTTATGTTCCACAAGTAAGTGAAACCATATGATAATTGACTCTCTCTGCTTGACTTATTTCATTCAGCATAATTTCTTCCAGTTCCGTCCATGTTGATGCAAAAGTTGGGTATTCATCCTTTCTGATAGAGGCATAATACTCCATAGTATATATGGACCATATCTTCTTTGTCCATTCATCTATTGAAGGGCATCTTGGTTCTTTCCACAGTTTGGCAATTGTGGTCATTGCTGCTTTGAACATTGGGGTACAGATGGCCCTTCTTTTCACTACTTCTGTATCTTTGGGGTAAATACCCAGTAGTCCCATTGCAGGGTCATAAGGTAGCTCTATTTTTAATTTCTTAAGGAATCTGCACACTATTTTCTAAAGTGGCCGCACCAACTTGCATTCCCACTATCAGTGTAACAGGGTTCCCCTTTCTCCACATCCTCTCCAACACTTGTTGTTTACTGTCTGGTTGACTTTGGCCATTCTAACTGGTGTAAGGTGGTATGTCAATGTGGCTTTCTTTAGTGTTGTGTTTTGATTCTTTTCTCATTTTCATTTATTTACTATGAGTTTTTGCTTTGTGATTAGCATGAGGTTCACATATAACACCCTATGTATATAAGTTGTTTAAGCTGATAACAACTTAAATTTGAACATATCCAAAACCTTACATTTTTATTTACCCATCCATGTTTTATATTTCTGATGTTACATTTCATGTTTTTATTTTATGTATATCTCTCAACTAATTACTGTAGTTTTTGTTAATTTTACTACTTAATGTGGTTGATGTATGAGTGATTGATCTATTACTTTAACTCGTATTTACCTTTTCCAGTGAGATTTTTACTTTTGTATGTTTATTATTAGCTAGTCCATTTCTTTCAGCTCAAGGAAGTCTCTTTAATGTTTCTTGTATGTTGATGAACTCCTTCAGCTATTGCTTTCTGCTGTCTCCTGCAATTCTGAATTATAACTTTGCCAAGTAGGGAATTCTTGGTTGGGGGGTTTCTTTCTTTGTTTTCTTCCTTTCCTTTCCTTTCCTTTCTTCTTTTTTTCTTCCCCTCCTTTTAGCACTTTGAATATGTCATGCCACTCTTTGCTCATCTGTAGTTTCTGCTGAGAAATCTGATAGCTTTATGAAATTTCTCTTGTAAGTATGAAGTTGTTTTTTACAAGCTGCTTTTAAGATGTTCTATTTATTGATGAGCACTGGGTGTTTTATGCAACTGATAAGTTATTGAACACTACTACATCTGAAACTAATGATGTACTAAATGTTGGCTAATTGAATTTAAATTAAAAAAATAAGATGCTCTCTTTAACTTTTGACAATTTAATTATAATTTGTCTTGGTATGGATTTCTTTGGGTTCATTTTATTTAGGACTTTCTTTCCTTCCCTGACCTGAATGTCTGTTTCCTTCCCCAAATTATGGAAATTTTTAGCCATTATGTCTTCAGATAAGTTTTCTGGTCCTTTTTCTCTCTGTTCTTTCGGCACATGCAAATGTTATTCAGCTTTATGTTGACCAAGATTTCCCTTAAGGAATCTGCACTTCATCTTATTTATTTTTGTCTTTTTGTTGCTCTGTCTGGATGATTTCCATTGCTTTGTCTTCCAGCTTGCTAATCTGTTCTTCATCTTGTATGCTGTTGAAACCCTCTGGTGTATTTTTCAGTTTAGTTGTATTCTTCACCTATATAACTGCTGTTTGAAACTTTATTATATTTTCTGTATCTTTCTTGAAGATCTCACTGTGTTCATTGATTCTTTCCCCATGTTAATGAGCATTTTTATGACCATTACTTTGAACTGTCAATGAAGCACATTGCTTATCTCCATTTCATTAATGGCTTCCTAAGGTTTTGTCTTGTTCTTTGTTTTGGAACATATTCCTCTGTCTCCTCATTTTTCCTGACTCTTTTTGTATCTACCTATTAAATGAAGCAGGTGTCTCTCCCAGTCTTGAAGAAGATGGGGAGTCTGTTTGTCCAGGGGCCTCAGTGTGATAATTTGCCAAACTCTGTCACTCCTAATGTTTTAGTTTTATGGGGCCCAGAAATGCAAACCCTGTGGATGGGCATTCACAGATATCCCTGTGTGGATGTGCACACTATCTCATTTGGCAGAGTAGGGGCCATGATGGAGGAGTGCCAGCCCAGGGCACACCTTAGCACTGGGTCTAGCAGGGAAGGGGCAATGGTAGGTAAGCACTGGGTTGGGGTGAGTCCCCATCTGGTCTTGTGTGGCAGGGTCTATGGTGGATAATTACTGGATTAGACTGTAGGGCAGCATTGCAGGGAAATATGAGACAGGGTGGCACTAGTAAGGAAAATTGAGAGCACCAAAAATGGCACCTGGCGGCATCAGGCTGGTAAGGAAGGAGGAAGGAGAGTTCAAAACAAAAACACAAAAAATGCAAACACAAACACACACAAAACCAAAAACCAAAAACAAAAACACAAAAACAAACACCTCCTCCCCTAACAGCATATATGAGCTTCTCTGTTTCTAGCGCTATCTCCAAAAGACCTCTGTATACCCCATAAGACAAGTCAATGAATCTTCCTCACACAGCACCCAGGCACTTCTCAAACTACTGCCCCAACTGTAGGGATTCATAGTGAGTGAATCTGTGCACAAGCTCTTTAAGAGAGGGCTGTTGGTTTTCGATAGCTCTCCTGATCCCCAGATGTGAGCCTCACTGGATTTCAAAGTCAGTCATTTGCGGGGGAGTCCTTTCCAGTGCAAGCCTCATGGGCTGTGGTGTCCATTATGGTCCTTGAACCTCTTCTCAGTGTGGAGCTGCACACTTGTGATATCCCTCTCTCTTAGGGGTCCTGGGATAGGTGGCAGGGGTTCAGGAAAAACCACTTGTCTGCTCCTTTTACCCATCTGGATTTGGACTTTTTTTCTTCTTTCTTTATTTTTTCCTCCTTTCTTCCTTCCTTCATTGTGGAGGATCTACTCTGCTAGTCTTCAAGTCTTTTTAAAGAGAAGATTGTTTTATGTATATTTGTAACTGGTGTGTCCATGGGAGAAGGTGAGCATAGATTCTTCCACACTGCCATCTTCCTTAAATGGGCTTTTATCTGTTTGAGATACCACCTTATTTATGATGATGATGATGATGATGGTATCTTAAAGAGTTTTAAAGTCACATGCTTGACTTTATACCATGTTTTCTTAACAATACCCCAGATATGATTTCTGCAACAAAGCCATTTATTAATTTTAGCTGCTTTTACCATCTGGAGAGGCTGGGAATGAGAAACGCTCTTATTTTCAAACCCAGAAAATCCTGGCTCCTTTATATTCACTAGTCCTTCCTTTAACATTTTTCTATTTTCTTACATTTACTCTAGGCTGCTGTAGCAGCCTGTAGTACCAGGCAGCACCTTCAGCAATCTGCCCGGAAATCTCCATGGCTCAATTATCCAAACCATTGAATACATTTCTATTTCCATGTTATCATAGGAGATAGTGTTTCCAAACTTCCCACCACTACATAACAAGTATCTTCTTTCTTCCAGCTTGCAGTAACACTTTTCTCCCTTTCCTTTAATCTCCTACTTAGAATCTTCTCGAGGGCTGTCAAGGTTCTGCTGATACTTATTAAGATGCTTTAAGTTTTCACTAATACTCTCCTATGTGTTTTTGTTAGTCTCTGTCTACCACCAAGTCCCGAAGTCACCCTGCTGGTTTTAGGTATTTTTGTGATGGTAGTGACCCACTTTCCAGGTATGAAAATTTATTTCAGCTATTTAATGCTACATAACAAATTACTATGAAACTTAAGATAAATATATATTTATTTTGTTCATGGATTCTCCAAGTTAGGAATTCAGACAGGTGTAGCATGATGGTTTGTCTTCCCTTCATGGTGTATGGGTTTCATTTAGAAGATTTGTTCTGAGGACTAGAATCATGGGAAGACTTGTTAACCCACAGGTATGGTGGTTAATGAAGGGTGTGGATTAAGGCCTCAATTACTTTGTGCATAACCCTCTTCAGTCATTTTGTGTGGGTAGATGTGGGTCTCTTCAGAGCATGGCATTTGGTTTCTCAGAGCAAGCATCCCCAAAACAGGAATCCAGGTGGAGCTGAATCCTTTTTAAGACCTAGCCCTGGAAATCACATGGCATCATTTCACTCTACTGGATGGAAAATTCACAAACCTTCCCAGGTTTAAGGGGAATGAAAATAGGCTACAGTTCTTGATGAAAAATTGTAAGGTTCTAGAGAGACACGGAAAGCTGAAAATATTACAGTAGCCTTTTTAATTTTTCTTTATTTATATATTTTTAAATTTTATTTTTTCAGTGTTCCAAGATTCATTGTTTATGCACCATACCCAGTGCTCCATGCATTACATGCCCTCCTTAATACCTACCACCAGGCATACCCATTCCCCCACCCCCTACCCTCCAAAACCCTCAGTTTGTTTACCCCAATTCTCTTTTCCTTTCTCAATTATAATTTTTCATGTTATATCTTATTGACTTTATTTGAACATTTCTGGTTTTAAGAAAAAACAAGAGGGGCGCCTGGGTGGCTCAGTGGGTTACAGCCTCTGCCTTTGGCTCAGGTCATGATCCCAGGACCTTGGGATCTAGCCCTGCATTGGGCTCTCTGCTCAGCGGGGAGCCTGCTTCCTCTTCTCTCTCTCCCTGCCTCTCTGCCTACTTGTGATCTCTGTCTGTCAAATAAATAAATAAAATCTTAAAAAAAAAAACCAAGAAAAAAAAAAAAACTTACACATGCATGTGGCAAAATGAAAATAAGACAAAAAAAATCTGAAAAATTAAAAGGCCCTTCTCCTTTTTCCTAATCAGAGTATGCACTTCTGTTTATTATAGAGTGAGTAAATTTAATCATTGTTTATTATAGAGTGAGTAAATTTTTCAAGAATATCCTCTGCATATACCAACACATGGATATAAATAGTGTTGTATTCTATTAAGTCTACTTATATTTTGAGTTATAAAATCCTCTCTCATTGATCTATACTGGCAAGGTTAGAAATAAATACTCAAACTTGATGGGGGTTTTTCTCTTGAAAGGTTTTATGAATCTTTTTCTTCAAAACATCTGTTAAAAAGAATGGTTTGCTTAAGCTAAAATACATCTGTATTTTCAATCACACACCGATGACAGGAGATAGAACAGAGATTGACCTCATGCTAGGATCTAGAGTGGCTATTTATGAGGAAAACATTTGGTACTTGACGGCCAAAAGTCTGTTTGATTTTGTTTTCTCATGTTTCATGTTCATAAGAGCTTGGTAGGGCAGAAAACAAACTAATGGGGATTTTTACTTGTTAGGTATAATAATCTCAGAACATTTCAAAATTTAATGACTACAGAATGAAGAGGAAATGCTTTTTGGGTTTCTGATGTATGGCATGTAGTAGAAAGGAACCCGAGTTAGGATTTTAAGAAATTTTGTGTCTGGTCTTGATCTTTCTACCGCAAAGCTTGGTGACCTTGAATAAGTTTCCTTTTCTGGTCCTTCCGTTCATTTATTCATTTGTAGCATGACTCCAGGTGTAGTCCATGAAACAGAAACATCCATATCACCTGGGAACTTTCTATAATTGTGGGCCTTTTTCCAGACCTACTGCTTCAAATTCTGCATTTTAACAAAATCCTCAGGTGCTTCGCAGTAAATTTTGGACAGTGTTGGCTAATCTCTATGGTACCTTTCTCTTTGAACTTTTTCAGATTCTTGAGAGAAAAACAAGAAACAAAAGCAAAACAGCTTCAGTGATATTGATACTTTATTCTTAGAAAAAAGAAGTATGACCCATATATGTGATATATATATCTCTACTGATACAGTCAAAAGAATCTTTTTTGTTAGTTGAAAATTATAGAGAAAAAAATGCCAAGGGATACAAGATTGCTTATTGTATTTAGTGATCTTATAGCTTGTTACAGTTTCTAGCGATATTCTTTTCTGCTTCCCTGGCTCTTCTCATTAGTCACCTTCTCAAGGTTACTTTCAAGAATTATATTAGAAACAAGCTAGGAAAAGTAAAGTGACCTACCAAGGGTCATTCTGCAAGGCATTGCTGATATTGCCAGTAATAATGGATGACAAGAGTACTCCAGTAAAGATCCCCAAAATAAGTAAAGGATTTAGTTAAATGAAGCCTAGAACAGTAAGTGGTGTTCCAGGTGATTTATTACATGGTTGAATAAATAAGGGAAAGAGAGTTGCTTTTTTATTTTGTTGCAACATTTCTCCCTCATTGTAGCCCAGTACTTGGACACAACAGGGTCTTAATAGTAATGCATTTATTCTTTTTTTATCTTTCCAGCAAATATTTGTGGCACACCTATTAGGTATCAGGCATTGTCCTGTGAAAAAGAACAGGAAATTCATTCTTTTATTTTTAATACCTTTCCTGAGATATAAGTCACATAATATATGATTCACACATTTAAGGTATACAGTTCAATGGTTTTGAGTATATTTGCCAATATCTGCAACTATCACCAAAGTCAATTTTATAATATTCTGTCACCTCAAAAGAAATCCCATACCAGTTTGGTATTGTCCCCTCTCTCCTCCCCCTTCTAGCCTGAAGCAGTCACTCATCTACTTTCTATTAATAGATTTTTCTACTCTGACATTTCATATGGATAGAATCAAATTATGAGTCTTTTTTGATTGACTGCTTTTACTTAGCATAATGTTTTCAAGGCCCAGCTATGTTATAGTGTGTATCAGTACTTCATTTTTTTTTTTTTGGTGGCCCCAAATATTCAATTATTTGGACATATCACATTTCACTTAATCCATTCCTCAGTTGATGGCCATTTGGGTCGTTGCCACCTTTTGGCTACCATGAATAATACTGCTATAAACACATGCATACAAGTTGGGACATAGGTTTTCATTTCTCTTAGGTACATAACTAGTTGTAGAACTGCTAGGTCATACAGTGATATGTTTAATCATTTAAAGAACTATCAGACTGTTTTCCAAAGTGGTGGCATGAAACTTAACTCTTGGTGAATGTAAAGAAATAGAGTCAAGTTAGAGACAGGCAATGTGTGGGATGTTTGACACCATGTAATCTGTTTCTCATCACTCCATCCATTTCAGTCTTCCCACCTCCATCTGGATAGTCTCCTTAGAACATCTCTTTCAAAATGTTATTTCCCTGCTCAAGAAGCTACCATGAAAACCTACTGACTGGTAGTGTTGAACCCTCAAGGCTATGATAACTGAGACCCCCATATTATAGCATAAGTAAAGCACAGTGATTTGAACACAGAATTTGACATTACAAAGAGGTTTTATTTTTAATTTTTTTTAAAGATTTTATTTATTTGACAGAGTGAGACACAGTGAGAGAGGGAACACAAACAGGGGGAGAGGGAGAAGCAGGCTTCCCGTGGAGCAGGGAGTCCGATGCAGGGCTTGATCCCAGGACCTTGGGATCATGACCTGAGCCAAAGGCAGGCGCTTAACGACTGAGCCACCCAGGCACCCAAGACAGGTTTTAATTCAACTTTGGGACTTTATTAGCTTTATGTCCTTGTCTATATAATTAATTTATCTGTGCCACAGTTGACGCTTAGTTAATAGATTGTTGTATAGATTTTCATAGAGGATGGTTAGTATAGTTTCTGGCACATTATAATTACTCAGTAGGTAGTGATTGATATAATATCGATATAAAATAATAAGTTATAGTTCCATATACTAGCTGTAAACATTTGGAAAATGAAATTTAAATATAAAGTATACAATAGCATAAAAGATACCTGTGAAATTTATAGATAAATTTAACAAATAGATATGAGACCTCACTACTAAAATATTCCTTAGAGATTTAAAGAAGACCTTAATTGATAGAGATAACATGTTAATGAACTGGAAGTTTGAATACTGTTTTGATTAAACACAATGTCAAGCAAAATTTCAACTTCTTTTATGGAAACAGTTTTAAAAAATTTATATGAAAATGTTCATTTTTTTCTTAAATTCCACATATGAGCAAAACCATAGGATATTTGTCTTTGGCTAACTGATTTCACCTGGATTATACTCTCTAGCTCCATCCACATCATTGCAAATGGCAAGATTTCATTCTTTTTTATGGCTGAGTAATATTAACAAATGAACATGGTCGGGTTGAGGGGAAAAACCAAGAAACAGACTCTTAACTGTAAAGAACAAACTGATGGTTACCAGAGCAGAGGTAAGTGAGGGGATGGGTGAAATAGGTGATGGGGATTAAGGAGGGTGCTTGTGAGGAGTACCAGGTGTTGTACTGGTAGTGTTGAATCACTATGTCATACACCTGAAATTAATATTACACTGTATGTTAACTTACTGGAATTTAAATAAATATATGAAAAAAATATATGAAAATGCAGAGAGTTTGTGACATTCAAAGTCATCTTGAAAAAGAACAAAGTCAGATGAGTTATAATCCTTGATATCAAGACTTCCTATAAACCACAGTAATCAAGACAGTATTAGCATAAGGATATAAAAGTTTATCAAAGGGACAAAGTAGAGGTAAGAAAGCGATCCATACACATATAGTCAATTTCAATAAAAGCTCAAAGCCAATTCAATGAGAAAAGACAAGTCTTTTTAACAAATGGTGCTAGAATAACTGGATAGACACATGGAAGAAATGAGTCTCAACTGCAGCTAATTATTTTAGATAAATTACAGATCTCATCATAAAAACTAAAACTAAAACTTTTGGGGGACACCTGGCTGGCTCAGTAGGTAGAACATGCAACTCTTGATCTTGGGGTTATAGGTTCAAATTCCAAACTGGGTGTGGAGATCATTTAAAATCTTTTTTTTTTTTTAAAGATTTTATTTATTTATTTGGCAGAGATTACAAGTAGAGAGGCAGGCAGAGAGAGAGAGAGGGAAGCAGGCTCCCTGCTGAGCAGAGAGCCCGATTTGGGGCTCAATCCCAGGACCCTGAGATCATAACCTGAGCCAAAGGCAGAGGCTCTAACCCACTGATCCACCCAGGTGCCCCCCCACTTTTTTTAGCTGAAGCTTTTAAAAATAAACATAGAAGAATATATTAATGTTCTTGGGGTAGGCAAAATATCTTAGGCAAGGAAAACACTAACCCACAAAAAAGTGACCAAACCAACCAAACAAAACCATACTTCTTTCCATTGAAAGAAGAAAAAAGTTTAGTCATAATATGGGTGAAAATACTTGCAATATATATTTGACAAAGAACTCGAACCAGGATAAATAACAAACCGATAAAGCCTCTGCCTTCGGCTCAGGTCATGATCTCAGGGTCCTGGGATCGAGTCCCGCATCGGGCTCTCTGCTCAGCAGGGAGCCTGCTTCCCCCTCTCTCTCTGCCTACCTCTCTGACTGCTTGTGATCTCTGTCTGTCAAATGAATAAATAAAATATTAAAAAAAATAAATAACAAACCGATAATAAAAGAATAAACAGGTGTTTTTTTTTACTATGCAAAATTTTAGATGCTTTCTTACAAAAAAGAATATGTGAGTAGTGAAGGTGAACTTGAGAAAATGCATAATATTATTAGTTATTCGAGAAATGAAAATTGAAACCACAATGTAGTACTACTTCATTGTGGCAACAAAAATGTTGAGGACGTGGCGTTACTGGAACTCTTTGTTTAGGGAAGTGTGTACATAATAGAGCATCTACTTTAGAAAACGGTTTGGTAGTTTCTCATAAAGTTAAACATGCAACTATGTCTATTGACCCAGAAATTCCACCTTCTAAGTAATTACCCAAGAGAAAGAAAAATAGGTTTCTACAAAAAAGGCTTGAACAAGAATGTTTATAGCAAGTTTACTAATAAAGGGCCAAAAAGCTTTACTAACAATAGCAAAATGACCAACATCAGGACAATGGATGAGCAAACTGTGGTTTAATTATATAATGGAATATTCCTCACCTACATAAGTAAGAAACTACTGATAGGTGAAACAATATGGATGAATCTCAAAAAGTATGTTGAGCAGACCAGTAAGAACCAAATCAGAACACACTGTAAGATTTTATTTATATGAAGTTCTAGTTCATTGTGATAGAAAAGAGAATCATATGGAAGGTGGAATGGCTGGAAGAGGACATAAGAGAATTTTCCAGGGCAATGGGGATGTCCTCTGTCTTAACTGCAGTGTTGGTTACATGGGTATATATATTTGCCAAACTCACGGAATCATAAGCTTAAATCTGTACATTTCCTTCATGTAAATTTTACCTCAAAGATTTAAATCTGCCCCTGGAAATTTATTAAGTTTTTGTATTTGGCAACATAACTTGTCTCCCTGTGCATGAATGTCTTCAGTGGATTGCTATAGGATTTAAAGAGAGAAGTGTATGTTAAATATCTAGTTATTTGGGGCATGTTATAGGCACTGAAGAAGGTGCATCATATCATTAACGCAGCTAAGTCCCTAACTGCGTAAATATTTGCTAGAATCAAATAATAAGCTTAACAACTTTTGCACAAAAGCCTTGTATTACTTCCACTATGTATTTGCTTCTGGGCATCTTCTGGCTTGGGACCTAAGAAGTTAATCATTGATAATTAAGGCGGCACTTGCTGCCTACCAAGTGCTAATTAATATGATCTTGAACAGACCTCTTTACTTTTTTCAGCTTTAGTTTTCTCATCTTGTTTCTCATGTTTAGCTGTACATGAGAATCACCTGGTGAGATTTTAAAATTACACTGATGGTGGGTCCCCACCTAAAGGGATGCTTATCTAAGTGACCTAGTATGGGGCCTAGGCATGAATATATATTTTTTGAAAGCTGTCCAGAGATTTGAATGTGGTGTCAGAATTGAATATTACTCAACCTGGTGGTTTCTAGCTCAAACTGGAGTCTACAAGCTGGGAACCTTCAAGTGTTTGTTTAAGCCACATTTTGTTGTTGTTGATGATGCTTAGTCAGGGCCTAGAATTTCCAGCTGAATGCCAACACTGTGCTTTCTATTGCTTTGTAACCAGCCTTTTTACATATTTGCCTCATCTGCCTGGGCCTTTAAAATATTAGACTTTTTATTTATGGTCTTATTTGTAGTCTTTGGTTCTAAATATATTTAGCATCAACTGTAAGGAAAGGGTTTTTATTTTTCTACTCTAGCCATTGTTATTTTTGCTGTCCTCTTCTATGAATGGAAGTCAGATCTCATCTGCAAAGACAGACTGAACTGTGATAGTGAATTTTGAATACAATCTCTCATCCTGCATTACTCAGTTGCAGCAAGTTGGCTAGAAAATTGCTCCATACAGCTATTGTGTCTATTGCTGTATCAGCAAAGCAAGGTAAAGAAAATTTGATATAACTCCTTCTGAAAATGCAGAGGTTCACTTTTTTAAAAACTGGAAATTGTACAACAGATGAAAAAATACTTTTGTTCTTTTCTTTTGATGTATAATAAGGTATTCAACTGGGGTGGGATGATGAGGTCACTAACTGCATTACAAATAGCTTGATCAGGTTGGCTGATTCTTGCAAGGATAATGACTTAGTAGAATTCATAAGGAGAGAAAAGAATGGGATATTGGGATTGCTCCTGAAGCCCCTTTCCATTCAAAGGAGCAGGGCTAATGCCACCCACCAGTGATAAATGATTTGCTATTGTCTAATTTTCCTGAATGGCTACCAATATAATCTATAGCTCAGAAACTCAGAAGTCTGTATAGATGGGACATTCTTTGCTCTTATGTGGGGGAAAATAAAAGCATAAATCCTGTGATGATGGAAGTAAATGATATCTCACCCCAGACATCTTGGTCCATTCAGTAATGTGACATGCTTCCTCTCTACTTAATTTTGATAAACATATTGAGGCTTTTTATAGAAAAACCCTCACTCTTCTTCCTAGTCTATGTTACTTCTTGTGTTTGGCAAATAAAGCATACCAGATCTTTCACACCAGTGTCTAGTAAAGATGAAAAGATATCTTAGAATGTATATGACTCTGAGTTGAGTTGGTTTTTAAAGTCCCTTCCAGTCACCTGATATAAAGCATTTGCAGAGATATTTATAGATGCGCTTCTTGTTGAATAGCCCTGATATTAGTGGCAATCACTACTTTGTAGGTATCATTTTTCATTTTTGGACAGGTTTTGGAACTTCCACTTATCAGTCTTCCTCGGTTCTCTAAAACAGCATAAAAAAGTCCAAACACTCTTCATTATGACAGACCTTTTAAGTATTAGTCAAAATGTAACTGTTTTCAAAGTCCTTCTATTAGAATAAATAATCTTCAGTTTCTTCAGGCATCGCCACATGCCATGATTTTGTGCCCTGTCATCATCCTGGTCACCCTAAATAGATGAGCTTCAGTTTCTCAAAAGACCTTGTGAGGCATTTTTTATTTTATTTTATTTTTTATTTTCTTATCATGTTAGTCACCATACAGTATGTCATTAGTTTTTGAGTAGTGTTCCATGATTCATTGTTTGCTTATAACACCCAGTGCTCCATGCAATTCATGCCCTCCTTAATACCCATCATTGGGCTAACCCATTCCTCTACCCTCTTCCCCTCTAAAACTCTCAGTTTGATTCTCAGAGTCCATAGTCTCTTATGGTTTGTTCCCCCCTCTGATTTCCCCCCTTCATTTTTCCCTTCCTCCTCTTAATATCCTTCATGTTCCATGAATAAGTGATATGATAATTGACTTTCTCTGCTTGACTTATTTCACTCAGCATAATCTCCTCCAGTCCCATCCACGTTGATGCAAATGGTGGGTATTCATCCTTTCTGATGGCTGAGTAATATTCCATTGTAGGTATGGACCACATCTTCTTTATCCATTCATCTGTTGGAGGGCATCTCAGCTCTTTCCACAGGTTGGCTATTGTGGACATTGCTGCTATGAACATTGGGGTGCATCTGTGGCCCTTCTTTTCACTTCATTTGTATCTTTGGGGTAAATACCCAGTGGTGCAATTCCTGGGTCATAGGGTATCTCTGTTTTTAATTTTTTGAGGAATCTCCACACTGTTTTCTAAAGTGGCTGCACCAACTTGCATTCCCACCAACAGTGTAAGAGGGTTCCCCTTTCTCCACAACCTCTCCAACATTTGTTGTTTTTGCCTTGTCCATTTTTGCCATTCTAACTGGTGTAAGGTGGTATTTCAGTGTCGTTCTTACTTGAATTTCCCTGATGGCTAATGATGGTGAACATTTTTGTCTGTTTTGTCTGTTAGCCATTTGTATGTCTTCTTTTGAGAATTTAGGACTCTCCTCAATGTGTCACCTGGAAATCAAAAGTGGAGTGAGATTTTCATCTACTTGTTTCTGGCCACTAGTGTTTATTGCCCCCATTAAGTCTTTCTTGAAGGAGGGTAGGGAAAAAATAAATGGCTGTTCTGTTTAACACAGCCTTAGAGTGCATTAAAAAAAAAAATTTTTTTTAAGCCTCACTTTACCTGTTCAGTGAACTCAGTCTCTATGGCTGGTTAATTCTGTCACTTGAGTGTGATTCAAAGGAAGTCAGACCAAGTACCAGGCTGTCCCACAGTCACAGTCCATAGCCCTCTTCTCTGCAGACACCAGCCTATAGACTCTTGGTTGTAAGAGATGAAGACACACTTTCACCCATTCCCCAAAGGGCAAACTTGAGGCCATAGGGAAAAAAATAACCTGGTTTTAGAAATTTTGGTAATAGTTCTGGAACTGTTCAAACTGGCTGGGTAATCTTGGATAAGTTTTCAAACAGAGCTTCCAAAGTTGTAAAGATTAAGTTGAGAGTGTTCTTACCCATATCAATATTCAGTTATTAAGCATCATATTATTTAAGGACGGCAAGCATGTTAATACATTTTTGGACTGGTAGTACTGTTAAGCCTTTGAGTTTTGTTTAAGTGTTAGAATTTACTTTTCTTCTCCATTGAACTTATTTAGGTATGCAAAGTTACTTTCTTTTTTCTTTCTTTTTTTTTTTTTTTGCATGCCATTGAAGGGTTTTATTTATTTATTTATTTATTATTTCTTTTCAGCGTAACAGTATTCATTGTTTTTGCACCACACCCAGTGCTTTTTAACTGTCATATGACTTGTGGCTGTGCATTTAAATCCTCACTGTATTGTAAGCACATGGAAGAACGTTTTTTGCTGATTGAATTTTGTTATTTTTAGTAACAGACGTGGAGATGGGTGGAGTTTAAGAAACACAGGTTGTCATTGTGAAATCATATTCTAAACTAGAAAATAATGATCTAAGATCTCAGGATGTTAGGTTGTTCTAGCCATCTCTCATTTTGCTAAGAGGTCCTCATTGTGTTCAAACCCATAATAATATTTCTAAGCTTGTGATACTGTCTTTGATTTCTTCACTTTTCACTTGACATTTTGGAAAGGGTCACATATATGGTTAATGGTTGCTCATCCTCTGGAACCCAGATAAGTGTGGCAAATACTATGCATACTCTACTCACCTTTCTACCCATGGCACATTCATCCATTAACTATAGTACTCCTTCTTTACAAGTGTAATGTCATGTGGCATTACAGGCAGGTATTACTAGTTGGTAGTTGGCATGGGAATGGGTTCACATTCAAGCTCTGCCTCTTTTTCTGCAAAATTCCTCTGTGCCTCAGTTTCCTCATTCTCAAAATGGAGATAACAGTACCTGCTCCATAGAAAGGTTGTCAGGATTTAATAAGGCAATATGAAGGACTTTGGAACAGTGTCTACACATAGTTAGTTCTTAATAAATGGTAGCTCTCAAGTGAACTCCTTTGCCCTTTCTTTTATCCAGCACCACATTTAGGTATACAACTAAAAGCTTACTCAACAGGGCACCTTCATGGCTTAGTCAGTTAAGCGTCTGCCTTTGGCTCAGGTCATGATCCCAGTGTCCTGGGATTGTGTCCCATGTTGGGCTTCCTGCTCAACAGAGCCTCTGCTTCTCTGTCTCCTTTTGCCCCTCTGCTCATGTGCTCACACTCTCTCTCAAAAAATAAATAAAATATTTAAAATAAATAAATGAAACCTTACTTAACAACTCAAAGCTGCATATGGGCATTTGAGTGATATATTTGATAATTAAAGATGTTCAAGTGTGTATGTGTATGTTTGTGTCTCAATCAATCCCTGTGTGCACTTGGGTATACGGATTAAGAAGTATAGTGATTTATGTTTTTATGACTTTGCATTTTAGTTAGAATTTGAGTAGGACCATTTAGTATACACATCCCTAAAATATTCTTTCCAAAATGGACACCAACCTGGCTAATGATAGTACTCAGCCATTTATCTGAATTTCTTCTATTTTTAATTCTATTTAAAGAAATACAGAAAAATTACCAACTGCTTTAAGGAATCAGGAGTTGGTCATGGCTGACCTTTCTGTTGGCATTTGGTTAGGTCTGCCTGTTTCTGTCCCTATGTCTGTCTTTGACATATTTGTGTGTTTCATTTCTACATTTGTCTCAGATAGCTTTGCTGAAATGCTGTAGATACTCTTTTGGATGAGAGGAAATATGCAAGGTATGTGTGTGTGTGTGTGTGTGTTTTGTGGGCATATATTTATGTGTTCATGGACACATAATTTGTACATAATAAGAAATATCAGGAGATTGTGTATATATGTGATGGTTGTGCATGGAGGAGGTATATAACTATTTGTGTCTATATCTGCAAGTTTGCATATGTGCACCTTAAGAGTATAAAGAAAAGCCACTCCTCATGTTGAAATATCTTTTTTAAGCTCTGCCTGAATGTTATCTTTTGTTTTCTTTCTCTCTATACCTCCCACTTTCCTAGTCTCTGTCCATTTTCCTTCATCTCAAGTTTTACCCTCTCAGATGGCATCACCACTCAATAATCTATCCCTTTCCATCTTTCTCTTAGAAGTGAGAACCACTTTGTATTTTACCTACAAAAAGTGTCATGTGATGGATCTTGTTTCTCAGTGGTTCTATGCAAGATGGCTCATGTGTTTACCCAGGACATGTATAACTTCAGGCTTTCTTAGGTAAACTGTGCCTGAAACCTTCACTGTCAACTCTTCTCTGCTGCTCATTGACAAAATATTCCCTCTCCGTCAGTTCCAGTAATGCAGGGCAGATATTTTAATTATGCACCCTCCCCACCCCGTAACTTACGGACTTCAAAGGAATTTGAAGTCCGTAAGTTAGAGAGTCAGAATTAAAACCAATGCTTTTTTCATCAAGTCTTTTCTATAGAGGGTTGGGAGGAAAAGAGTTTCCAGATCAGATATATGTGGAGGGCTCTATGAATAAAAACATCAAAATAATATTTCACATTTTAGACTTTTCCTAACCCCCAACACTGTTGAGTCTTGACCCATCACAGACCTTAGTGATGATCTGTTGATGGAGCGACTGTTATCTCAAAGCTTGAGGGGGATGTGCGTTCTGTTCCTTTTTAGTGGCATTTCTTGGAGAATTCAGTTCTAGGTAAAGCGATCTTCCTTGCTTCATACTTGGTACCCATGCTGACAATTTGCCTGGGCAAAATTTATAGTAATATTAATAATCATGGCAGGTCATGAAAAAAATCTGTCAGTATTACTAAATATTCATGCTTTCTGCACTCCTTATGTTCTGTTTACAGTTCTAATAATTAAGCATCTCAGAGCTCCATTAGAGAAACAACAACTGAGTTTATTAATGATAACAACTATGAATATGAATATATACAAGATACTATTTACATAATGTGAATAAGGGAATTAATTATAAACCTAGAGAGGGAGAGGGTTCTGACCTGTCTGTGAACTCTAAACCTACAACATTCATAGAAGAAAGTTTTTTCTTTTTTTCTGGCAATGACACTGACCTACCAGGTATCTGTAGAAAGAGTACTACAACTTGGAAATCTGGAGTATATAGGCTTAAATATAATTACTTTGCATCTGGCTCGCAGAGTCTCTCATATTTAAAGATAGTGCCTGACAGTTGTAAAGCCCTTTGCATTCTACATTTTTCCCCTGTAGATAGTACCCTTTAAGACTTAAAACCACAAAGGGGAGAGAAGTTGGATTTTACTTTTGAAGGTACACATTCGAATGGATACCTTTGAAAATATCTCAGCCTCACTAACAGTTCTGCAATGGGGATGAATCCACCTTCTACTGAGTTAGAGAAATGGATCTCAGGCATGGTATCTAAAATTGGTATCTACTCTTTTCATGCTTTTGAGCCTGGGGAGGATACCTGACACTAGCTCAGCTAGCCAGATCTTAGGCAGGAATCAGACATGGAAAAGAGAATGGGAATTGAGAATCAGTCTTTCCTAGCGGCTAGATTGATTCCATGAAAACTTGGGTTTTTTTTTTTCCATCAGAAAATGAGGGAGAAGGGAGAGAAAGACTGACAGAAAAAAGAAGCAAATTCACAGAAAATGGCAATAATGAAAGAATAATTGAGGTCCCTTCCTAGATCTGCAGTGCTTCTTTTTTTTTCTTTTTTATTATGTTATGTTAGTCACCATAGTACTAGTACATCATTGGTTTTTGATACAGTATTCCATGATTCATTGTTTGCGTAATACCTGGTGTTCCTGCCCTTGGCTTCCATGAAATACCTGTGGGTCCTTGAGACAAACCAATTGTTTTATTGCCTTTACTTAAAGCAGCTTGCAGTTAAGACAAATAGTTTGCCTAAGTCACAAAGCTAGAGAGTGGCACAGAGTGACTGAGAACTTCAATTCTGTAATCACCTCTCTACGGTTTTCTCTGTAGCTCTGCAGCTGCTGCATACATTCCTGAACCCTTTTCTGCTATGCAATACCCATCCAGCCCTGTCACGAGGGTGGAGCCTACTGGAGGGTTTTCAGATCTCAGAGTTTGGGACGAGAGCATTCTGCTTTGCTTTTAGCTTGTACAGATGTACTCTATCAGGATGCTCCTTGATTCATTAAAATTCTACAAGAAGGAAATGCGGCCAGCTGCCATTCTCCTTGCTCATCATCTTCCCTGGTGTCAGTCGCACCTCATTGCGTTTGGCAACGCTCTTGACGTGAGTGACATTAGCCAGAGCACAAATCAGGTAGCATCTGCTGAGGAGTGAAGAAAAAAATCACAAACACATTTATTAAAGGGAAAACAAAATCAGGTTGACATCCAGGTTGTCTTTTTTATAGTCTGTTTCTGGGTTTGTGTTTAAGATAGATGATTCTTTTTTTTTTTTTTTTTTTTTTAAGTGTTCCAATTTAACTGTTTCCAAGGCTATCTCCAACCTTCGTCTCGGGGGGATTCAAAGCATTGAATAGATGAACGGAGGTTATAACTAGAATAAACACATGGTCTAATTTGTCCAGGATCATCTCAATTTATAGCTATTGTTGGAAAAGGACCCCTTTCCCTCTGAAACACACATTGAGTTGGGTGATAAATTATTTGATCATCCTGGTGAGAGTCTCCATTCAATAAATCAAGGATGTTTCCTGAGCCCCTATTGTGGATGATCAAAGTGGTGTGACTGTGTGTGTATGTGTAAGTAAATGTAAGTATTTCATGGTGTCTGCCCTTAATGAACTTCCTTACAGTTCAGTGTTACAATAATAGCAAAATAGAACTGGAACTCCAGGAGATGAAATCTTTTTAATAGTGGAACCAGAAAGTGCAAGCCAATTTGTTCTTAGTTTACTGTTCTTGTGGGAGTCATTGTATGGGTCAAGGACAGAGAATCTAGAGACATAGAACTTGGACTCATATCTCAACTCTGCCATATACTAGCTGTATGAGTATGAGACGAATAACTCACCCTCCCACATCTCCAGTTTCTCAACTATGCGAGTGGATAAAACCAGCATCTACTTTCTTGTTAGGGTGTTGAGGATTGTGTTATGTGTAGAAGGTAGTTAATAGTACCTAGTGGAAACTAAAAACATAGTAAAGATGAGCTAAGACATGACCCGTAGCAACAGGTCCTTACTGGGCTGAAAATCTTTGGAATCATCCCTTGTCTCTTTCATTCAAACTGTGTGATGTATTAAGTAGGGCTAATCATAGAATCTCAGTATTTTATCCAGCTCTAAATCCCTACCACTCAATGGTGAATGGTGGGTAGGTAAATAACATTCCTCAGAATCATTCATCGTATTCCTTCTCGACATTTTCAAATAGAGTTGTGACAGCAAGGCAAACTGTGTGCTGTGGGCTTAGGAGAACAGATGGTGTCAGAAAAATCTAGCATGTGATGGAAAAACATGGTGTATTCCTATCCAGCATAGGGAGGAGCAGGAACAGTGTGTACTGAATAATTCCTCCTTCCAGGTGGTGGAGGTGGGAAGAGAAGGGAGATAGTAGGGCACCAACAGCAAACTCCTTCATGGAAAAGGTCGAGCCGGCTGCTTCTCTAGGATTCCTCCCAGACCTAGAAAGGGACTAAATTTTGTTAAATACAATTTTAACATGTTTCTTGAAAATGTACTGGGAACTCTTTCTATGTATTAATTGAAAATTTGAAACATTTGAGGCCTTGATGAAACCCCTCAAAGAAGTAACCCAGTATAAAGCCAAACATTCACTTATTTAAATTATTTTTTATTATAATTTAATGACTAACATTTATTGAGCCCTTTATGTCAAAACTGAGCTAAAAGCTTTACATGATGTATCTTATTAAATGTCTACCACTGCACTGACACAGGTGATATAGGTCCCATTTTGCTTATAAGGAAACTGGTTCAAAGATGCCTAAGGGTCACAAAGCCACTAGGAGAAGAGGCCTTTTACCTAGGTCATTCTGAGTCCAAATTTTATACCTTTGATTACTATGATCTATGTGCTATGATAAACTTGCCTTAAAAATAATGGATTATAGAACTAGGTAACCCCAATATCTTAGACAATCATTATGTTCAAGGATGGAATAATAATAAGTAGAAGAAGAGGAGTTAAAATACTGAGGGCAAGAAGGACAATTCTGATTTGCTTGAATCTTCCTGTTTTCTCTCTGAATTATGTAGGCCTTGGACTTAGAGTTGGGTGTCTAGTCTTGTTTCAAAGGAAAGATCTTTTGTTTTTCCTCTGAAACACATTGCAAGATTTGAGCAATATTAAAATGCAAGAAAAATCTTCCTCAGTATGAACCTGAGGTCTAACTGGTTGATATGAGAGATAGGACTTGGAGTATAAGATCTTTCTGCTATAATGGGTAACATATCTGTTCCTTATTTTTTCTTTATTCTTTAGTACTATAAATATTTAAGGTATGACTTTTATACTCCAGGCTCTGTGCAGGCATATGGAAGACAGAAAGGCAAGGAAGACAGACAAAATGGCCATGATTATTAAGTTTATTATCTTGTTTATTTCCTAGGAAACAAAAAGGTTATGAAATCCTGCCATATTCGGTATGTAGTGTATTAATTACATTTGGCCAGTCATTTATCTATATTTAAAATTCAGTTGCTTTCCTATCTCTATAAATGCATTTGCATGCTATCTCAGAATAAAGCAATGGAGACATCAGTAATATAGTGTTTAATAGCTGATTGCCTTGATTCAGAAAGATGAGAGGGTCATAGCTTTGCTGAGTAACACCGAATCATTGTTAAATTTCTCCAAGCTTATTTACTAATTTAGAAAATGACCCTCTGCCCTCCTTTCACCACAGGCAAGCTACACATACAGAATCATTTTTCATATGACGATGCATCTGTCCCAGGGCTGAACAAGTACCTGGAGCCAGAGGACTCTGAAGAACTGGTGTTAAAGAGTAATTTTTCTCACCTTCTCCCTATCTACTTTCGGGTGAGTCACCTCATCTTCAGTTAAGTGACAATACCATTCTGTGTTATGCCTACCTTGATAATGGCCTAATGTTAGGATCCAGTGAGATGGATTGGAAAGTACGTTATGAATTCAAGGGCTTCGAGGTAAGTGGAGTTTATATCTGAGACACTGACCAGATAGGCATGAAACAATTTCAAACTGTGTGGTTGTGTATACCTTGCAATATCAGATGATTTCTTTGTGGGTTGTATGGGTCAAGAAGATGGTGACATTATGGTTCTTTCAATTCAGATTCTACTTTGAAAAAATGCCTTCTATGATATAATTTCTGGTGAGTGACCAAGTAGAGATGCATGCATAGTCATCTATCAATGCATGAAAGAGTCCAGGCAGTCAAGTGAGTTGGCCCTCAAACTTCTATTCCCCTCCCTATTTAGGAGAGATGGCCATGGATCCTGGCACCATGTCCCTAAATGTGCCTCCAGATTAGAGTATGTTCAGCAGGGAGTTGTTCCCTTGTCAACAACGAACATTAGTATAGCAGTTGGACTGGAAGGAAAAGCTTTTGTCTATTAGGAAGCCTGCAGAGCTTGGTTGCTAGGCAACCCAGTGTGGAGGCAGCAACCAATGTGTAGTGTGAGGGAATCCAGGGAGGTGGGCCTGGAAAATAGGGGGAGGCAAATCTTTACTCAGAGAGGCAGGAGAAGAAAAGGCACTGCCTACTACCCAGGTAAAGAGGAGGTGTGTACAATGAATTAAATTGAGAGTTTTAGCATTGAAGAGCTAGGTGCCAACACTTACTGGTAACTATATTGTCATCTGGAAAACTACGTGATCTTGAGTAGTGACTTTCTCCAGCCTCAGGATGTCTGGCAAAAGTAGCCAGATATTGCTAACTTCTCCCCATCCTCACCACTATAGATACCGTGCACACACATACCTCCTTTAATCAGAGAAACAGGATTCTGATCTCATATGTACTGTATTTGTGGGAAAGGATGAGAAGAAAAGTATATAATACTAAAAATCCTGGAATAAATGGTGTTTGGGTTTCTTTAAGCTTAAGGTTCTAAATAAAATGACTGTTTCCTCCTCTTAAACATAACTAAATATTTACACAGGGCAGAATATGCCAGAATACAGATATGGGGGAAGTTCTTTTTCATATAGCCAAGCTCTTAGAGCTCCACTATCCCAAAATACACTCCTCACTAGGCTGCCAGCAGATTCGAAAGACGCAAGATTAGATACTATAGGGGGAGTTGAGGCATGAACTATTCGTGAGCCACTTGGGAGATGTGACATATCAACTAAACATTCACCAAATCTGAGCTTAAGCATGACAGTGATTTGAACTCAAAGAAATGAGGCACCTCCCAGTGAAGGTATATCCTAGGCTGAGAATTGGACTGATGTTGGCACATGCAAGCCCATGAGGGTTGAGGCATCACAGAGAAAAGGCAGCAGTTTTTAAGATTTGCAGATATGCAGATAGAGATCTGAAGCAGGACTGCTTTACTTATTTTAGCTGTTAATCTTTGACATGTTACCTAAATTTTTTGAGGCGCAGTTTAATCACCAGTATATGGGAACTTGGAATAGTATTTACTTCTAAGAGATGCTGTGAATGTTCAATGAAAGAATGCATAAAAACCGCTTAGCAGAGGGCCTCATGTAATGTAAATAATGATTAGAAGCTGGTAAGTTTATCCATGTAGTTTCTTGGATCAGTGTCAGAGTGAATCCGGGTGATACCGTGGTTTAAATAAACACAGCTCAGGGGCAGGATGTTGGCATGGGAATGTGCTATAGTAGCTATTGGGAGACCAGCCTTCTGTGGAGGTCTAAGTCACCACCAAGCAATTAGAGTCCAGATGTACAATTGTGACAGCTCAGATGTTGCACAAAAAGAGTGGTGATAAGGCCAAGAGTGCCTTCTCAAGTACCATTGAGCTCCATTCCTGACAGAGCTCGGGAATACAGCTCCAAATCCAGATGCTTTCAGTCTGAAATCATTTTTTGGAGATAACACTTTCAGTACTTACAGAGATTTTTGTGTTCTTGGATCTGGGATTCCTAACCTAGGAGTGGTTTGCTTTCCAAAAGACCCAATTTGCAGATTCTTCCCTACTATTTAGGCCTTGCTCTAAACTTTTCTTCTCTGGGCTACCATTTCTTCACTTAATAACAAGAAAGACTGGCTTGGGTATCTTCAAATCTGCTCTAGCTTGTCTTAAATATTTTCCCAGAACTTTTCTTAAGTCTTGCAGCTTTTTATTCCTTCATTAAACTCATTTTACTGAGTGCCTGCTAGGTAGCAGGCTCTGTCATAGGCACTGAAGGCTCATGCAGTAATAAACAAACAATCCAGAAAAATTTTGTTGTCATGGAGCTTACAATGGCAGGAGATGGACTCTAATCAGGGGGACAGAAATGTCTGATTATTTCAAGTAGTGATAAATGCTGTGAAGTACAATAAAATGAAGAGGAACTGTATCATTATCAATTACAGTGTAAAAAACATTGAAAATGTATTGTCTTATAGCAACAATGATTTGTTGACCCTCATGAATCTGTAGGTTGACGGGACTCAACCAAGTTATTCTCCTCTTCCAGGTACAACAGCCAAAGTTAGTCATGCAACCACATTCCACCTGGGAGGTCATTTGGCGCTGGAACACCCAAGATGACCTTTTATTTTCCAGGGTCTCTTTAACTTGTCATTATTTTGCATTCCTCCCAACCTTTTTAAAAATGACAGCTGGATATTAAGTACACAAACCCCAATATGCAAGTGTTCCTCAAGCATTTGTGGCTGTCATGTTTTCAGTCCCATTGGCCAAATCAAATCCAATGGGTAAGCACAGAGTTAGTGTGGGAGGGAATTACACAAATGCATGAAAACGGGCCATGGTTCATCGTAGTCATCAATGATAGGGAAGATGACTACCATATATTGGAAAACAGGTGGTACCTCTCAGAAACAGTGCTATTTCAACTGAAACATGAAAGCTGTAAGATCAGAGAGAAGAAGGCAGTTACAAAGGTGCTGAGGTAAGAAAAACTTGGAGCTTTTGAGGATCTAAGATTAGGCCTGTATGGCTGACATTTTGTGAGTAAGGGGAAGGAGTGTTTAGAAGACCAAGCCAGTAAGGTTGGGCAGAGGCAGATCATAACGCTTATAGGCAATAGGAATTTGGATTTCATTCTACATGCAGTGAGAAGTCATTAATATGTTTAAGATACAAAGTCATCTGGTCTGATTTACATTTATAAGAAGTCAGACTTCTCAAAAAAAAAAGATATTAAGAAAATTGGTCCAGTCTTTTCAATAAGTCAGAAATGTAAAAAAGGGACTGCGCTATATTAAGAGTATAATTAAAGTGTGATCCTGGAATAGGGAAAATAGCTGTAAAAACATTTCAGGATTAAAAGAGAAATTTTTAAATTATTTAAATATAGAGGTGGTATTATCAGAACCAAGGTAAAAATAGGTACACTATTTTTCATTTTGATTAAAAAAACAAAGCATACATGTAATACATACATGCATAGAAAAAGATCCATAGACAAATATATACTAAGGTGTGTTAACTTTGATGGTGATCCCTGAATGTAAGATTATGATAGCTTTATTTGCCTGAAAGTAATGGAAGATACAGAGACAAAAGTGGAAACTGGGAGTCCAGGTAGAAAACTAGTAGACAACAGAGATAATGGTCACTTTTAAAGGCTGATTACAGTGGAGTTGGTAAGAAGTTGATATACTGGAGATACAATTAGGGAGCAGAGGGGTTAGGACTTCCTGATGAATTGGCTGTTTGAGAAGAGGTAAAAAGTAATAGAAAAATGACTCTGGTTTGGTTTGAGAAGTGGGTGGAAGTGGTGACATTTTCTGAGATGAGGAAGAAGCAAGCAAGTGTGGTTTGGAAGCCTTTCTCAGAGAAATGGTAGGAGGTGACTGGGTACGCTGTCATGGTTCATCTGTAAGGGGAGGTGTCATTCTGAATTCCTGATCTATTTGGATGAATTCCATTCAGCCCTCAGTGTTCTGTTCAGGCCAAAGCTTGTTAAGAAGAGGCTGAATGAATAAGAACGTGTCTTAAAAAGTCACCTGAGTTGCTAGGCAGAATATAAATAACCTAACACTGGATGCTCTGTGGAATAATGGTTGCTTTCTTAAGCCTTTCCATTTTATAAGTATGGTGCCAACACCTGAGATGGTTCAGTGAAACACAACCCAAATGCTTGCAGCTAAAATTCAGATAATTAAAAAACAGAGGAGTAAAATTACTATACCAAAGAAGTGAAATCCGACATTTGGGAAAAAAATTATCAACACAAATAATCATTGCTCAGAAGAGGGTTTTGTTAGACAGCAATTAGTTAGTTACCTGAAATCCCCAGTTAATCTAAATTCATCTGTGTGGTCATAATATTATGGTGATCACTTACAACTTTGTGGGATTGCCTGGAAGACTTCACTCTCTGTGCTGAAACTAAGCAAAGCAATGTGGCTCTTTGTTCATTGTAGAAAGAAAAAATTTGGTTAAATGTGAAGAAGAATTTCCCAAATAGTAAGTCAAGACTTGAATAGGTGACTCTTTTCTCCCATTGAGACTATTTCCTAACTTTATGAATTTATGGCCAAGCATTTAATGCAAAAATAATCAGACTCTTGAAAGGGAACTCCACCCAATTTTGTTTTTTTTTTTAAATCTGGCCCATAACCAACCTAACCAGATGCATCACAGCTGAATCAATCCAGATGGTTCTTTGAAACAGCCAAACTGAGCATTTCAGACGTGCCACAAATTTGGATACTGGATACCTCAGACCCTTCACTAAATAGGAAATCTGAGAGGCCAATTACAGAAACTCAGAGACCACAAGAATTAACAGGGTAGGGGTAAAATGTGAAGTGATGAGCAGGTGTGGATTTTAGTGAAAACAAAACAAAACAACAAAAAAACACAACCAAAGAAACAACACCCCCCCCCAACAAAATCAGCCTTCAGTGAAGTTCAGGTCTTTAACATAGTTCCTTCATTAATGTTTACCCATCTTTTATTTAAATTTAAAAAAATTTACACTGTCTGAATAACAAAATCTCTCAGGATACATGCTTTCAGTGTTGTAATTTAAGAAGCAATTTCCCAATGCAAAGAAAAAAATGTGTAAAAGTCTTGGTTATCTTAACGGCTTATAGGAAATATTTGGGTGTATAACCAAAGGTTTGTTTTCTTTAGCAAAGCTACACTATTACAGCTGAATTATAACAGCTCTAAATATTTGCTCTCAAAAAGTACCCATATAAAATCACAATTTCCCTAACTATCCCACTTAGAAAATGCCTAACTGTGTCTGAGAGACCACATTCTATCATTAAGAAATACAGGCTTGAAGACAGATATATAACTGGAATTCACGGTATTGCCTATCTTTTCCAGTTTTTGGATCAGGTCAAGTGGCCTATTGATAATAAGATCTTAGTAGCTTTGAAAAATGTCCCAATTAGTGAGTTTAAACTCCCTAAGACACGGGGCAAATAAAATAGATGGACACTAGGCTAAGGAAGTAAGCACAAGCCAGATTACCCCGTAGAGCTCAAGGTCTTTGTAGCTGGTTTCCATGATGAGAGGAGGACCCAGAAATCGGCGGAATGGATTGAAGGTTGTAAATAATCCAGAAAGGCACCCTTCAGATGCTGGGTGAAGAAGCTGAAGATAGGCCACAGCCACTCTGCTTGATCTCTCCTTGTTGGTAGAAGTTCTCTTCCTGTAAGAGGAAAGAGCAATGCCTGAGACAAAATCACTCGGGTCACAAAAACTCTCCTGACTAAATCAGACAGAACTTGGGTCATATTCTGACTTTATCAGTTATTCTTTGATTTTTGTACCTGGTACTTCATTTCTCTGGGTATCTCATCTGTAAAAGGATTGGTTATGAGGATTAAACAAGATATTGGTATATAAAGTATTTGTACAATGTTTGATATCTTAGAAGTCTCAAAGTTAGCTACTTTTGATACAACAGTGGAAATAAAGAGAGTAAATGAATCAAAAATAAGGGAAAAATAAAATAATACTGATTTTTTCAAATATAATAACCATATTTCTAAGAATGCAATGTTTCTTTCAGGTATGGTAGGGAATCAAATTGTATGAAAGTCCATTATTACTAGTAGGGGTGTGGCTCTCTGAACATTTATAGCTGTGATTTTTTTTTAATAGCTGTTGATATTTTTTCAGTAGGCCAGATTGATGATAAATAGTTGTCCTAAAGTTTGTAGAGGACTACAGAGATAAGTCCCACAGTGGATTCAACTTTAGCTCCCTGACTTTCTGACTCTGTTTAATCACTTTTGGTTGAGGACTACCATCTTCAAGCTGGTAGTACAAAGAGGGCACAACTATAATCTGCCCCAGAGCAGAATGCCACAGCTGTCCACTATAGCTGTTTTTATTTAACCCATAACTGCCACAACTCTGTTTTGCCTTCTTCTCTGCACATAATATGTTTGCCATATTTCTTTATCTTTTTTTAAAATTTTATTTTATTTTTTTCAGTGTTCCAAAATTCATTGTTTATTCCATATTTCTTTATCTTTATTCTTTCTAATAGCCCTCTAATAGGTCAATCAAGTTTTAATAAGCCAGACATATTGAAAACAATAGTGCGGCTATCAGAAGGCAATGTTGAACATGCTATAGATCTGATAACACATGTACTTGTAAAACACTCATTGTACTGATGGGTGTACTTATAGTCTGAACACCAGAGCTTCAGTAATTATTACTGAAGCTCTGGTGTTCAGACTATAAGTACAGTTTTCTTTCTATTCTGCCTGAATGTTTTGACCAGAGGAGTTGGGATACAAAGCATGATAGGAGTGTGATGGGGATAATCAGGGAAAATATCTGGGTGGAAATGAGTCTCGAAGGCGGTGATAGATAAGGGATGCACCAGGAGGGCATTTGAAACTCAGCTAAGCCACACATATCCTAGTTTGAGGATGAAAACTTGCACCTTGCATTTTGGGGAGAAAATCCTAAATCTCTTATTTGAAATCCTTTTTATCCTTATGATGGTAATGTTCCTTTCTAGCATGGAATACTTTCCTATGCAGTAGGTGGTCAGGCTGCAGTGCCTAATTTGATCTTCCACTGAATATATTCCCTTAAATACAGTATCTCAGTTGACATTTATTAAATGCCTGGTTGACACCAGACATCAAAGAATTGGGGAACAAACCTTACGTGTCACAGATTCATTTAGCAGTCAAAGATAACAGCTGGGTAAATAATAACCAGAGTAGATTTATTTTCAGGATGAATGGCCAGTTGCTATGTGAATTGCAATTCCTGAATTTTTCCTCTTCATCAGCCTTCCAGAACACTCCAGAACCACTTGTTTGAGGCCTTTCAGAGACTGGCCTTTAAATTCTTCTTTCTGCTTAATGATCAGTCCTTTTGGATGCCAGAATTCACTTTCCTCTTTCATATCTTTTCTCCTCTACTGTGCATTTGGTTTTTCTTGTTCTCCTAGCTAGTGTAGCATCTGTTACTTGATAAATCCTGGGATGCTCAGGATACCTATAGAAAAGAGAATTTTCAGTAGTAGGAACCTGTCCTCACCTTCTTCCCAGTCTTAACAGCATCATTCCAAGAGCTAGGAGAGTGACAGCTTCTCTGGAATATCAGGCAAGATCTTAGAAAACCATGCTCTTTGCTCCACTGTTCTTTGTCCTCTGAGTTGAACATGTGGCTGGAAGACTCATTTTCTCAAACCTCTACTCCCTTACCTCATAGTGTAAGCCTTCTTCTCTATTAGTATTTTATAGAAGATTGGGTAAGTTGGTGACAAGTGAAGTTAATTGTATCCCATCTTGATCATAAAGGATGATTACTATTTAGGAGAAGAAAAACACAAATGCCTGTAAAGAAGACAGATAGCAAAAATATAAAGCGTCTGGGACTGGTGGCGTCTATGGTGAAGAGAGGACAGCATACCTTGCCTAAAATCATTCTCATTCTCTATCATCATCATCTTTTTTTTTTTTTTTCTTTTTGAAGGACTGCTCTTTCAGACCACACTAAATATCTATGAGCCAGACTGGGTTTGGGCCTCTAAGCAGTCTCCTATTTATGTGCATTTGATAGTCCAGAACAACTCACAGAGAGATAATAATGATTAGTTCTCTTATGTAAGAGAATAAGAGAATTCAGCTCAGGGACTTAAAAGGACTGGGTTTGAGCTCTAAGTCTTCCCTTGCCTCCTTTATCTACAATTCCAGAGCTCTTTTCATTGTGCTGTGTCCATCTCTGTACTTCTTCCTCTCTAATTCACCTAAGTGACCAGTGCCCTGTCCTTCCCCCAGTCATGCAGGGATACTTCAGTGAATCAAAGTCTGGGGAGAGCTTGTCTGGAGTCCCTGTACTTTCTTCTTCCCACTCAAGATCTTTTTATTCCTACTCTGACATTCTAGAATGGCTGTTAATGCATTTGCCTCTCAGTGAGTGATTCTAGATGAATAAACATATATGCTTGGAATTTCAGTCATCACATTGCAGGAGATCCTATGTCAGCTTTTCTGAGTGAACAATACCTAGCATATATGTTATCTGATAATAACCTAAAAATTAAGTCCAAGTTCCTTAAGCCTTTCTCATTTAGAAACTAAAAATAATAAATGTAGAGGACAAACTTTGCAGATTTGTGAACTTTGGATTAATTATAAGCTCAATACTTTAAAGCTGTGTGACTTTGGATAAGTGCTTTCAACTGCTTTCACAGCTCTGTTACCTCATCCATAAAACTGGTGGCAACAATAGCTAATTTATGGTTCTGAGGATAAAATAAGATAATACATGTAAGGCACTGATGGAAGGAAGTCTTCAGAGGGTTTTAATAATAAAGCTCAGGTGGAATGTGGCGGGGGGACAATGCAAGGGCAGTTCTGTCAAACTACAAAATGTGCCACCTTTCTTTCATTCCTTTGCTTTCCCTCAAGCCAGGCAATTAGAGACACAAGCCCTTTCCTGTCAACCACAGTTCACACCTAGTCCCTACATGACTCATTGTTTTCTCTCTGACCCAATAATATAAACATGACCCCACTGTTTATAGGAAAGAGGCAGGTTACATTTGGTGAGTGCTATTTCTTTCTGAACCCTGGGATTTCAAAGAGTAGGAAACTAAACCTATACAGGTAACTTTCTCATCGGTGTGGTTTCATTTTTTTTTTAAAGTTAAAATCATAGTTCCTTTTTACTTACCCCTTTAGCTTATTCACACATGTTCTGAAAGGCAAATTTCTCACACTGGTTTGGGGGAGAAGACACTCTGTAAATACAGATCTTCCAAAATTCCAAAGGAAAGAACGAATGTGATTGGATTATAAAGTTATAAGAAAAGTTAGAGAACACATAAGCTGATGCTGTGGTGGGAACAGCTGAGAAACTGTAGGATGAGTATTGATCAAAGGAGAGCCAAGGTTTCAGCAGAATAATAAGAAAAGAATAATTTGGATAGTCTCTTCAATGAATGGTGTTGGGGAAACAAATAGTGTTGAGGAAACACCAGCCACTGCCAAAGAATAAAAGTGGACCCTATCTTATACCATATGCAAAAATTAGCTCAAAATGGATAAAAGACTTGAATTTACAAAGGAAGAAAACATGGGCAGTAAACTCCTTGAGATAGGTCTTGGTGATGATTTTTTTTTTTTTAATCTGACACCAAAAGCAAAAACAAACAAGTAGGACTACATCAAACTAAAAAGCTTATGCACAGCAAAGACAACCATCAACAAGATGAAATGGCAACTGAATGGGAGAAAATAATTGTAAATCATGTATCTGATAAGGGGCCTAATATCCAAAATATACCAAAAAATCATACAGTAGCAAAACAACAAACAAAACCAACAATCCAGTTAAAAAATAGGAGGAGGATCTGAATAGACATTTTTCCAAAGAAGACCTACAGATCGCCAACAGGTACATGAAAATATGTTCAACATCATTAATCATCAGGAAAATGCAAATCAAAACCACAATGAGATACCGCCCCATGCCAGTCAGAATGGCTAAAATTAACAAGTCAGGAAATGACGGATGCTGGTGAGGATGCGGAAAAAGGGGAACCTTCCTACACTGTTGGTGGGAATGCAAGCTGGTGCAGCCACTCTGGAAAACAGCATGGAGGTTCCTCAAAAAGTTGAAAATAGAGCTATCCTATGACCCAGCAATCGCACTACTGGGTATTTACCCTAAAGATACAAACGTAGTGATCCGAAGGGGCACGTGCATCCGCATGTTTATAGCAGCAATGTCCACAATAGTCAAACTATGGAAAGAAGATGCTCATCAACAGATGAATGGATAAAGAAGATGTGGTATATTTATACAATGGGATACTATGAAGCCATCAAAAGAAATGAAATCTTGCCATTTGCCATGATGTGGATGGAACTAGAGGGTATTATGCTGAGTGAAATAAGTCAATCAGAGAAAGACAATTATCATATGATCTCCCTGATATGAGGAGGTAGAGAGCCAAGGTGGGGGGTTTGAGGGGTAGGGAAGGAAAAAATGAAACAAGATGGGATCGGGAGGTAGACAAACCATAAGTACTCTTGGTTGCTGGGGGCAGGTGGGTAGGGAGAGGGTGGTTGGTTATGGACACTGGGGAAGGTATGTGCTATGGTGAGTGCTGTGAAGTGTGTAAACCTGGCGATTCACAGACCTGTACCCCTGGGGCTAATAATACATTCTATGTTAATAAAATACATTATTATATGTTAATAAAAAATTAAAAATTAAAAAAAACCCACAAATAGTATATCATCACCTCATACCTTTTAAAATGGCTACTATCAATAAGACCAGAAATAACAAGAGTTGGCAAGGATGTGGAGAAAAAGGAACCCTCATGCACTGCTGGTGGGAATGTAAATTGGTACAACCACTACAGAAAACATTATGGAGGTTCCTTTAAAAATTAGAACTATCATATGATCTTGCAATCCCACTTCTGGATATTTATCCAGAGAAATGAAAATACTAATTTGAAAAGATACATACATGCCCATGTTCATTGTAGCATCATTTACAATAGCCAAGATGCGGAAACAAATTTAGTGTCTACTGACGGATAAATAGATAAGGAAGTCTTGCCATTTGTAACAACATAGATTCACCTTAAGGGCATTATGCTAAGTAGGATAAGTCAGAAAAAAAATACTATATGATCTCTCAGGTGTAGAATCTCAAAACAAAACGAAACCCAAACTGACATGCAGAAAACAAATCAGTAGTTGTGGGGGTGGGGTGGGAGGGACAAGGGAGGATGGGTGACTTTTAAGTTTAAATAAATTAAATGAATAAACAATTTAAAAATCTCAGACCTCCATAATGTTTTCATTTTTCAAGTTCCAGTTCACTTCCACAAATATTTACTTAGTGTTTCTTACACTGGACATAGTATAGGACAAGAACTGTGCTCTGTGATATTGATATAGTGGGGTGAACAAAGGTAAAAAAGTATATGTATCTTTTTATATTTGTATTCCAATGGTTCTCCAATTATATAGGGCTGTTGATCATATTTGAGGAGGATATGAATTTTGGAAAAGAAATTTAGAAATTATTTCACAGCTAGAGTAAAGAAGGAAGGTAAAATTGATACTTTTATTAAAATATGTTTGGTAATAGTCTGAGCTGGGGAAACTTTTAATAGTATAAATCCCCCAGAAGGCAACTAAGTAAATAAGCATATATGCAAAACAAATGAAAGCCTTACCAAAATCAAGTAATAATAATTCTTTATTATATAATAGTAATAATAATAATAATGAGTAAAGAAATAAGATGGTGTAATGAGAGTAAGAAATCACCCAGGTAATAATATGTTGGTATGAGATCACCTCTTGTAATATATATGTTATATATATAGGAATATATATATGTTATAAAATATGTATTTTATATATATTTTAGAAATATATAATTTTTAATCTACATATAACATAAAAATACATGTAACATATGTGTGTGTATGTGTGTGTGTGTGTATAATTTATCAAAGTAAGTGTACACTGTAATCCCCATCACCTATTTTACCCATCCTTCTGCCCACCTCCCCTCTAGTAATCACCAGTTTGTTCTCTATAGTTAAGTCTCTTTCCTGGTTTTTTTTTTTTTCTTGCTTATTTGTTTCCTAAATTCCACATAAAAGTGTGATTATGTGGGATTAGTCTTTCTCTGACTTAACTGGCTTAGCATATACTCTCTAGTTGTATCCATGTTGTTGCAAATGACATTTCATTTTTAGTGGAATAATATTCCAGTATATATGTGTGTGTGTGTGTGTGTGTGTGTGTGTGTGTGTGTGTGTGTGTTATCCATTCATCAGTCAGTGGACACTTGGGCTGCTCTCATATTTTGGCTATTATAAATAATGCTGCAATAAACATAGGTACATGTATCCTTTTGAATTAGTTCTTTTTTTTTTTTTTTAATTTTTTGGGTAAACCTCCAATAGAGCGATTACTGGATTATAGAGTAGTTCTATTTTTAAGTTTTTGAGTAACCTCCATACTACTTTCCATAGTGGCTGCATGGCTGCACCAGTTTGTATTCCAACCAACAGTGTGCAAAAGCTTCCTTTGTCTCCACATCCTCGATAACACTTGTTTCTTGTGTTGAGATTTTAGCAATTCTGACAGGTGTGAGGTGATACCACATTGTGGTTTTAATTTGCATTTCCTAGATGATACGTGATATTGGGCATCTTTTCATGTGTCTGTTGGCTATCTGGACATCTACTTTGGAAAAATGTTTGTTAATGTCTTCTGCCCATTTTTTAATTGATTATTTGCTTTTTGGGTGTTGAGTTAGATCAATTTTTTTTTTTGTATATTTTGGATACTAGCCGTTTACAGATATGTCATTTGCAAATATCTTCTCTCCTTCAGTAGGTTGTCTTTTAGTTTTGTTGGTTGTTTGCTTTGCTGCACAGAAACCTTTTATTTTGATGTAGTCCCAATAGTTTATTTTTGCTTTTGTTTCCCTTGCCTCAGGAGACCTATCTAGAAAAAAGTTGCTATGGCCAAGGTCAGATTGTTACTGCCTGTGTTCTCCTTTAGGATTTTGATGGTTTCAGGTCTCACATTTATATCTTTAATCCGTTTGAGTTTATTTTTGTGTATGGTGTGAGAAAGTTGTCTAGTTTCATTCCTTTGCATGTAGCTGTCAAGTTTTCCCAATACCATTTGTTGAAGAAACATTTTCCTATTGCATATATTCCTGCCTTTTTTGTCAAATATTAATTAACCATATAATCATGGGTTCATTTCTGACCTTTCTATCTTGTTCTATTAATCTCTGTGTCTATTTTTGTGCCAGTACCATAGTGTTCTGATTACTACAGCTTTATAATGTAACTTGAAATCTGAAATTGTAATACATCAGTTTTTTCCTTCTTTTTCAAGATTACTTTGGCTATTTGGGGAATTTTGTGGTTCCATACATATTTTAGGATTGTCGTAGTTCTGTGAGAAGGATTTTGGTATTTTGATAGGGATTTCATTAAATTTGTAGATTGCTTTGGGTACTATAGACATTTTAACAATACTTGTTTTCTAACCCATGAGCATGTAATGTCCTTCCATTTCTTTATGTCCTCTTAAATTTCTTTCATCAGTGTTTTATAGTTTTCAGAGTACAGTTCTTTCACCTCTTTGGTTAAGTTTATTCCTAGATATTTTATTATTTTTTGGTGTAATTGCAAATGGGGTTCTTTTCCTAATTTATCTTCCTGCTGCTTCATTATTAACATATAGGAATGTAATGGATTTCTATACATTGATTTTGAATCCTGCAACTTCAATGAATTTGCTTATCAGTTCCAGTAGTTTTTTGGTAGAATTTTTAGGGTTTTCTATATATGGTAGTATATCATCTGAGAATCATGAAAGTTTCATTTCTTCATTACCAATCTGAATGGCTTTTATTTCTTTATGTTTTCTAATTGCTATGGCTAGGACTTCCAGTATTACATTGAATTAAAAATGGTTATCCTTTTTGGACATCCTTTTCTTGTTCCTGACCTCAGACAAAAAGTTCTGTTTTTCCCTTCGAGTATGATGTGGGCTGTGGGTTTTTCATATAAGGCCATTATTCTGTTGAGGTATGTTCCTTCTAGACCTACTCTGCAGAGGATTTTTTAACATGAATATGTTTTTGTAATTTGTTGAATGCTTTTTCTGTATCAGAATTATCATATGGTTTTTATCCTTTCTCTTTAGATATGACCTATCGTATTGATTGTTTTGTGAATATTGAATCACCCTTGCATCCCAAGAATAAATTGTACCTGATCTTGGTGTCTGACTTTTTTTTTTTTTTTTTTTTTTTTTACTGTATTGTTGGATTTGGTTTGCTAATATTCTGTTGGGATTTTTGGATCTATATCCATGAGAGATACTGGCCTATAGTGCTCTTTTCTTGTGCTGTATTTATCTGGTTTTGTTACAGGGTTAATCTGGCTTCACAGAATGAATTTGGAAGATTTCTTATCTGTTTTTTGGAAAAGTTAGAGAAAACGTGTATTAACTGTTTTACTTATTTGGTAGAATTCACCTCTAAAGCTGTATGGTCCTGGACTTTTGTTTGGTGGGAGTCTTTTGATTGCTAATCCAATTTCATTTCTGGTAATTGGTGTGTTCAAATTTTCTATTTCTTCCTGCTTTAGTTTTGATAGATTATGTATTTTTAGGAATTTATACATTTCTTCTAGGTTGTCCCATTTGTTTGCCTATAGGTTTTCATAATACTGGGTTATAATTGTTTGTATTTGTGTAGTATTGGTTGTTATTTTTCATTAGTGATTTTGTTTATTTGGTTACTCTTTGTTGTTTTTGATGAGTCTGGTTATGTTGATCTTTTCAAAGAATAAGTGCCTGGTTTCATTGATTTATTTTTTTAACTTCTATATACTTGATTTCTGCTTAGTCTTTATTATTTCCTTCCTTTTGCTGAGTTTTTATTTTGTTCTTTTTCTTACTCCTTTGGGTATAAGATTAGGTTGTTCATTTGGGATTTTTCTTCTTAAATTTTAACTATAAACCAGAGGTAAGCAATGCTATAAACTTCCCTCTTAGAACCAATTTTGCTGCATCCTAAAGATTCTGGACTATCATGTCTTCATTTTCACTTGTTTTCATGTAATTTTTACTTCTCTTCCTTGAGTTTTTGGTTGATCCATTTATTGTTTTGTTGTGGTTGATTTATGATTTCAAAGTGTTGTGGTCAGAAAAGATACATGGTATGATTTTGATCTTTTTGAATTTGTTGAGACGTGTTTTGTGGCCTAATATGTGATCTGTTCTGGAGAATGTTCATGTGCACTTGAAAAGAATATGTATTCTGTTTTAGGATGGAATGTTCTGAATGTATTTGTTAAATCCATCTGGTCCAGTGTGACAGTCAAAGCCACTGTGTCCTTTTTGATTTTCTGTTTGGATGATCTGTCTATCGATGCAAGTGGGTGTTAAAGTCTTCTCTTACTATTGTATTACTACTGATTACTTCGTTATTAACTGCTTTAGGTATTTTGGTGCTCCCACATTGGATGCATAAATATTTAGAATTATTATATCCTCTTGTTGGATTGTCCCCTTTATTATTGTCTAGTGTCCTTCTTTTCTCTTCTTACAGTGTTTGTATAAAGTCCACTTTGTCCAATATAAGTATTGCTACCTTGGCTTTCTTTAGATATCCATTTGTATGATAAGTGTCTCCCCATCCCCTCCTTTCAGTCTTAAATGAGTCTCTTGTAGGCAGCATATAGATGGGTCTTGTGTTTTTTTGTTTTTTATCTACTCTATCACTTTATGTCCTTTGATTGGAGCATTTAGTCCATTTACATGCAAAGTAATTATTGACAGACAAGGATTTATTGCTATTTTGTTACTTGTTTTGTGGTTTTTCTATAGATTTTTTTTTTGATCCTTTGTTCTTTTGTTCTCTTTCATGATTTGTTGGCTTTCTTTAGTGACATACTTGGATTCTTTTCTCTTTGTTATTGCTTGTTTTTTGTTTGTGATTACCGTTAGGTTTGTCTATAACAGATTCTGCATGTATCAATCTACATTAAGTTGACAGTCACTTAAGTTTGAACCCATTCTTTACTCCTCTCCCCCCCCCAGCATTTTAGGTATAAGGTGTCACAAATCTTTATATTCTTTTATTTTATGAATCCCTGGACTGATTTTTGCAGAAAAACTTATTTACTGCTTTTATTTATTTATTTATTTATTTATTACTTTTCATAGTCTCACTTACGGTCTTTTTTTTTTTTTAAGATTTATTTACTTAGGGAGAGTGTGTGTGTGTGTGTGTGAGAGAGAGAGAGAGAGAGAGAGAGAGAGAGAGAGACAGCGAGCAGGGGGAGGGGCAGAGGAAGAAAAAGGGAAGTGGATAGAGGGAGAGAAAATTCCAATAGACTCCCCACTGAGCATGGGGCCCAACACAGGGCTCAATCCCACAACCCTGAGATCATGACCTGAGCTGAAATCAAGAGTCAGATGCTCAACCATCTGAGCCACCCAAGTGCCCCTGTGGTCTTTCCTTTACACTCAAAGAGTCCCCTTCAATATTTCTTGTATGGCTGGTTGTGATCATGAACTCTTTTAGTTTTGTGTGGGTAACTTTTTACTGATAGCCTTGCTGGACAGAATATTCTTGCCTGCAGATTTTTCCCTTTCAGCACTTCTAATAGATCCTGCCACTCATTTCTGTCCTGTAAAGTTTCTGCCAAAAAATCTGCTGATAGCCTTTTAGGGTTTCTCTTGTATGTAAATACAAAGGAATATATTAAATCAATAGTTTAACTCATAAGCACAAGGATACAAAGTAGGTGGTGGTTTACTGGATAGCTATGGACAAGGTTAACATTTCCACTGTGAATGAGGTCTCTGCAATCATTGCCTAATGCCTACTTGCTGAGATAAAGCCTCCTGACCCACCCAGGGAAGCTCCTAGAGAATGCTTCTATTTTACAGCACTTCCTTCCCACCCCCCAACCTCCAACAGAAAACACCTCTTAGATAAGACATATGAGAAGATAAATGCTTCGAAATTCTGTTCAAAGGGAATTTCTGTCACACCAGTGCTTTCCTTCAAGCTAAACTCTAAGGCAATGAGGCCATCTAGCCGTTCTTCCTGAGACGGTTATTTTTTAAGCCACCAGTTTTTTTCCCTGATTTCTGAGTTTTTGCTAAGTTAACTCAAATGGAGTTATATGCTTCCTGCTGTGGTGTGGTAGATGTCATTTGGTAGGCTAAGTGAGGTCCTAACATGGCTGATTCTTTACTCCTAATCCAATTAGGAAGTCCAATTCATTTAGATCTGAGATGGGCACATAACTGTGTAACTTTACTATCTGTGAGACATTTGACAAGATGTTTAACTTCTCTAAGGCTCAGTTTAATGACCTATATAATGGAAAACACAACCGTTTAAGTCTCAAAGTTTAGGAAGTTTTTATTTGTGTGAGACTTAGCACTGGTAAGCATACTTTGAGTGCTAAAGTTAAAGTCAACCTATTTCAAACCTAGTCATGATAAATCATGAAAAATCTTGAAGTTGGTTGTTATCTTTCTTATATAAGGGCTGTGACCCTTATTATATATAATATCTATCTCTACATGTATGTGCATATAATTTCACATTTATATATATATTTTACATAATATATATTATATATGTAAACAATTTTGTTTAAGAAGTAAAAGCTTATTAAATTTATTTTGACGAATAACTTAGAACCCGATACAGTGTCCTGAGCATTTGAGAGGAATTGTGAGCAAGAAAAACAATAAAGTTGCTGACCTTAAAATCAGAGCAATGTATATACCCCATGGGCTATTCAACTAATGGTTAACTTTTCACCTTTGTAATTAAAGTACTAGAACTCTAGGTAATTCTTAAAGGCTATGTCATACAAATTTATATCAAAATTCCAGAATCAGAAGAAATGACATCAAAGATCCTGAATATTCTCAAGAAAGCTTAAGAGTAATCTACAGATCTTCCTCAACTTGCTGGGGGGTGATATCCTGATACCACCTGATATTCTGATTTTATTTTTATAAGTGAAAATATCATAAGTCAAAAATGCATTTAATATGCCTACCTTACTAAAAAAGCTAACCTAGCTTATCTTAAATGTGCTCAGAACATTTATAGTAGCCTATATTTGGGCAAAATCATCTAACACAAAGCATATTTCATAACAAGATAGTTGACTATCTCTGGAATTTATTGAATACTGTGCTGAAAGTAAAAGCAGAATGGTTGTATGGGTACGGAATAGTTTTAAGTGTATTGGTTGTTCACCCTTGTGATTACGTGGTTGACTGGGAGTTGCTTCTTGCTGCAACTGCCCAGCATCATAGGAGAGTACAGAACCATATATCACTAGCCTGGGAAAAGATCAAAATTCCAAACTTGAAGTACTGTTTCTAGTTTAATGCATATAGCTTTTGCACCATCATAAAGTTGAAAAATCTTAAGTCAAACTATTGTAAGTTGGGGACTATGTGTAGTCCAGTATAAACGCAGGGCTTGATTCTCCCCTACACAAACCCTCTTTATGTTTCTGCTTACATATTTCAGACAGTAGGGGACTTATTACCTTTCAAGGCTGTTTATTCTCATCTGGACTTGGACAGCTTGAATTGTTCTATTTAAATCCAATATCAAAAACACATTTTGACTCCTTGCAACTTCCAGAAATTTAATTTTTTTTTTCAGAAGTTTAATTCTTGCTGTCACAAGGTATATGATGAACCTCTCCTTCCTTTAATTCAGTGAGGATTTTAAAGGCCTTAGGATCTATAGTTTCCAGTCAAACAACCTTAGGTTGTTCAACCATTTTCCATGGGACCTAATTTTAAGATCTTTTTGCCTCTTGGCAGTTTTCCTCCTAAAACACTGGTAGGGCAGTATTGAGTCCTCCTTCAAGGATGGCACCCAGAAAAACCAATCACTCTTCTAGTCTGGATTCTATATCTTACAATTTTCATAACCTCAGCTGCATGCAAAATTGTTTCAACTTTCATTATACATAAAATCCTGCCAGGTCACATCTTTCTATTTCCTAGATTCACATTTGTTTAAATCTCATATTTAAGGCACACATTTCTTTCTACTAGTTTAGAGAAAATTTTTATCTTTTTTTTTCTCTCAGTCAAAAAAACACTTGATCATCTCAATAGGGAATATTTTTTTGCACTGTGAGAGAGGTTGTTTTTTGTTTGTTTGTTTTGTTTTGTTTTGTTTTGCAAGATACTTAAACTCCCTTACCCATTAGGTAAAATGGGAATATAGCTTGGATCTACTAAACTACCAAAAATAATTGCTGAGAAGACTTAAATTGTTGTATAAGCTCATAGTACAATACCAGGTCCACTGCCTTGTATTCAAGAAATGGACTAAAACATACATTAATAATGATAGGGGGTGACTCCCAGAGAAGCCAAGTCCATAACCCCTCAAGTAAATCATTTTTATTATTTCATAATCTACACATCCCAGATGTGCTTTGTCTAGGCATTTGGCTTTATTCCTCTGGTTTCATGCCTAGAGGGAAACTGGTTGCCAACCTCTGCAAATAACCCCAGTCTAATATCTGAAGCCTTCATCATCCTGCAGATGTTAAAATAACTATAGCAGCTGTCTGTACATTCATTCTTTTACCTCAATTTTCAAGGCATATGAATTTCCAAGAGAAAGAAAAAGGACACATGTTGTGGAAGCCATGAGGAATTTATCCTCAGCCTTTTGAGGCGTCATAATTTTTCTTATTTTTTTAAACTCAAGGGGGATTGGGGATACTTAAAGAAGCTATCAAAAGGAAACAGGATCATCTTTTTAGAAGACTGTAGTTCACGTGCATATATACTATGTTAAGTAAAGAAATTACCTTCTGGAGGTGAAATCTCTTGATGTAAATTGAGATTTGAGAGCCTCTGTTTTACTTTTGTTCTGAAATGAGACAGCCCAATTGTCCGCCTATAGTGCAAATTCTATAGTTACTGCTTCAGACTACATGCTGGACTATTTCATGGTCCCTTGTGAAAAATGGGATTTTGTATGTATTGTAATTATAAATCATTTTTATATATTTTATACTTTATTTATATATAGTATATTTGTATATTATATACTTTAATAAGTAATATCATTTTTTACACAATTTTTACCATACCCTTTGATATTGGGATTTATTTTCCCATTTTACACCTGAGTAAATAGGGCTACTCTAATTTCATCAACTAGAGTTTTTATTTTTTAATTTTTTTTTTAGGACTTATGTATTTTATTTTTTTAGAGAGACAGCATACATGAGCTGTGAGAGGGGCAAAGGAAAATGGAGAAAAAGCCTCAAGCCAACTCCACTCTGAATGCAGAGCTGGATGTAGGGCTGGATCCCAGGACCCCAGGACCAGGACCTAAGCCAAAACCCAGAGTCGGATACCCAACTGACCGAGACACATGCATGCTCCTCAATATCAGTTTTTAGATGGTGGTTGTCAGCCTCTTGAGGGAAATAGTAATGATTATTAAGTGAAAAATATCATTAAAACAATATGGCATCATTATAAAACAAGGATGATAAAGCATTTCAATGCTAATAGGTCTTTTGCTGCAGATAATAAGGATTGGTTTATCTAAACATTTCTTTCAATCCTTCACTATCCTTAGTAGATATATGGAATGGTTAAATATGAAATATGAAAGGGGTAAAATATAAAATATGAAAATGGTAAAAAAAGAAGTAATGTGGTATATAATGTTGATTGACTTGTGAATATTGAACCATCCTTGCATCCTAGGAATAAATTCCAATTGATTGGGGGTCAATGATCTTTTTAATATATTGTTATATGGAATTTTCTAATGCTTTTTTGAGGATTTTTACATTTGTTTATCAGGGATATTGGCCTATAATTTTCTTTATTTTTTAAAATTTATTTTTTGAAAAGTTTTTGTTTTGGGTATCAGGGGAATGCTGGCTTCAAGAACATATATGGAAGATTTTCATCCTCTTAGATTTTTTTGGAATAGTTTGAAGAGAATAGGTGTTCATTCTTTAAATTTTTGGTAGAACACACCTTTGAATCTATCTGGTCCTGAACTTTTGTTTGGAGTTAATTACTGATTCAATTTTGTTGCTAGTAATTGGTCTGTTCAGATATTTTTTTCCTGTTGTAGTTTTGGAAGGTTGTGTTTCTAGGAATTTATCCATTTTTTTTCTGGGTTTTCTGTAGTATTCTCTTATAAGCCTTTGTATTTCTGTGGTGTCAGGTGTTACTTCTCCTTCCTCATTTCTGATTTTATTTGATTAGGTCTTGTCTCTTGGTGAATCTGGCTACAGGTTTATAGATATTATCTTTTCAAGGAACCAGCTCTTGTTTTCTTTGATATTTTCTATTTATTTATTTATTTATTTTGGTTTCTATTTTATTTTCCCCCTTATCTTTATTACTTGCTCCCTTCTATTAACTTCGGGCTTTATTTTTCTTTTTCTGGTTCCTTTAGGTGTAAGCTTAAGTTGGTTGACATTTTTTGTTTGTTTGTTTCTTGAGGTAGGCCTGTATTGCTGTAAATACCCTGTTAGAACTGTTTTTGCTGTGTCCCAAAGGTTTTGGACCATGGTATTTGTGTTTGTCTCTCCCTCTTTCTCTCTGTATGTATCTATTTTTGATATAGAAAGAGATAGAGAGATACATTTAAGATACATTTAAGATGTATATGTATATATCTATATCTCTCTATATAGATACATGCATCTATCTATATACATACTTATATATACATATAGATACACATATATACAAAATTTTAAAATATAATTTGAAAAAATTTTCTCTTTGATATCTTCATTGATCCATTATTTGTTTAGTAGAATGCTGTTTAGCCTCCAAGTTTGGGTTTCTTCCAGTGTTTTTCTTGTAATTGATGCCTAGTTTCCTATCATTGTGGTTGGAAAATATTCATGATATAATATATATATATATAATATATATCAAGAAGATATAAATTCTTCTTGAATTTATTGAGACTTGTTTCATGGCCTAACATGTGACCTATCCTGGAGGATGTTCCATGTGCCCTTGAAAATTTGGATGAAAACTGAATTGTATATATCTGATAAGTCTATCTGGTCTAATATATCATTCAAAGACACTTTCCTTACTGATTTTCTGGTCAGATGATCTATCCATTGTTGTAAGTGAGGTATTAAATTTACCTACTATTTTTGTATTATTGTTAATTTATTTGTCTTTTATTATTTGCTGTATGTATTTAGGTTCTTCCATCTTGAGTATATAGATATTTACAATTGTTATATGCATAATTTATAGATGAACTTAAAAATCATAGAGAATTTACATATGAGCATTTTTTGCATAATATGATGAGTTGCATAAGAAAACTGCTTTGCTCTGGAGCCCATCAGTGTGGGGTATACAATAAGAGATGGTAAACATTCTGAAAGTAAAAGAAGAAACAATGTCAGAAGGTGGCATGCCAACCTTTTAAGATCTGCATTTATTTAAGCAAGTTCACAATTGGGAGAGTATTCTGGCCAAGGGATATACATTTGATAATCATGAATATAGTGGTGGTATGTTTATACCAAAAAGAGACAAATCAGGAGAATGAGAATAGCTAAAGGATTAGTTCATGGCTTGTTCCAACATTTAAAGGTTTGGGGGGAAGAGGAAAAAAATAACTTAAGTAATTAAGATGGAAGGGGTACAAGCAAAACCAAGACCATGTGGTATCCTGGATACCCAAGTAAAGGAAGTCTACCAAGGTAGATGTGATTTTATATCTATCTATCTATCTATGTATATATATATATATATATATATGCTACTGATAGGTCAAGTAAGATTAGGAAGGAGAATGGAACACTGAATTTAGCAACTAGGTAGAGCAATGGTGATCTTAAAAAAAGTTAGAAAGATGAGTGAAGGTCTAATTAGAGTGGGTTCAAGAAAATTGGAGGAGAGGCTTTAGAAAGAATGTTATAGAAGACCTTCTAGGAATTATGTTGTAAAGAGCAGAGAAATGGAGAGGCAGCTGGAGTGTAAAGTGAATTGTTTGTTTTTTTTTGTTTTGCTTTTTAAGATGGAAGAAATAATCTCATATTTATAATCTGATGGGAAAGATCCAGTTAGGTGGGGGAAAAGGATAATGTATTAGAGAATGCTACCATCTCCTACCTTTACAAGGACATCACTACAGAATTTTGTGCATTCGGTGCATAAGTATAAGAATTAACAAAATAAGAATTTAGAGTATACAAGTGAAGGTTCATATTATCTCACTCTGGAGTTACATGGCAGTAGTCTGAGTTTTCCTACTGTCTCTGCCATTCTTAGCACTAACTCCATTGGGTTTTAGGAGGATTAAATGATTTCACATATATAAAGTACATAGCTCAGTGCCCCCCCCCCAAATTCAATAATTAGGAGTTGCTATTATTCTTCCATCACTTGATAAAAAGTTACATTCTCTAAGATCATAATGGAGTTTATTACCAGATTTAGTCTATTTCAAGCTAGTGGAATCTACTTCTGCTTCTTTTGAACTCTAGCTAGCAGAATAAGAATATTCCCAGTCATTCCCCTGGGAGTAGTCAGATGTGGAAAGAGGCTAAAGTTTGTAGTCTAATGTTCCTACTAGTTCCTTTTTAAGCTCATTCTAGAAATGTTTTTTTTAAAGATTCAGTGTATGTCCAACTGTTTGTGTATGTTATATCATTTGAGTTTCAACAACCTTTTGAAATAAATAATAGTATTTTCTTCCTTTTATAGATAAGAGATCTGAAAGTTAGAGAGGTTAAGTACTTTTACCAAGGTGACACAGGTGGTAAGTCATGGAGCTGAGCTGTGAACTCAGGTAGTTGGAATATACTGCCTAAATAGTCTATAGGTAAGTACTTATAATTTGCTTTATGCTTTCTTGGTCCAAGGCATTCTTACCTGAGTGGTCCTACAGATAGGGAAGGATACAGGAAGAAATAATAAATTAAGCAAGCTGTACCTTTAGCGAAGAAGGGAGCACAATCCTTAGTCATTACCACATAGAACAGAAGCTGAACAAGCCTGGAAGGGAGAAAGTAAAATAGAGTGAGTCATGGAACTTTTCCAAAAAGGATTCTGTGCCAAAGAGAAGACCAATAGAATTACTGGGCTGTAGCTTAGTATGCTGAACTAGGGTCCCTTCCAGAAAGGCCCAAGGATTAATCAGTTAATCATTCTGTGACATTTAATCAAGAGCCAGGAATCTAATCAATGGCTGACCCATTGTAAATTAGGGTACTGGTCTGGCTTCTTGCCTGGACTGTCCAATCTTAATTAGCAATTATCTCTGCTGGGCGACCCTTTGCCCCTGGGAAATCTCAACAAGTAATAGCTATTTCTAAGTGGAAATTTCACCTTTTGCCTCCATCACTTGTTATTAGGCAGTATGTTTATTCAGTTTCCAATGTCTCATTGGACCTGTTTGATGGAGAGATCTGGCATTAAACCAACAATTACTTTAATGAGGAGAAATAATGAAGCTCTCCTAAAGGCATGTACTAGATCTAAATTTTTCTTCACTTTCATCTCCTTTATAACTTTCTCCCCTTCTGTCACTCTAATATGTGACTTTATTTAATTATATTAATTTTAGTTCTTTCTGGACTAAATAGAAAAAGATACCCAACCCAGAGTGAAGAAGAATTTTTGCTTTAACTTGAATCTGAGAGCTTTGCATTTAAATGGTCTTCTGAGGATAAAGATAAAACCTCTAGTCTGATCCTTTCAATGATACCTATTTTTGATCCCTACTTTGGAAGGTTAAGATTCAGATTGTTGTTTTGCCCCTGTATGTCGTGGGCAAATGACTTAATCCTTTTTTTTTTTTTTTAAGATTCTATTTATTTATCTGACAGAGAGATCGAGAGAGCACTAGCAGGGGGGACAATGGGGAGAGAGAGGGAGAAGCAGACTCCCCACCCTCCCCACCCGAGCAGGGAACCAGATGCGGGGCTCGATCCCAGGACCATGGGATCATGATCTGAGCCGAAGGCAGATGCCCAACCATCTGAGCCACCCAGGTGCCCCTGACTTAATCCTTTTTTCTTTTTTATTAAATTTTTTAATTTTTTTATAAACATATAATGTATTTTTATCCCCAGGGGTACAGGTCTGTGAATCGCCAGGTTTACACACTTCACAGCACTCACCATAGCACATACCCTCCCCATGACTTAATCCTTTTAAGTCTATCTTGGAGGGGATGTTTAGGAAAGGCCTTTCTGTACAGATGTCATTGAGCTGGGAACAGAAGAAGCTCACTCCATGATAAGCACAAGTAAAACATTCCTGGAAAAAAGAAACCAGAAAGGCGAAAACTTTGAGCCAGCATGAGCAAATGAGCCACAGGAAGAGTGGCACATGCTCGGTCAGAGAGAGAAACAGAGACAGACCACACAAGCACCTTGCACACAGGGTGAGGTATAGGAGGTTTTTACTCAATATGTGAAGGTAATCAATGAGAAAGTTTTAAGCACTGGAGTGATACGATTTAACTTACAAAACAATCTTTTTAATCACTATGTAGAAGACTAATTAGGAATAAATGCAAATAGAAAGTGTAGTACAATATACAGCTTATAGTATCTGAGAAATACTAGCTGTTTTCATCATTATCAATATTGTTCCTAGGGAGAAGCCTCCTCCCTAGGAGGGCAAGTCAGAATCTCTTCTGAGAAAGGGGGGGAGGCTGCACCCCAATTCTTTAACCACAAAGCATCAAGTCAAGTGCAATAGGAAAGAAGTGCTCTTACCATCCCCTGCCCCCAACCACCCACTCAGCCCGTGGGGGATATCATCAATAAGCCCTGGTATGTTTTATCCATCTCAGGTGTCATGGGGGTGGACTTCCACATTTATATCTAGTCTCCTTCTGCAGAATTACACTGCCATGGGATCATATCAAATTCAAGCTTGGTATGCAGATCATTAGAGACCTATTTCTATACCAAATGGAGAAACAATATTTGCAGATAAGGCACTTTTCTAGGAACTCATTATAACCTCAATTTTAAAAGCTGCACAACTGAAAACAAGTTAAATTTTCTAACTTGTATATTTGCTGCTGTTAATAATACCAAGAAGTGGCCTTGGATGACACTAAATGCATGGGAAATAATCTTGAAAAACTTCATCTCATCTGACCTTCACAACACTGATGACTTAGGTAAAATTAGATTAATGACTTCCAGTTTGGGGGACAATGCAAGTAGCATTGAAAGTCTGTGACTTGTTCAGGCCCACAGCTAGCTCCTAACTGGGACCCATCATTGCAAATCATAATCTGGTATTGTTTTCATTATCCCCAATGGCTGCTACTACCACTTGACCTGTGTTCACTTCGTGGTGCTATAGAGGACAATGGCATTTTAAAGTGCTCCACAGAACTGGAATTTCTAAAATGTCATTGTGAAAAGCATGCCAATATTAATTTAGGAATATTCTAAAAGGGGGGAAATCCTGAATTGGTACCCTTAATAGATATATCTTGTATGTCTTCACAATGTAGAAGCAGCTTAGGTTTTACTTAGAAACCAAATGTTGAAATTGATGTATCCCTCTGATGCATGAAAAAGCCCACTAAGTTTTGGAGAATGAGTTGGCCAGATTTGTTTTTAACCTGTTATTGTCATCAGTCTTTTAACTAAAGATCCTTAAATGAAATCAAGCTTATAGTTTGAGAAAATTCCAGGAATAGACCCCAACAGGATTCCCTCTTCTAAAATGGTCACAGTTTCTTGTTTTTGTTTGTTTTGTGAAGTATTAACACAGAGAGTAGCCCACATACTTTGTCAGCCACTTGAATAATTTTTGCCAAGTGAATATGGCTATGTAATTGCCAGTCAAATCAAGGAATGGGACATTCCCAGTGCCCCAGAAATTTCCCTTCTGTTACTTCTAGTCAACACCACCTTCTCTCAGAAAACCGTTATCCTAGTTCTGTCACCTTAAATTAATTTTGCCTATTTTGAACTGGTGGATATGATTTGGTATCACATTTGGTGTGTTCTTTTTTAATTTTATTTAATTTTTTTTTATTATGCTATGTTAGACACCATACAGTACATAATTAGTTTTTGATGTAGCGTTCCATGGTTCATTGTTTGCGTATAACACCCAGTGGTCCATGCAATATGTTCCCTCCTTAATCCTTTTCACTGGGCCCACCCATCCCCCCACCCCTCTAAAACCCTCAGTTATATTTCTGGCATCCATTGTCTCTCATGGCTCCTCTCCCCCTCTGATTCCCCCCACACACTTCATTTTTCCCTTCCTACACCTTATGTCCTCCATGCTATTCCTTATGTTCCACAAATAAGTGAAACCATATGATAACTGTCTTTCTCTGCTTAACTTATTTCACTTAGCATAATCTCCCCCAGTTCCATCCATGTTTATGCAAATTTTGGATGTTCATCCTTTCTGATGGTTGAGTAATATTCCATTGTATATATGGACCACATCTTCTTTTTTTTTTTTTTAAAGATCTTATTTATTTATTTGACAGAGAGATCACAAGTAGTCAGAGAGGCAGGCAGAGAGAGGGGGAAGCAGGCTCCCTGCTGAGCAGAAAGCCCAATGTGGGGCTCGATTCCAGGACCCTGGGATCATGACCCGAGCCAAAGGCAGAGGCTTTAACCCACTGAGCCACCCAGGCACCCCTGGACCAATTCTTTATCCATTTGTCTGTTGAAGGGCATCTTTGCTCCTTCCACAGTCTGGCTATTGTGGACATTGCTGCTATGAACACCGGGGTGCATATGGCCCTTCTTTTCACTAAATATGTATCTTTGGGGTAAATACCCAGTAGTGTAATTGCTGGGTCATAGGGTAGCCCTATAACTTATTCAGGAACCTCCACACTGTTCTCCAAAGTGGCTGTACCAACTTGAATTCCCACCAACAGTGTAAGAGGATTCCCCTTCCTCCATATCCTCTCCAACATTTGTTGTTTCTTGTCTTGTCAATTTTTGCCATTCTCACTGGTGTAATGTGGTATCTCAATGTGGTTTTGATTTGAATTTTCCTGATGGCTAATGAGGGTGAACATTTTTCATTTGTCTGTCTGCCATTTGTATGTCTTCTTTGGAGAAGTGTCTGTTCATGTCTTCTGCACATTTTTTGACTTGTTTATGTTTTTTGGGTATCGAGTTAAAGAAGTTCTTTATAGATCTTGGATACCAGCCCTTTATTTGTAGTGTCATTTGCAAATATCTTCTCCCATTCTGTGGTGCCTCTTAGTCTTGTTGACTGTTTCCTTTGGTGTGCAGAAGCTTTTTATTTTGATGAGGTCCCAAAAGTTCATTTTTGCTTTTGTTTCCCCTGACTTTGTAGATGTGTTTTGAAAGAAGTTGCTGTGGCCAATGTCAAAAAGGTTACTGCCTATGTTCGCTTTTAGGATTTTGATGGATTCCCATCTCACATTGAGGTCTTTCATCCATTCAGAGTTTATCTTTGTATATGGTGTAAGAGGACGGTCAGTTTCATTCTTCTGTATAGAGCTGTCCAATTTTCCTAGCACCATTTATTGAAGAGACTGTCTTTTTTCCATTGGATATTTTTTTCCTGCTTTGTCAAAGGTTAGTTAACCATAGAGTTGAGGGTCCATATCTGGGCTTCCTATTCTATTCCATTGATCCATGTGTCTGTTTTTGTGCTAGTACCATGCTGTCTTGGTGATCACAGATTTGTAATATAGCTTGAAATCAAGCAACATGATACCCCCAGCCTTGTTCTTCTTTTTCAATATTTCCTGGTGATTCAGGGTCTTTTCTGATTCCATACAAATTTTAAGATTGTTTGTTCTACCACTTTGAAAAATGCCATTGGTATTTTGATCAGGATGATGTTGAAAGTACAGATTGCTCTGGGCAGCACAGACATTTTAACAATGTTTATTCTTCTGATCCATGAGCATGGGATGTTTTTCCATCTTTTTGTGCCTTCTTCAATTTCCTTCATAAGTTTTCTACAGTTTCTAGAGTGAAGATCCTTTACCTCTTTGGTTAGGTTTATTCCAAGGCATCTGAAGGTTTTTGGTGTTATTGTAAACAGAATCGATTCTCTAATTTCTCTTTCTACAGTTACATTGTTAAGTATATAGGAAAGCAAATGATTTCTGTGCATTGGTATTTTATCCTGCCACATTACTGAATTGCTGTATGAGTTCTGGTAATTTGGGGTGGTCTTTTGAGTTTTCCACATACAATTTTACATCATCTGTGAAGAGAGAGTTTGACTTCTTCTTTGCCAATTTGAGTACATTTTATTTTGTTGTTGTGGTTGTCTGATTGCTGTTGCTAGGACTTCCAGTACTATGTTGAACACTAGTGGCGAGAGTGGGAATCCTTGTCATATTCCTGATCTTAAGGAAAAGGCTCTCAGCTTTTCCCTGTTGAGAATGATATTCGCTGTGAGCTTTTCTCTTCCTTGGGTTTTTAAAAAATTTTTTAACCATTTCCTTGAGGTACAATTTACATAGCAAATTTAACTAGCAGCTGTAATTATTTACACCTGGAATGCTCATCTCTTTGTTTTTCTGGCACATCGGATGCCTACCAGCAGCTCATAAACACACTGCTTGGAGTCTCCCTATGCAGTGCCTCAGAGATCGCTTCTGGTGGGGAAAGTATGATGTAGGCCTCTACCTTTACATGGCCCATGGTGACTGCCAAATTGTATGCATAATGGTTTATAGTGAAATTATAGACTTGTGCAGGCATCTCCATAATCTAGTTTCAGAACATATTTGTCATCCTAAAAAATTAACTCTGCTTGCTTCTAGTTAATCCCTACCCTTATTTCCACTCCAAACACCAGACAACCACTCAGCTTTACTGCCTCTATAGATTTCCCATGTCTAGAAATTTTATAAAATGTAATTACACCTATATGTTCTTTTGTATCTAGCTTTTCTCACTTGGTGTAATGTTTTGTGGTTTATCCATATTTAACATGGATCAGTTATTTTTTTTTAATTTTCTTTTTTAAGATTTTATTTATTTATTTGACAGACAGAGATTACAAGTAGGCTGAGAGGCAGGCAGAGAGAGAGAAGGAAGCAGGCTCCCTGCCAAGCAGAGAGCCCGATGTGGGGCTCGATCCCAGGACTCTGAGATCACAACCTGAGCTGAAGGCAGAGGCTTAACCCACTGAGCCACCCAGGCGCTCCAGATCAGTTAATTTTTTTAATGGTTGAATAATATTCCATTGTGTGGATTTTGTTTATTCATTCATCAATGGAGGCACATTTGGGTTGCTTTTACTTTTTTGGCTATTACAAATAATACTGCAAGAACTCCCCTGAACAAATCTTTGTGGAAACTTATGTTAAGTATGGCTTGAACATTTTAAGAAACTCTAATCTCTTTACAAAATGCACTATAGCACTTTACATTCTCCCAGCACTATATGAGGGTTTAGTTTCTGTAAATCCTCGTCAACATTTGGTATTATCAATCTCTTTGATTAAAGCCATACTAGTGTGGATGTAGCATTTCTTGTATTTTAATTTGCATATCCCTCATTATTAATGCTAATGGACATCCTTTGTTGTGCTTATTAATCATTTATGTATTTTCTTTGATGAAATTTCTAAACTTTCGCCCATTTAAAAAATTTAGTTATCCTATTGAGTCATAAGAATTTATATATTCTGAATGAAAGTTATTTATTAGATATAGAACTTGCAAGTAGTCTCTAGCTATTTTCCTACTGAATAGTTATTTTTATTTACTTACTAATCTGTTTTGAAGAGCAAAATACTTTAGTTTTTATAAAATCCAATTCAACTTTGTTTTCTTTTATGGCTTTATTTTTTGGTGTCATATTTAAGTAATCTGCTAATCTAAGGTTACACAGAGTTTCTTGCAGGCTTTCATTTAGAAGTTTTATGTTTGCAGCTCTCGCTTTTAGGTATCTGATGCATCTCACATTAAGTTTTGTATATATATTGTTTTATGTAGTCTGCTTATCAGAACCTGATGAGGGTACTTCAAGACATGAAAATTACAAGCCAATCTTTCCGATGGAAACCTCAGAGAGGTTAGATAATGTTCCAAAGTTTAGGTCACCCAACTGCTAAATAATGGAGCTGGGCTCTGACTTCATAGAATCTGCTTCATGGCTCATGTTCTGAACTACTGTGCTAGGGGGATAGACTCCAGGGACCCGAAGGGAGAAGTGAAGCCTGCAAGTATGGAGTCATAAAGGAAGAAGGAGATCAAGAAAATTTCATAGGTTAAAGTCTCTAAATCCCAGAAATTCACTGAATGTTTGGACTGAAGGAGACAAAAGGGTTGAAATGAACTCTCGGGATTCTGGCCCTTGATGTCTGGGTAAGGAGTGATGATACTAAACCAGAGAAGAAATATGTGAATAGGGACTAGTTTAGGGCTGTAAAAGAAAATCATTTTCTCCATTTCTCCTGCTGGCTTTTAACATAGGAACTTAAGAATGTGTCCAGGGGAAAAGTTCCTGTCCTTCTTTCCTTCCTCTCAGTACTTTCTCCCTTCAAAAAGAAAATCATTTGGGGGCTCCTGGGTGGCTCAGTGGGTTAAAGCCTCTGCTTTCAGCTCAGGTCATGATCTCAGGGTCCTGGGATCGAGCCCCGCATCAGGTTCTCTCTGCTCAGTAGGGAGCCTGCTTCCCCCTCTCTCTCTGCCTGCCTCTCTACTTGTGATCTCTCTCTGTCAAATAAATAAATAAAATCTTTAAAAAAAAAAAAAAAAAAAAAAAAAAGAAAATCATTTGACATCTTGTTGAGATAGTATAAAGACAATTGGAAAATGTTTACATCTTTTTTTTTTTAAGATTTTATTTATTTATTTATTTGACAGAGATCCTAAGTAGGCAGAGAGGCAGGCAGAGAGAGGGGTGGGGGAAGCAGGCTCCCCACTGAGCAGAGAGCCCCTTGTAGGGCTCTATCCCAGGACCCTGAGATCATGACCTGAGCTGGAGGCAGAGGCTTTAACCCACTGAGCCACTCAGGTGCCCCTCAACTCCCTTTTTGATATGTTGTTTTGAAATCTGCATCTCGTTCTCTCCCTCTCTCTCTCTCTCTCTCTCTCTCTCTCTCACACACACACACACACACACACACACACACACACGATTACCTATTCTCAATGTGATTCTTCTCCTATGGCAGGCTTAGGCTTGACTTTAACCCAAGCATATTAGAGCTGTTGAAGCAGCTGGCAGTGTTTGTGCTACTTGGCATGGGACTAGGTAGTTAAATATAATTTGGGATGTATGAAGGGGTTAGGAATCCCACTTTGGAATCAGCCCCAGGACTTCTTCTCCTATCCAACTTTAGTAGGAATGTGCTAATATTTTGGGCCTCATCTTCTTCCCCATTTTTTCCCCATTAGTTCTGAACTTGATGGGGAGGGTGGCAATCAATTATTGAACTCAAAACCAAATAGTTGCCTACTGAATTTGATCAACTTATAGGACATTTACAGTGGGGAGATATCTAATGAGCCACTTTCCAACACAAAAGCTGGGTGTTGGTCCATGTGGGGTTAGAAATACAGGTCTGCAATTCAAAAGAGCTAATGAATAGAGAGAGGGCATGAAGACAGATGATGGAAGGTTTAGAATTTCTGATTAAGTTGTTCTGAGTATATTCACTGGGCTATTGGAAGGCAAGGAAGCTCTAAGCCAATGTATATTTTGAAATGCATATACATTTATTATTATGTTAAACTAACATTGACTTCAACTCGTAGGTAATATAGCTATGGTTCATTGTCCTCGTCTTCTCTCTCATGTACCATGGTCCTTTCTCAGGGCTCATATAAACATATCTCACTGTGGCATTTAAGGAAGTAGAAAGAGAGGGCATTGGTACAGGTGTCTAAAAATAAATTGCTATAATACTGCAGTTGTATTAAACTGTCATAAGCAATATTCCCTTTGGGCCTATGGATAAAATACTGGCTACAAGCTATGCCTCATGACTAGGTCCAGGACCCTAAATTATGTCTGGGCTTAGCCACTTGTTATAGAGGTAAGATGGATGCCAGGGAATTAACCATGCCATCTGAAGCTCTCCAGAATGTTGACAGAGATGAAACATGTTGATGGGGTGCTATGCTCCAGACTGCTATATTAAAAAAGGATTAGCTGGAGAGGCAGAGATTTTTGGTAGAACTTGGTCTGTGTTGATTCCCTAGGTGCCCTTGAAAATAAGGAAGAATCCCCAAGCTTTCCCCATGGCACTTAGAGCAATGGCGTCAGACTGAGCTAGAGGTCAGAAACAGCATTTCTAAGACCATCTCTGTAAATGGTAAATCAATAGTTTGTGACATATATATGTCTCTTCACCAAGAATGAAGGTTTTAAAATTACTTGATTTCTGTGGAACTTTAAGCTCTGGTATGTTTTGGTCAAATGAATGTGTTTCTGATCAAATGAATAGGGCTTAAAACACGTGTGTGTGTGTGTGTGTGTGTGTGTGTGTGTGTTAGAGCTTTCTTTTCTGTGAAGTTCAGTCTTTCATTCATTCCAAAAAAAGATTGTTATAAAAATCTCCAAACATTATCTAAGGATTGTTAATTTTGTTAAATGTGGTAATGATGTTGTGCCTACTTAGAAGATCTTGCATGGAGCACTGGGTGTTATACGCAAACAATGCATCATGGAACACTACATCAGAAACTAATGATGTACTTTATGGTGACTAATGTAACATAATAATAAAAATGATCTGTTTTTTGCTTATACTGGACAAACTATGAGGGAGATGCTGTGATGACTGCAACTCTCAGTGTTCTAGGGTAAGGAGGTTTCTTTTATTTTTAACATAAAATATACCTGTTAGTACTTTCCAGCTTTGCAAAGTGAAATTGTCATCTTCACAAACATCTTGTTGACCCATGTCTTTCTGATACCTCTTTGATTAAATCTAAAATTCATAGTGTATCTACAGTGCCCTGCATGAACTGGCCCCAGCTGCGTTATTCAGTTTCCTCTTGTGTCACTCACTCCTTTGATAAGAAACCTCAGCCTTTTGGGATCTGCATCCTATCATCCCCTTTACTGCCTCAGGTCCTTTGCAAATACCATTCCTTTCAGCCTTTTAAATCCTCCCAGCTCTACTCCCAGCACCGCTCTTGGTTAAACCACAATGACAACCCCACATCACAAGGGCTTACAGTAATAACAGGCAGCTTCTCAATCTGGTTTTGACTCTTACACAGCCTTCTAAAGATCCTGGCAAATTTTGTTGCCTTCTCTGGGCCTTCTATTCCATCTAAAAAAACAGGCCAGTGATACTACCTTTCCTCCTTCATACATCTTCCCATTATACCGGTTATAATCCAGTCCTTAAGCATAGCCTTGTGACTTGACCCTTGCCCAGAACTCTGGTCTTACTGTGAATCTCTTTCTTTCTTCCTAAATTTGCTCCTATGAGAGCTGTCTCCTGGCTATTTGGAACAACTGTACTCTGTCCAGTGTCATGTGATATTCCCTGTTCCTAGAAGGCTTTTACTCCCCCCTCCACAACTATCTAGCTTCTACTCTCCAGGTGGCAGCTGAAATATCGACTCAAGTGAGCCTTTTGAGTTTCCTAATTTAAAAGAGCTTCACTTGAAGTTCATATGGGAACTAATTATTTTCTTTAAAAAGAAGAGGCAGTAAATGTAGTGGTTAATAATACAATCTCTGGAATCAGACTGCCTGGGTTTGAATTTCAGCCCTGATACTTTCCTACTAGGTGACCTTGTAGAAGTTACGTGAACTTACTTGTCTCATCTTTAAAACAGGTGTAAGAATAGTGGCCACCTCATAAGGCTGTTAGAAAGATGATGTTAATATGTGCCAGGAATTATGCTAGCTTTTTACATTAACTAAGTACATATATGTAAATATATATGTACTTATTTATGTATATAAAAATATATAAATATATATATAAATAATATATATAATATATAAATATAAATATTTCTAGTAATTTATCAGATTTGTGTATTTCTTACATGCGTGTTTTCAAGCTTAAAGGAATCTTAAAGGTCTTAACTGATCACTTCCCCAACTCAGAATTCCTTTCTCAGATATTCTCAATGGTCACCTAGACCTTGTCTGACAATTCATTAGAAGAGTTCACTATATTACAAAACAGCTTTCAGTTTCTGCTGATTTGTCTGATCAAACTAAGATTTGTGTTTTTGTAAGTTCCACCACTTACCTCTTCCTTCTGGACCAGAAGAAACCATTCAGTTTTCTTTTTCCACTGACAGCTGCAGTCTTCCTGGCAGCCCAGGGAACACCATTTCCAGTGCCAGTACCCCAGGCCCTCCATCATCATTCTGGTCAGCTTTCAAACCTGGAGTGATCTCAGATGCCCTTTTCTCCATATAGTTTGACAAAATTTGTTTTATGGAACTCAGTGATGAACAGACGGAAGTGTTGAGCCTGTGGGTCAGAGCTAATGCAAGGCAGAAGGGAGGGATGAGGTGCTCTGCCTGAGGAAAGTTTGGCATTTTAGACAGTACTGATAACATGTTTGGAATACAAGCACACTGATAAAATCTGATGACAGGATTTCATGTCCTAGACTTTCTTGGGCATTTTCTTCTTCTTCTTCTTTTTTTAAAGATTTTTTTTATTTATTTGACAGAAAGAGAGAGAGATCACAAGTAGGCAGAGAGGCAGGCAGAGAGAACAGGGGAAGCAGGCTCCCTGTTGAGCAGAGAGCGCAACGTGGGGCTCAAACCCAGGACCCTGAAATCATAACCCAAGCCAAAGGCAGAGGCTTAACCCACTGAGCCACCCAGGTGCCCCTGGGTACTTCCTTCTTATTTGCATACTCTGGTCCCTCCACAACTTTTGGAGAAGTCAGGTGGCCAATCAGTAGTCCCTTGGTACCTGTGATGTATAGATATTCTACTTATGGAGATTAGAGTCATGGAAATTTCCAGTCTAGATAGTAAGGAATTGATTATGTGAACTCATAATGGGGTTTTGGGCTTTTACAAGTGTTGGTTTGTAACGAAGTTACTGAGTTTGTGTCAAGACTTCAGCATTCCGCCAGTACTTACTGAGTACCTACCATAAACCGGTCACTGTGGGTGCTAAAGTGAAGTAAGGCAGCAAGGCAATACAGCAAACTCAAGCCAACAGAAAGAGTGAAGAAAAGCATAAAAATGTGAAATCTTTTAGACTTCAGGTATTCCTAATACTTACACTGTTGGGGGGGGAGTGCCCAAGGTGAGTCATGGGCTTGAGGGAAGGGAAATACCACAATTGTCTGAAGTTTAGAATATAGTGATGCAGAACTGAAAGGAAATTTTTCCAAGTCCCTCATCTCTACCCAGCCTTCCAGAAGGAAAAACTCGGCACATTCTGAGATTCAGGAATGCAAGGTCCCTGGGGACAAACTTCAGACTGTTTCTGGTTGACTTATGATTACATCCATTCTTTCTGCTTTCCTAATTACAGGCTCTCTTGCCTCACTTAATTCCATTTTCTCCTATTTTGTCTGGCAGTCATACAGACAATTTGATCAGCAAGAGATTCTCCCATTTCTGTTGCAAAGCAGTGAGGGCCACTGTGGAGGCAGCAATATGATAGGTGCAGCTAAGCTAGAGAGGTTGCTGCATGGACATATGGTTCTGAGGCCACTTGGCTTTTGTATTAACACTGGTCCAAGAAGGTTGACAGTAGAAAGCCCTTGTAATAACAGCCAACAGCTCCTAAGCATCTGAGCCCTTAATGAATCCCCATCATCTTCCCCCAGAGGAGGGAAGAATTGTTGGTTTTCTCTCTCAATTATTTTTCTAGTCTATAAAATTGTCACCACCCCTGTGTCTCTGTGAGAGGTAGATGTCATCGTAGCTCATCTCTTGGAGACAGGGAACAGTGGGGCTAAAGGAGAGGTTTTCTGAATCTGTTTCACCACCACCAGAGAAAAGAAGGTGATGAAGGAGAAGCTCAAAAGCAGTAGATACCCTGGAGAGATTTAGGAGACATGCAGTAAGCGGAACGAGGATGTTTGTGCCACCGGGTTATATAAAATATGCAATTTTAATCCACTAAGCAGTTTATCTTTTCACGCAGCTTAGTTTGCTGGGATAATTACCTTCCTGAGCAGTCCATGTCATGTACAAGGCAAAGTATGTGCAAAATACACAAATCTGTGTGTGCCACTGAAATATATGGAAGAGGGAAAAGGATTAATTCAAATTTTTAGAAAAACATGCTGTAGACAATTAATCCAGGAGGTCTGCTGAAATGTTCCCTTTTAGCAAAATTAAGCATTATTTTGTCTTCTATAACAACAGCTTAGGGATTCCTGTGCTGAGTATTTTTTAAGCCCCACAAGTGGGCAGAGAGGTTAACTAACATACTGAAAGGTGTCAAGTGAGAGCATGTCTGAACTGAGATGAGACCCCAGAAGCCTGGATTGCCTTTCCTGAAGTGCTCCATCTCCACTTCCATCTTTCACCATTGTACTAGACCACAACTGCTCTTGCTAATAAAGACATAGTGCCAGCAATAATCCCCCACTCTCTCCTGAGATTTAAATTTCCTTTTCACTAAGGGATCTTTCCTGTCAGCATATACAAATACTGTCATTTCTCCCATTTTTAATGAACCCCCATTGACCTCATTTTCCCTTCCAGTTATTATAACATTTCTCTGGTCTCCTTTGTAGGAAAACTACATAAAGACTTGTTTATACTCAATGTCTCCCATTCTCTTCTGGGCCCATTCTAAACAGACTTACATCCCACCACTTTGGACACCGTTGCTCTAATGGTAACCTGGACATTGTAATTTATGACACTTCATTACTCCCTTTTTCTTGAAACATTTTCTACATTTGGCTGCCAAAAATACATACTCTCTGTTTTCTTCCTTCTTCACTGTCTATTCCTCTACATTTTCCCACCTTTACTGGGTTTTCTTCATCTCCCTGAGATGGTGAAGTAAAATAGAGCTTGTTCTTAGACCTTAAACTCACTCGCTTGTGCCAGTGCTTCTAGAATTTGTATCTCAAACATGAAACTCTCCTGATAACTCAAACATGAAACTCTCCTGCATCTGCAACTAAGTATATCTCAATCTTATCTAGTGATATATTACCACCACAATTCCTGGCCAAATATGACTCATCTATAATCATTCACATCTTGGTTAATGACAACTCTTTGCTTGCACTTGCCCAATCCAAAACCATGAAGTCCTCTTTGATTCCTCTATTTCTTTCATGCCCCACATCTGATCATTCAGAAAATCCAATTGGCTCCATCCTCAGTGTATACCTATACTCTTATTACTACTCACCACCTCCACTGGTAGCACTCCGAACACTGTTAGCATCATATTTTACCTGGAACATTGCAATTACCTCCTAGATGCCTGCTTGTTTCTACCTTGACCCACGACATTCTAGTCTCAATACATCAGCCATATGATACTTAAAATTTGCCGGTGAGATCATGTCACTTCTCTGCTCAAGACAATTCGGTGGCCCTCATCTAACTCTGATAATTCAAAGTCTATAATGACAAAGGTCTATAAGGCCCTAAAGGACATGTCCCATCTCCTCTACCCACCCCTAAATCTCCTCTCTGAATCATTCTGATTTGGACATACTGACTTCCTTGATGGGTCTCCTGCCTATTCTGCTTGGAATGCTCTTTGTCCAGATACCCATATGGCTTGCTCCCATTTCGTCCTTTAGGTCCTTATGAAATGGCTCCTTCTCAGTGATGCCTTCTCTAACTTGTTTATTTAAAATGGAACACCATCTCATGTATACATACATAATCTAGTCCTCTTCCCTGTCTTATTTTCTTCATATTACTTATCGTTCTTTAGCACACAACATAATTCTGCATTTTGTTTACTGTTTGCTCCCCTCCATTAGAATGCTATGTGTTTGAAGGCAGTGGTTTTGTCTGTTTTCTTTATTATTATATCCCTGAACTTAGAACAGTGCTGGAAATATTGCTAAGTGATTATGTTGAATGAATCAATGAGTCTTAATAATTGTTACCAGAGAGTGGTGGAAATGACATGGCAGTCAAAGATCCATCTTTCAAGTGGGTTGGTGTGCTGTCTAGATTAATATTATAAATTGTGGCTGTAACCTGATTGGTTGTAATGTTTCCATTTACTTGGAAGATACAGTAGAGTGTAGGGATTATGTGTGCAGTTCTAAAGCCAAAAGGCTTGGGTATGGATTCCACTTCTGGCACTTACTAGCACTTTGCATGAGTTTCTAATGCATCTCTTGGGTCTTATTTCTTTTTCATCTATAAAATGAAGGCAGTCATATTATTTATTTAAATAGGTTGTGGTAAAGATTCAGTAAGTCAGTGTATACAGAGTACTTACATGAGTGCCTGTTAATAGGGCTTAAACCAGCACCATGCAAGTGGCATTAATAACAATCACATTGTTGATGTGATTATCAAGAGAGATTCCGTTTATCAAGAGAGATTAAAGAGAGAGTCCAAAGGGTACAAAGTTTCACGTATAAGTTACAGGGGCCTAAGATATAGCATGGTGACTATACTTAATAATACTATATTGTACATTCAGAAGTTGCTATGAGACATGAGCTTTAAATATTCTCACTGTAACAGGAGCAGCAACAGCAACAAAATGCTAACTATGTGAGGTAAAGGATGTGTTAACTGATCTTATTGTGGTAAACATTTTGTAATGTTTACATGTATCAAATCATCACACTACAAACTTTAAACATACAGTGTTGTATGTCAATTATATCTCAATAATGCTGGTGGGGAAAGATCAAAGTGACACTAAGGAAGACTCTAAAAACCCTTCCCTTTTTAACTAAAGCAACTGTACCCTACAAAATACCTCAGAGTGTCATTATATCATAAGATAACCTATAAGCATAAAAATATTTACACTAGCAACTAATTGTTTATTAAGCACTTACCAGGACTAGGCACTATTCTGATCACTTTATTAATTCACTTAAACCTCACAATAAAGCTATGATGTCAATACTATTATTATGCTCATTTGAAAGATGTGGAAACTGAGGTGGTGAATCCAGAATATAAATCTGATGAAACTGCATTGCTACTGTAATAAAAGAAACCTTTTTCTTTGGACACTCATAAGGTGTAAGGGGATGTGTTCAATTCACTGCCTAAAGGATTTAGATTACTGGTAACAACAGGACAGATCACAATGTTAGAATGTTAAAAATGATTTATTTTATTTTTATTTTTTATTTTTTTTAAGATTTTATTTATTTATTTGACAGAGAGAGATATCACAAGTAGGTGGAGAGGCAGGCAGAGAGAGAGAGGAGGAAGCAGGCTCCTCACTGAGCAGAGAGCCCGATGTGGGACTTGATCCCAGGACCCCAGGATCATGACCTGAGCCGAAGGCAGAGGCTTTAACCCACTGAGCCACCCAGGCGCCCCTTAAAAATGATATAAACATTAGAGTGGATTATAAGATTATCACTGAAATTAAAAAGCCACTCTTACTGTGATATACTTTTTAAACAGAGACAGAGAAAGGGATGGAGTAACAGCTAGGATAGATGTTGAGAATCACAATTGATGGACGGTACCCATGCCACAGTAATCTTTAGCAGGGAATGATTGCTGGTGTGTAATTAATATTTTTGCCAATTGCTGTCGCACTTACAAGGTATGATCATATGGTTATACCAGTTTTTGAGGCTTCATTAAGATCTGTGTATACCCATGGGAAATGGTCATTCATTATAATAGCATGTAATAGGATGTGATTGATATCCATCTATATCATCTATATCTATATCTATCTATATCTATAGCTATATCATTTATATCTATGCAGAGGAAACAGTTGAATCCTCCTGGACCAGATGGTGAGGTACAAATAAGCTAAGAAATGGCTTAGTTAAGGCTGCCTCTGTACTTTAGAAGTCTGACACATTGTTGAAGAGATCTTTCTTACATGCAGAAAATGCACAAAAAGAAATAGTGATTCCAAGTCTAATTCAGAGAAAGGAGAGCTTATATCTAAATATTTTATCATTGGGCTTTGTGCTAAACCCAGATACAGGAATTGGAATTTGTGAGCATAGAGGGCCTGGTGCTTCTATCATCATAGGCCAAGAGTTGCACACTCATTAAGAGGTACTTCAGCCAGACCTTGCCTTCACCAAGCATGACCTGAATCCTAGATCTCTTTCTACCCCCAGAAAATAATCACTCTATCCCTTCAATGCATTACCGGGTGACAACTGTCACCATGATAAACCCAGGACTCCTCAGAAACCCATTTTTCTCCAGACACTAATACCCAGTTGACTCTATCACTGTTGCTGATCCCAGCTCCTACCACTCTCTCATATCCTGCAACCATCCAGCTGTGTTGGGCTCCTCCCACAAATTCCCTATACCTTCAATGGCTTTAGGAAATGTTCATCACCTTCTTACTCTAACTGAAACCTGGATCTTCCCTGAGGACACTGTTACCTCTGAAGCCTTCTCATGGTGAGTCTTCTCTCCCTACATGTCTCCTATCAGAGGCCTGATAGAGAAAGTGTCCTTGCTCTTTATTGCTACTTCCAGGCCCTTTCCCCCCTAAAACTCCCACTAGAAACTCTTATTAGGTTCAAATACAAATTACTCCCTTCCTAATGCTATTGCCAGATGAATCTGTCACTACCCTCCATTCGTTAAAAAATTTGATTCACTGTCTTTCCTATTTAACCTTTCTCCTGGATTTTTAGTGACTTGAAAATTCAAGATAGGGGACTTTTAAACCCCTTGGCCCTTTAATTCCCAAATTTTCCCTTCATCAACCTCTTCTTCCTACCCATTCCTTAAACCTTACAACAAGCAATAATCACAATCATCTCCTATCTCTCCAGCTCATTTGCTTTTGTAACCTGACTTCATCATTTTTTGAGCCCATAGTAATCTAAGGTCCCTACTCTCAGTAAGGGAGATTCTGTTTTGTATTAGCATTGAATATACACAGTTCCTTGGTGCCCTAGAAATACATTAAAAGTGAAATACTAGGGCCATCAGTAAAAATAGTGGAATAAAGATGTCTGAAAATCCTCTGCTCCATAAAGCAACAAGAACATAGGTGTAAATTGTCAGAATCAATTTTTCAATAACTGGAAATTGATCAAAATATTATAGAAACTTTAGTATTGTTTATTTAAGAATAACAACTAAATCTACATAAGGGTCCTATTTGCAGACCCTCCCCAGCATTACAATTGCCTGGAAACTACTGACGGGAATGGAATGGAATTGATGTATTTCAAAACCTCTGAGAATGTGTCATTATTTGACCTGTTAGGTTACTTCCTGGAAGATGCCATTAGCTGGGCTATCTTTACTTGACCGAACATGGAGCTCAGTGTCTGAGGCAGTATATAGCTGGGGCAAAAAATCTAACTGAAAAGCTTTCAAGAAAATCTGGGGAATGAGATAGCCAAAGAAGGCTTTGAGAAATGCTGATATGATACATTCAATAGAATCTAGAAAGTTGTGCTCATGATCAGAGCTATGTACATAATCAGGAAAAACCCAAGAAAGCTAACTTTGAGACTCAGGAGAAGCAGAGGCCTATGTCAGGATTATTAATTATCTGACAGAATAGTAAAGGTGTGCCTCAACATAGGAGATTTACTACTCAATCATTAGCTGACAACTAATCTGAGCAGGGACCTGAGTGGCTACATAACAAAGAATTAGCTCATAAAAGTCACTAAACAAACGGCAGTAAACTCTGGGTAGGGAGCAAAATCTGATTTTAGAGCTGTCACATTATTTAAAATGTTAAGTTAAAAAAAAAAAAAGAACCATATAGAGATACAAGAAACTGTGGCTCATATACAAAAGAAAGACTGTTTAACAAAGATTGTCCTTGGCAAAGCACAGACATTAAACCTATTTGAAGAAATAATTGTTAAAAATATATCTAAGAAGTTCACTTAACTCCAAAAAGGATAAATTCAAAGAGATACAAGCTCAAAGTCATAACTGAACTGTCAAAAATGAATGACAGGATCTTAAAAGCAGAAAAAAGGAGACTGATCATGCACAAAGGATCTTCAATAAGAAATATAGCTGATTTGTCATTAAAAACTGTCAAAAATAGAGGGCAGTGGGATGACATCATCAAAGTTAGAATGGATAAAATTAACAAGACAGGAAACAACAAATATTGATGAGAAAGTGGAAAAGGGAACACTCTTACACTGTTGGTGGGAATGCAAGCTGGTATAGCCACTCTGGAAAAGAGTATGGAAGTTCCTCAAGAAGATAAAAATAGAGCTACCCTATGACCCAGCAATTGCACTACTGAGAAGCTACCCCAAAGATAAAGATGTGTGAAAAGAAGTGGCACCTGTACCCCAGTGTTCATAGCAGCAATATCCACAAGAGCCAAAATGTGGAAGGAGCCGAGGTGTCCTCCAACAGATGAATGGATATAAAGATGTGGTTCATATATACAATGGAATATGACTCAGCCATCAGAAAGCATGAGTACCTACCATTTACATCAACATGGATGGAACTGGAGGGTTTTATGCTAAGTGAAGTAAGTCAAGCAGAGAAAGAATTATCATATGGTTTCACTCATATGTGGAATATAAGAAATAGTGCAGAGGATTATAGGAGAATGGAGGGAAAATGAATGGAATGAAATCAGAGAAGGAAACAAATCATGACAGACTTTTGACTCTGGGGAAAAAAAAACTCAACAGGTTTGCAGATGGGGAGGTGGGTGAGGGGATGGAGTAACTGGGTGATGGGCATTACAGAGGGCATGTGATGGGATGAGCACTGGGTGATATATGCAATTAATCATTCAACACTACACCAAAAACTAATGATGTACTATACATTGGCTAATCGAATTCAAATTAAAAAAAAAAAAAACAAAAAAACAGTGGTGCCTGGATGGCTCAGTTGGTTAAGTGGCTGCCTTCAGCTCAGGTCATGATCCCAGGGTCCTGGAATTGAGCCCCAAATTGGGCTCCCTGCTCAGTGAGGAATCTGTTTCTCTCTCTCCCTCTGCCCCCATCCCTTTCTCTCTCAAATAAATAGAATACTAAAAAAAAAACAAACCAAAAAAAAAACCCAAAGTGCTAAATGAAAAAAACCATTAACCATGAATTTTATATCCAGCCAAATCATCCTCCAAAAAGTAAGAACTTTAGACATTTCCAGATGAACAGAAACCAAGAATATGGGGCGCCTAGGTGGCTCAGTGGGTTAAAGCCTCTGCCTTCACCTCAGGTCATGATCTCAGGGTCCTGGGATCGAGCCCTGCATCGGGCTCTCTGCTCAGCAGGGAGCCTGCTTCCTCTTCTCTCCCTCTTTGCCTGCCTCTCTGCCTACTCATGATCTTTCTGTGTCAAATAAATAAATAAAATCTTAAAAAAAAATACAAGAATATTCATCCCCACCTTACCTGTCCTATTAAAAATACTTCAGTGGTCCTTCACAATGAAGTGAAGCTACACTAGAAAGTAACTAAAGAGCACTGGTAAAAGTAACTACATAGATTAATATAAAGGAAAGTATACACATATTTTGTTTGGAACTCTTTCTCCTATCTGATTTGAAAGAAAACTGCATAGAGCAATAGTTATTAATCTATATTTTTGGTCATACAATGTGTAAAGAAGTATTTTCATAACAATAGCAAAAGGGAGGGGGACAAAGCTCTTTATGAGTACAATTTGTACATACTATTGAAATTAAACTAACATAATTGTAATTCCCAGGAAAACCACAAAGAAAGTCACTTGATAATAAAATAAACACTAAGGAAAAGAAAAATGAATACTAGAAATATGTATTTAACAAAAAAGAGCAGTAGGAGAACATGACCGACACAAGACCTGCAAAATAAATAAAATGGCAGATATAAATTGTAACAGTGTTTGTAATCCCATCAAATTAGAATAAAGTTCTCAAGAGGCAAAGAATAGCAAAATGGATTACAAGGGAACCATGATCCAACTAAATGTTGTCTTTAAGATATATACTTTAGACTGAAACACACAAATAGTTTAAAAGAAAAGATGTAAAAGAAACACCACACAGTGACTAAAAGAGAGCTAAATTATCAGGCTTTACTAATATTTTGACTCTAGGAGAAAAATTGTTACTCAAGAACAATATTTAATAATAAAAGTCAATTTATCCAGAATATACAAACATCTAACAGGGTCCCAAAATACATGAAGTGTAACGTATAGAATTAGCGACTTCAGTATCCCAACTTAAGTCATGGATAGAACTAGACAGAAGATCAACAAGGAAATAGAAAATTTGAATATAAACTAACTGGACATAAAAGACATCTACAGAATATTACATCCAGGAGTAACCTCAGAGGAGCTTAGGTAACTTATACCTAATATTAACCTAATGGTTCTTGAACTCATGACCCTTGGATGAGATCTGAGCTGTGGTCAAGAGTGGGCACCTAACTGATTGAGCTGTCCAGGTGCCCCAACAGAGTAAACATTTGTAAGCATTCACCTGGAACGTTATCCACAAGACAGTGTAGGTTAGGCCACAAAACAAGTTTCAATGAATCTGAAATTACTGAAATAAAAAACAAATGCTCTCCAGGCACAATGGAATGAAATCAGAAATCAGTAACAGAAGAAAATTTTGAGAATTCATTAATTATATATAAAATGAAAACAATAATAAATGAGCCAAAGAAGAAATCAAAAGGGAATTTGGAAAATATTTACAGATGAATGTAAGCAAAATAACAACATTTAAAAAAAAAAGAATGTTACTAAATTAGTGTTTACAGGGAAATTTATAGCTGTAAATGATTCTATTAAAAAAGAAACTTCTCTGAAGAAGATACACATATGGCCAATAAACCATGAAAAGCGCTCATCATCATCAGTCATTAGGGAAATGCAAATCAAAACCACAATGAGATGTTACTTCACACCCACTAGGATGAATAAAAATTTTAAAAGACAATAACAAGGATTGAAATGGATATGGAGAAACTGAAACACTTATACTTTGCTGGTGAGAATGTAAATGATACAGCCTCATTGTAGAACAGTTTGGAATTTCCCCAATAGATTCCTCAATGACGAACAAAAACAAAAGGCATAAAGTCTAGTACATGTATTTTTTTTCTGTACTTATTTTAATTGACTGAAAGTATCAATATAAAATAGTTGCAGTTTTGAAGTTAAATTGAATTCGAGCTAAGCAAAAAAAAAAAAAAGACTGAAAAAAATGCAAACTCTACTACAATCCTCTAATCTGTTTTCTCTAAAAACATTTTTCTTTTCCATAGTAGAGACCAATCAGATCTTTTCATATTGATGAATAAAAGTAGATATTTTTCTATGATCAGACTTATTATCTTATTCATATGGCCAAAATGTGGAAACTGAAATGTCCAACTCAAATGATTATACAAAATATGGTACATTGATACAATGGAATATTACTCAGCCACATATAGGAAAGGAGTACTGATTCATACTATAATATGGATGAATCTTGAAAACATTATGCTAAGTGAATGAAGCCAGAAACTAAAGACCATTTTATGATTTCATTTTTATTAAATGTATCAAATAGGTAAGTCCAAAGGGATAGGAAATAGATTAGTGGCTTCCAGGGGCCGGAGAGTGGTGAAATGGGAAGTCTGGAAGTTTTCTTTTGTAGTGATGAGAACATTTTGGAATTAAATAAACAACTTTGTGAATATTATAAAAGCCACTGAATTACATATTTTAAAGGTTAAGTTTATACTATGACAACTCTATCTCAAAAAAAGTAAAAGATGAAGTCAACTTGCAATATTAATCCTAATTGGGAAAATTGATTTTAAGTGCTCCGCAAATAGGGAAACGTTGTTATGAGCAGAGGCAGGAAAGCATTAAGCATGAATTAGAAGTTAATGTTGCTCTTTTTTTGCAAAATAATACTGAGGAATGAAATCATTTGTGGTTAGGTTGGAGAGAAGCAACACTAGACATTTGTGTATGTTCCAGGTCAACTCTCTATGACCCTGGCTAAAATGAAATTATGGAGTATATACAGCACATTCCATTATAACCTCCAATTCTGCTTTCATTATTTTGGACTCTGTACATCTAGGATTGTCCCATTGTGAGTTTTCCAGGCTGGAGAGCAAAGGAATCCTAATCCAGATTCCTCTCAAGACCATAGCATGTAGCCAGTCTTCTGTTACACATAATTATGAGATTAGGGCTCTACTCCCCATTTCAAAATTGGGACGTATTTTATTAGTAAGTTTTGTTAAGTAAGTTCAGCTTAGGTAATTCAAATGCAAGTCTGAGCCACATTTCTCAACATGAGAAGGAAATCCACAGCTGACAGAGGAGCACATTTCCCTAAAGTGGATACAAGTTAAATTAATGATGATGTTTAATGTATAGTTTAGAGAACCAAAATATTTTTCTACCTATAGTGAGAGTTTGTAGCTCCATTGGCTGCCATAAGATTTGAAACACATGGAAAGACAGACATAATGGTAAAGGAAATCAGGAACCCAGAGTATATGAGATTCTTACTTGTTTTTTTAGTCTGCAAATGAGTATCTCAGTTTGAGGTATGTCTTCATGTGCAGCTCTCAAACTAGCCACCATACCTGTAAAATAGCTTTTACCCTGGAAAAAAAAAAAAGTAATTTAGTACACTCTTCTGTCTGAATTGTCTCTTTGAACCCACTCTTCATCTCTCTCTATATACCACCCTTTTTTTCCCACCCCATCTTTCATAAGTAGTTCCATACCCTTTCATCCACTCATTCTATCTTTTAAGCGGCCTTTGGAAGATCATTTGAACTCCTAGTGCTCATTTTTAGGAGTCATATGGGGCCCACTTGAGTCTCCTTCCTCTCTTAATTCTTTATGGAGACTGAGAAAAGGAGCTAGGAGTCACTCCCTTCTCCATTCCTCACATTCCGATCCTAACCCCAACTACTCCTACATGTTGCATTCAGAATAGACAATGGAGACAGTATCTTCTATTACCCTTATCTATGTTTGGCTTATATGGGAAAACCCAGGACAATATATCCAAGTGCTACTCCTCCACTAAACTTTTCACCTCATAATGAGGGTACCACTTTGACAATTTTTCTTTTTCAATTTTACATCCATCTCTCTTCCAGAATGCTTCACTCCCCAGATTTATTCTTTCATTTTTCCTACCCTCATTCTTTTCCTGTTAAAGTACCATCTGGGGGAAAAAATTATATATATATATATATATATATATATATATATATATATATATATAAAATAATATATATATATATGACAGATTACAGAAATAACTCAGTGGTCTGAAGGCTGTGCTGATGGACTGTGCTGATGGTCTGTGAGGATAACCCTGTGTAACTAAAAAGGATAAAACTGTGAGGATAAAGATGTGCAGTGGTGACATTTTTCAGCGTGTGCATTTGCTTTGGTTACATAGATTTAAGTTCTAGTGAGCCTTTTCTCAGGTCTGTGATCTATGTTTTTCTCCTTTCTGCCACCTTGGAAGAGGAAGTAGGAGAAGATAATTAACTCATATAGCAATTTATATTATATTGGCTTATTTATAAACTTTCTACAGGTAACTTGTTAATTTTTAACCCCACTGCAGATGTAACTTCCCCCACCCCCAAAGTCATCCCTGATACTACAAGTTGGAATTAGATTTTCTTTTTTTAATGTTCTCCTCGGAGTATTAATGGCAGGCTCATCATCTGAACTTGTTACAGTTATTTATACCTATCATAAAATGCTGAATGTAATTTGTGGGTATCTATTTTGTCTTTAAGTTCCTTGAGGGCAAGATTAATGTCTAAATGAGTGTTCTATCCCCATGTGGGTTAATATACCACTTTGTACACTATAGTTCAGAAGGATATTTTCTTGATGGATAGACGTAAAAGTAAAAGGAAACAAAGGGTCATGAATCAGTTCACTGACAACTGATTCTACAGTAAAAGAATAAGAGAGCTAAGTACTGGGCATAGAAAGACTGTTCTTTTCCAAGTACTAAAACCAAACTGTAGGCCCAGATATTGGGTAGTGAGCTGTGATTCTAATGGCAAGAGGAAGATAATAATTTTAGCCAATCAACTGGAGAAGCTAGGCACTTGACTGGCCAGTCTTACTTCTGAATCTGTAGTTTATAGCTCATAAGGCACAGACAAAAAGAGAAATATTTACCAAGCCTTAACCACATAAAAGATACTATGATTATTGCCTGAATTCTCTTTTCTTCTTCCCCACCCCTATTTTCTCACTTTGATCTTTTTTTCCTCATTCATTTATGGCAGAAAGGGAGTTTCATTTCTACTTCAATAAATTAATATAGGATATTCTTTCAGAATAGTTCTCCTGATCATCTGAAAGCTTTGCAATATAGAGAGTAATGCAAGAGGTTTATCAAGGTGGTGAGATTAATGCTCATGAAGGATAAAATGTAGAAGAAGTAGGATTAAGCAGATCTAACAAGTCTTGACCAACCCAATAAGGAAATGTAAATCAAAGAAGTGACACACATTGAACAGACATAGCCAGATCCTAGTAGCCCCTTTATGCTCCATCATTGACTGGGGATAACTGGGAGGAATGTGGCCTCACCTGAAAAGGTGAGGCAGATCTCAAAGGACCTAATGACTGGAAGTTATTAATCAACTATCTGCATTTCTTGCAGCTGAGTAGCTAGTTCTTATTTTTAAGACTGACCCAAGTGACATACCTCCATGGCTGCTACACCTTCCATAAGATCTTGATTAATACAAACAGCCTATGGCATTATGCTTGCTGATCCCAGGGAATGGCCTCATAGATCACAGAGCATCAGCTGAATGCTGATGTTCCGGGAAACCATCTGCCAGTCATTTTTAAAACATGTTCCTGGTTGCCCCTGGTTTCCCATAAGGGTCACTGCGGGAATCAGAAGGGAAGAAAAACAGTAAAGACTTGGGATTCTCTAACCTTCCTCCCAAATACAGTGGCTTCACTGTATGGTAGAGATAAGGATTTCCATGTAATATTCCATTAAAAAATAGCCTCTGCTATTAATTAAAAACACGTTTAAAAAATGATCTTATCCGGGGCACCTGGGTGGCTCAGTGGGTTAAAACCTCTGCCTGCCTTCAGCTCAGGTCATGATCCCAGGGTCCTGGGATTGAGCCCCGCATTGGGCTCTCTGCTTAGCGGGGAGCCTGCTTCCCCCTCTCTCTCTCTCTGCCTGCCTCTCTGCCTACTTGTGATCTCTGTCAAATAAATAAATAAAATCTTTAAAAAAAAAATGATCTTATCCAACAACTCACACCCTGAGTGGTGAAGGAATACCAGGGATTTGTAACTTTTCAGACATGAATAGTTCACAGTATATACTGGGAATTATACATAAATCACAGCCATTCTTGTCTGTGTCATAGTCCTTCATCTAAGAATAGCCATAGAAGAATGACACTTAGAGATCACTTGGGGAGAGTTGGGTGGAGAAATGGGGAGGGATTTCTTCAAGGTCACTTGATAACCAGGGGCAGGAGTATGATCAGTAGTTGGGTGGTCTCTCTATCTATGCTGTGTGTTCTTTTCAGTCTGCCATGATGCTCCCATGATTGAGCCAGCCCCGGGTGAAACACAAAAACCACAATAGATGGTGCTGAAAACAAAATAAAGAAATGATCCTATCCAACCCCGAAGTGGAATCCTTTTATACAGGAAACCTGGTGAGGAGCCACAATACTGTGAACAGATAGAAGTTGAGCTGCTATGATTACAAAGGAGGGTGGATGCTGGACATGAGTGGGAGTCCGAGGCTTCCTGTTCTGTTTGACATTTTTCTTCTCTTCCCACTGTACTGTGCATGTGGAATACCACTGTAGAACTCTTGGCCTCTGAGTGACATGGTGTAATAGGAATGTACGAAAACTCAGAATGGCATAGCCACTGTCAATGTTATATAAGTGGGTTAGTTGTAAAATGAGTGGTCTCATCATTCCAGCCTACAATACAACACTCTGAAGGGAACTCCTTCTTAAAAACTAGAAAGTTTAAAAACAGAAAACTTAAGGCTTTAGAAGGTATTCTCTCTTGTGCTATAAATTTGAGTCTGACAGCAGCCCCTGATTTGAAAATTTGCATGGGGTTCAAGCCAAGCTTTGGAAATTTATTTCCACACATACACTAACATGGAGGGAAACCTGCTATCACTTCGAAGCAGCTGATCCTGCAAACCAGTGCACTGACAAAGCAATTTGCATCTGTCAACCCCCTTCCTTCTCAGAATGGAAAATGGCCTCTCCACTCACTACAGTGGACAGAAGAGCCAGGTTTTGGAATGAATTAGATTATCTGCTGAAATGTGTATTACATTTTGACTCCCTCATCCCTACCGTGTAGAAAGGATTTAAATTCCATTATATCTAACTTACTAAGAGAGTGGATTGTTGACCCTTCCTTGAGAAGGAGTCCCTTTTCAGAGGTTAGTGTCTCACAGACCAGGAAATTGTAAAAGCAGCCAGCAGGTCACACTGAGGCCTTTCCTTGCTCCCTGGCTTGCCCACTGATTGCTCTTTCCTCTGCTCCACCTGACCACCCCCACCTGCTCTTGATGCCAGGCTGACACCACCTCACCACTGACCCATCAGCTACTCCAGCCAGATGCTCAAAAAAAAAAAAAAAAAATCATATATGCAGCTGCTCAATCTCACGAGTCAGAAAATCTGATTAGATTTTCACGCCTTCCAAATACAATACTGTAGGCGGTGTGCCAAGCAAATCACTGGGCACTTTTAATCAGCCATTTCACAGAGAAGTTCCTGGGGCCCTGGGCAGTGGCAGCCTTCCAGAAAGAAGGAAAAGGAAATGCTCATGGAGAAGCAGCCAAGGCTGTGTGGGACTAGTCTTAGTGGGGTGTGTGGTGGAGGACAAAGCGAGTACAATTTCAGAGTACTTCACAGTTTACAGAGCACATTCATGCTCATTATTTCATTTGAGGCTCTACACAAATCCATGAGGTAAGACTAAAAGATATTCTTATATCCATTTTCCAGTTTTTAAAAAATTGTGCTCACACACAGAGTTGCTAACCCAATTCCATGTAGTAATTGACAAGCTTGAAACTCAAAGCAGGGGTTTTGTGATTCCAAATTCCATATTGTTGGCATTTTCCCACACAGTGCCAACACCCACTGCTAACATGTAGTGAAGTATTGTGTGCCAGGGGCTCTGACAGTGCTTTTCTTGCATCATCATCATAGACATCCTGTGAACTGGGTACCTACATGTCCCTGTTTGGCACAGTGAAGCTCAGAGAGACTGTATGATATTAACCTTTCCTGATATGTACAATTAAAACTTAAGGGAAATTAGCTTGGTCCACACATGTGATTTCTCATTTCTACCCCTAAACATTACATACCTGTGAAAGGGTCTCATATACCACACTCCGGACAGCCCCTGGCAACAGCTCATTAGAAGGCTTCAGAGGTGGTAAATTAGCAGTAAGGCAGGACTCTTCCTACATTAAAAAAGAACACTGTACTTATCCCTTCTTTCACCTTTTTGTCCCCTACTATCTACTAGGTCACCAACTTTTTGAGGTGAAGTTATAACCTTAGGAAGAAAGACGGCAAAGATTATTGTGTTCTGTGTGTCCCCTTGCTTTGACTGATACGGAGTTGAATCCTTTTATTGGGTTTACTACTTGAGAAGTCCTTTGGTTCTAACATGTTGAAGTGTAAGGTGGAAGGAGTCTAAGTAGGAAGGGGAAATGTTTAGTAAATGGTCAGTGCTCCTACAGTGGTCTCTGTTGTCATTCTGAGTTGGTGTGATGCTGGAGCAAGCATCTGGTATTTACAGTTACAACTGTGGTGGCTTGAAAGGAGCAGGCCATGAGAAAGTAGAGCAGGAAGTAATTGGAGAAAGGATTGTCATTATTTATAACTGTTTTGTAAGGAGATACTTCTTTAAAAGAGGTTCAGGTGTACATTTGGTGATGAGGCTTCCCTGCCTTTCGATGCCCTTACTTTCCTCTCTTCATCCTATTCCAAGTCTCGTGCCTCTTTGAAGTTCCCTTCAGGTCAAGGAAGCCTCCCCTAACTCATCTACCTCTTCAGAAAACCAATAGCATTTATTGTCGGAACTCAACAAGCAAGTATTGGATATATGCACTTTTATTCTTCTCTAATTACTTAGTCTTTTAGTCTCCACTGAACCTCAGAATTCTTACTGACAATGATCACATTGTCATCATCCGATGTCATCTGTCACTTCTTGGGGTCTGGACACATATTAAGTGATAAACAAACCTTGATAAATGCCTATTAGTTGTGAAAAACTTTAACACACAGTCATTTAGCTCTTATATACCCAGGCACTCTGCCTATGCATGTAAGTTCAAATTTGGGCAAAGAAATACTGACGAGGAAAGAGAAGTTGCAAAGTCACTCTTAATGTAATGTTTAACCATCTACTCTTAAAGCTAATGTTTTCAAAACTAATTTTTTTCTTAACCACTGACTTTAGAATATGTGTACCTTTCAGTGATATTTATGGATCACATTTTATTTTCTATATTTATCAGAGGCCTGCCTGAGCAAATATTATGTCCTAGTCCAAATAGCTCCAATTAAAGCAGAAGCCCTTAGTTAAACAAACTGGAAAATAAGCTCAGAGTACATATCCTTGGGTGTTAAATCAGCCAAAAACAATGTATTGTGGGTTAATTTATGTCTTCCAGTGGAGGAGAAGGATTACTGCTAGATTTAACAGGTTTTTTATAAAATTTCTCAACTTCAGAAACCATTTAGGGAAACAGGACAGTCCACGAAACTGGTTTATAAAAAATAGCATAAGAGAGAACATACAAAGGCTAAATGATGTGTTATTGTCATTCAGAATAAAGTCTTGGGTGCATAGCATGGAAGAGCTGTAAGAGCTTGGGGGTGAGCTAGTCCAATTTCCTTATATAAGTAGCAGGGGGAGAAGCTGAAGCTTGGAAGTGTGAAATGATGCACTCAGAGTCACACAGTTGTATGTGGTCAGGAGACTTGATTCTAGTCTAAACTCTGTCTCCAATGAGATATAAACACTTTAAGAAATATAAAGATGACAGATGTTAATTCAAGGTGGAATAGTCTGGGAAAACTTATGTAATTCTTTACCTATATTCATTTACTGTGTTTCTTCAAGGTAGGGGAAAAGATTGGTCTTTTTAATTTTGGAAATTCTATTTATTTATTTATTTTATTATTATTTTTTTTTAAAGATTTTATTTATTTGACACACAGAGAAATCACAAGCAGGCAGAGAGGCAGGCAGAGAGAGAGAGAGAGAGGAGGAAACGGGCTCCCCGCTCAGCAGAGAGCCCAATGTGGGGCTCGATCCCAGGACCCCGAGATCATGACCCAAGCTGAAGGCGCCCCTGGAAATTCTATTTAGAATATTAAAACACTATAGTAAATTGTCTGAGTGCTAAAAGCCCAAAAAGGCCTCATTTTTATTCATCAGATGTAAATGCAATGATTTGACTATAGTTGTCATTAACTGGCTAATAACTATTTATGACCTCAGGATGCAGTTTCTACCAGTTAATGGGCTACGTAGTAAAGTTATGATTTTATTTCAGCTGTTATGGCTCTTGGTCTCAGTTGCTTGTATTAAGGCCTGAGCAGGTTCTGCTGATTATCTACATAATAAGAGATCATGTTCCAAGGGCCTTCAGAAAAACTCTCATCAGACAAAATTGGAGTTGTGCCTCAGAAGGAGGCCTTGCAGAAAAACATGTTGATTGCCCCAAATAACCCTCACGAATCACACTTACAGGAAATTGATCATACATTTTCTCAGCCACATTTTCAAGCAATTGTGAATCACTAAGTGCTGGGGGGACTGTATCTGCTGACACTTGTCAAACAAAAATTTTCCAACCTGCTTCCACTTAGCCTTAGACATGGAAGACACTCTTGTAGGCACAGCTTTACAGAACATGCAGAGTGAGTTCTGGCTGAGCTGGGCTTAGAATGCAGGCTCTATTTATGAATGGTTGGCTAGTTGGGCTCAAAAAAGAGTAAGGCCTGGCAATGCCTACATCTGGTTTCCTGACGATCCTTCAAACCAACCTCTATATCATCCTCTCCTATTTTTTCCCCTTAAGAATCTATTCTTTTCAAGATTTTATTCCTTTATTCAGGTTGTACTGAATGACCATACACAGTGTGCCAGGACTAGAGAAGAGGCAAAAGAAGTTGAAATGTTCCTTGTCCATTCTGACTGCTTCTTTTTACCTCCACCCATATTGCTCTTGTTGAAGTTACCATTATGTTTTGCCTGGGTTATTGCTGTAGCCATAGTCCCAACTGATATCCCTTTATATATTCTATCATTCCTTTCCTGAAAACCCCCGAGTAGCTTTGAATCTCAAAGTAAAAGCCAAAGTCCTCATCATGGTTTATACGACCCTCGATGACCATGTGCCATGTTTGTATGAAATTTCGTCCTGCCACCTGTCCCCTCACAGCACTCTGATCTGACTCCACTGCTCTTTTGCTGCTCCTCGACCATAACAGTGACTCAAGCACTTAAAGACTTCTGCCCTTGCTGTTCCCGCAGTCAGGAATCTTTTTTCCCTTAGGCACCCCCATGGTTTCTCCTTCATTTTACTTAGGTTTCTTGTCAAATGGGCACTTATCATGAGAACTTCCCTGACCAATTGATCTAAAACACACTCATCTCTGTCTTCTCATCTTGGTTTCTTTCTCTTCCTAGCATTTAAAACCAACTCAGTTGATTGCTTTATTTGCCTCCCCAAACTAGGTGAGTTTGATGAGAATAAGAAAGTTGTTTAGTTCCCTAGTATATCCATAAAATCTAGAGCTGCACCTGGCAGAAGTTGATTATTAATACATCGGCTGAACTAGAAAACTTAAATGCCTCAATGACGAAAGATGCATGCACCCATGAATGAATGAAATGGAGTGCTGCGATGAGCTCCCCACTGTCTAGTGCATGAAGTCCTCTCTCTTCATTGTAGCCTTCAAAGTCATTCTGTTAGAGATACTTTCAGATTCAACTAACACAATCATCAGTTTAAATGCTAAAGACACTCAATCAGGCCATATAATAGGAAGCCTGGAGGAAAACAGTCTTGACCCAGTAGGTGCTCAGAGGTGTTATCAAAGACAGAACTTCTATCTCTACCCTCACTACCCTTATCATGTTGGTTTAGTATCAGATAATAAAACAAGGCAGCATGTATATATTCAAGGCATGGAAGGTAGAAGTGGTAGTGCATCTAACCTATTTTTGAAGAAAACAACTTTCCCAAATGTCTTTTCCTAGGAGAATTTTAGCTGTAACTGTGCCATTTATCCATTCCCTAAGTTAGGGAAGTTTTTCGTTTTCCAGCCTTTAAGGTGGGAGTGGGCAAAGGAGAAGCTGGTTGTGAATGAGTTTTAGTGTAGCCAAGCTCCACTGTCTTCTAATGCCTTTCATGGTATAACCCTCACCTTGATTTCCCATTACTATATAGTTCCTATTGCAGCCCAGCTCAGCTTTTCAGTTTGCCAAACACTTCTGCCCTCTACTTTTAGCTGTTGTTTTTAATAGACAATTTCAGAACAGTTTTAAATTTATGGAAAAATTGAGAAAACAGTATAGGGAGTGCCCTTACACCCCCCAGTTTCCATATTAATAACTTATATGAGTATCATACATTTGTTACAACAAATGGACCAATACTGATACATTGCCATTAATATGATTTCTTTAGTTTTTATCTAATGTCCCTTTTCAATCCAGGAACACATTCAAGATACCATATTGCATTTAGGTGTCCTCTGTCCTTAGGCTGTGACAGTTTTTTAGACTTTCCTTATCCATGATGACCTTGATGATTTTAAGGAGTACTGGTTAAGTTTTATAGAATGTCTCTCTTCTGAAATTTGACTGTTTTTCTCATAAAGTGCTACTTGCACCATATCATATCAAAGGTACATACTATCAATATCAGATGTTTGTCTAGTCTCTATACCATAAAGTTATGCCTTTTTAGCCTTTGCATACTGTGTTCTTTAGAAAGAAGTCACTAGGTATTTCCCTCCTTGAGGGTAGGCTATCTACATTAATTACTTGGGATTGTAATTACTGATTTTTGTAAGTATGGACACACTGATACAGGCATACCTTGCTTTATTGTGCTTCACCTTAATGCATTTTTTATAAATTGAAGGTTTGCGACAATATTGCATTGAGTGTTCATCAGCATATTTCCAGCAGCATTGTGAAACTTAATGTCTCTGTGTCACATTTTGATAATTCCCCATATTTTAAACTTTTTCATATTATTATCATATTTGTCATGGTGGTCTGTGATCAGTGATTTTGGATATTACTATTGCCTTTATTTTGAGGAGCCAAAAAATATGCCCATATAAGATAGCAAAGTTAACTGATAAATGTGTGTTCTGAATGCTCCACCAATAGGCCATTCCCCCATCCCTTCCCCTCTCCTTGGGCTTCCCTATTGCCTGACACACAACAATATTGAAATTAGACCCATTAATAACATTAAAATGGCCTCTAAGTATTTTTTAAAGGTTTTATTTACTTATTTGAGAGAGAGAGAGGGATAGGGAGAGAGCACAAGAGGTGGGCAAGGGCAGAGGGAGAAACAGACTCCCCACTGAGCAGGAAGCCAGAGGTAGGGCTCAATGCCAGGGTCCTGGGATCATTACCTGAGTCCAAGGCAGACAGTTAGCTAACTAGAGGCCAGATGCCCCTAGCCTCTAAGTATTTAAATGAAAGGAAGAGTTGCATGTCTCTTAGTTTAACTAAAAAACTAGGGGTGCCCGGGTGGCTCAGTGGGCTAAGTCCCTGCCTTCGGCTCAGGTCATGATCTCAGGATCCTATGATTGAGCCCTGTGTCACACAGGCTTTCTGCTCAGAGGGGAGCCTGCTTCCCCCTCTCTCTCTGCCTACTTGTGATCACTGTCAAATAAATTAAATAAATAAATAAATAAATAAATAAATAAATAAATAAAACAAGTAAAACTAAGCTTAGTGAGGAAGGCATGTCAAAAGGTAAGAAAGTCTGAAAGTTAGGCCTTTTGTATCAGTCAGCAAAGTTGTGAACATAAGGAACAATTGTTCAAGGAAATTAAAAATGCTACTCTAGTGAACACACAGATAATAAAGTGAAATAGCTTTATTGCTACTATGAAGAAAGGCTGAGTAGTCTGGATAGAAGACCAAACCAGCCACAACATTCTCTTAAGCCAAAGCCCAGTCCAGAGTGAGGCCCTAACTTTACTCAATTCTGTGAAGGCTCAGAGATAAGGTGAGGAAGCTGAAGAAGAAAAGTATGAAACTAGCAGAGATTGGTACATGAGCTTTAAGGAAAGAAGTCATCTCCATAACATAAAAGTACAAGGTGAAGCAGCAAGTACTGATATGGAAGCTGTAGCAAGTTATCTAGAAGATCTAGCAGAGATAATTAGTGAAGGAAGTTAAACTAAAGATTTTCAATGTAGATGAAACACCCTTATATTGGAAGATGATACCATTTAGGACTCCACAGCTAGGGAGGAAAAGTCAATTCCTGGTTTCAAAGCTTCAAAGAACAAGCTGACCCTCTTAATGGCTAATGCAGTTGGTTACCATGTTGAGGCCAATGCTCATTCACCATTCTGAAAATCCTGGGACCCTTGAGAATTATGCTAAATTACTCTGCCTCTATAAATTAAACAACAAAGTCCAGATAAGAGCCATCTGTTTATAACATGGTTTACTACATATGTTAAGCCCACTTTGAGTGCCCCCCCCACTCAAAAAAATTTTTTTTCAAAATATTACTGTTTGCTGAAAATACAGTGGGTCACCCAAGAGCTCTGATAAAGATGTACAATTAAATTAATGTTGTTTCATGACTGCTAATACAATATCCATTCAGCAACCCATGGATTGACTTTGACTATTAAGTCTTAGTATAAAATGTATAAAATACATTTTATAAGGCTATAGCTGCCATAGATCCTGATTCCTTTGATGGATCAAGGCAAAGTCAATTGAAAACTTTCTGGAAGAGATTCACCATTCAGATGTCATTAAGAACATTCTTGATACTTGGGAAGAGATAAAAATATCAACATCAAATGGGAGTTTGGAACCCTTTGGTTGGTTGATTACAATCCTCATGGGTGACTTTGAGGGTTCAAGACTGCAGTAGAGGAAGTAACTGCAGATGTGGTAGAAAGAGTGAGAGAACTAGAACAGAAGCCTGAAGATATGACTGAATTGCTACAATCTCATGATAAAACTTTAATGGATGAGGGATCACCTCTAATGGATGAGGGAATTATCTGGTTTCTTGAAATATATTCCTGATAAAGATCCTGTGAAGAATGTTGAAATGACAACAAAGGATTTAGAATATTATGTGAACTAGACTTCCAGGGAAGATGGCAGTGTAGGAGGACCCTAGACTCACCTTATCTCATGGATACAACACTTATATCAGTGTAGGTAACCCAGAAAATGACTAAAGACTGGCAGAATAAATGCCACAACCAAATATAGAGAAGAGGCCACATCAAAGAAGGTAGGAAAAGTAGAAATGTGGTCAGAAACTAAATGGACTCGCAGGACTGTCTATGGGAGGGAGGGGCACGGTAAGCATGGAAAGGAGAGAGAAACAGGTCCCCACTCTGAGGAGCCTGTACAGAGAAGATGAATTCCCATAACACTTGGCTTTGAAAACAAGAGGGGTTGAATTTCATGAGTTATTACAACCCGCAGGACTTAAAACTTAGATTTAAAAAAATCAGTGGGCTCGGGTCTGGGAAAGCCTGTGAGCAGAGAAAGTGGAGTCCCTGCCCTTAAAGTGATAGCACAACAAACAGCCCATGGAGATACAGCATAGAAGCAGCAGTTTGAAAAGTTCCTGGAGCACACCAGAGGAAGAATTATTTACTAATGTCAAAGCATTGTCCTGGAGGGACAGATATTGCTGGGGAACTTCTCTGGAAATGAAGGAGCTGCAGGTGCCATTTCCCTCCCTGACCCACCAGCAAAAACACAAAGCCACCTCTAGGACTTGCTACCCAAATTGCAAGTGCTGCAACCCCACCCCCACATGCTGTGCTTCTACCAATCCACTCCGCCAGACAGCCCACTTCAGGCCAGGTGCTGTAGGGCCCCTCCTGCAGAGGACTGATGGCCCTCAGAGGTTGCTAACATCACCACCCTGCTATACCTCTCTCCCTGCCTGGCTCTATGCTTTGGTGAATCCATCCTTTCCAATGTGCTCTTGTCCAGAGTCCATACAGGGTGCTGCCACAAGCCTGGCAGTGTGCAAACACCCCATATATTGTCCAGTACCATTCCAAAGTGACTCCTGCCCTGGAAAGAAGGAAAAATAACCACACATACCAGTCAGATGGAGGCTCCAGCAGTGGGCTAGAGGCTAACAACTGGTCTGACTACAGACCCCACGCACCAGTGAAACTTTCTTAGGGGATAGCACTAAGAATGTACCCTAGAGTTTGTTGCTACTACTTTATCTCTGGAAAACTCCTGGTCTGATTTGACTCAAGCCCATGGCATGGCCAGACTGGCCCACTAACACCACAGTGACCAAACACTGCCTACAGTAGGGAAAAGGAGACTGCATAAGCTGGCCTAAAGGAAAAAGCAGCTCAGCTACAACAGCAGGGCATATTCACCACACATATTCTCTTGGTGTATCACACATAGGAGACACCTCTGAAATGCCAGGTTCTGATGAACAGGGAGACTGCATGATATTACAGAACCTCTTTTTAAGGCTACTACTTTCAAGAGCAGGAGTAACTGACCTTCATAAAACATAGACACACAGAGTTAGACAAATGAGGAGATAGAGAAATATAACCCAAACAAAAGAACAAGACAAAAATCACAAGAGACTAAGCAAAACAGACGTAAATAATATGCATGATAGAATATTTACAGTAATGATCATAAAGATTCTCACTGGACTTAGGCAGAGTGGAAGACCTCAGTGAGACCATTAATATAGAGAGAAAGAATAACCAATGAAATATGAAGAAAATGAGAACAAAATTTAAAATATATAGATGGAATAAATAGTAGACTAGAGAAAATAGAAGAAAGAATCAATGACTTGGAGGACAGTGTAATGGAAAGTAATTAAGGTGAGTGGGTGAGAGGGAAAAAATACACAAAATGAAAACAGACTTAGGGAACTCAGCAACATCATAGCTATGCCCTTCACATTATAGGGATCTCAGAAGCAGAAGAGAAAGAAAAGGAGGCAGAAAGCTTATTTGAGGAAATAATAGCTGAAAACTTCCAAAATCTGGGGAAGGAAACAGCCAGATCCAGGAGGCACAGATAAAAATTATAAGATTATTATAAAGACGATAATACCTCTGGTCAGACTTATCCATAAGAAAAGAAAAAGGGCCCAAATTAATAAAATCATGAATGAACAGGGAGAGATCACACCTAATACCAAGGAAGTAAAAACAATTATTAGAAATTATTATCAGCAACTATATGCCAATGAATTAAGCAACCTGGAAGAAATCAGTGTCTCCCAGCAAACTTATAAACTATCAAAACTAAAACAGGAAAAAATAGATCATCTGAATAGACCAATAACCAGTAACAAAATGAAAGCAGTAATCAAAAACCTCCCAAAAAACAAGAATCCAGGGTCAGACGGATTCTCAGGGGGAATTGTACCAAACATTTAAAAAAGAAATAATACCTATTCTTCTGTATTGGTTTCAAAAAACAGAAGTAGAAGGAAGACTTCCAAAATCATTCTATGAGGCCAGCATTACCCTAATCCCAGAACGAGGCAAAGACCCCATTAAAAAGGAGAATTACAGACAAATAACCCCAATAAACAAGGATGCCAAAATACTCAACCAGATCCCAGCCAATAGGATCCAACAGTACATTAAAAGGATTATCTGTCACAACCAGGTGGGATTTATTCCTGGGATGCAAAGGTGGTTCAACATTAACAAATCAATCAATGTGATAGAGCTCATTAATAAAAGAAAAGACAAGAACCATGTGGTCCTCTCAATTGATGCAGAAAAGGAATTTGACAAAACACAGCATCCTTTCCTGATTAAAACTCTCCAGAGTACAGGGATAGAGGGAACATACCTCAATACCATAAAAACCATTTATGAAGAGCCCACAGCAAATATCATTCTCAATGGGAAAAAGCTAAGAGCTTTCCCTTAAGATCAGGAATATGACAGGATGTCCACTCTGGCCACTACTGTTCAACATAGTACTGGAAGTCCTAGCATCAACAATCAGACAACAAAAAGAAATAAAAGGCATTCAAATGGGCAAAGAGGAAGTCAAACTCTCTCTCTTCACAGATGACATGATACTTTATGTGGAAAACCCAAAAGATTCCACCCCCCCAAATTACTAGAACTCATACAGCAATTCAGTAATGTGGCAGGATAAAAAATCAATGCACAGAAAAAGTTGCTTTCTTATACACTAACAATGAAACTGTAGAAAGAGAAATTAAAGAAGTGATTCCATTTACAATAGATTAAAAACGTTGAAATAAACCTAACCAAAGAGGTAAAGGATCTATACTCTAGGAACTATAAAACACTCATGAAATAAGTTGAAGAAGACACCAAAAAAGAGGAGATCAAAGAATAGCAGCAATTCTATGGACAGAAAAGCAACCACTTTCTGGAAGGTAGGATGTGTGGGCAAGTGAATACGAGGCAATATATGGGAAGATAGACCAGCGGGGTTGGGAGGAGGGTAGAGAACATCCAGCACCTGGCTACCAGCAAGTGAGAGAGCAATGGAGCACAAAATCAGAAGTTTAGACATCTGCTCCATGGAGGGATGTCACTCCAATGGCTAAGGAGGGGGTGGAGTGCAGCAGGAGACCAGGGAGACAGGAGTGACTGACTACTTTCCTCTGAGGGCTCACTGAAGGTGGGGGGGGGGGCAAGCTATCAGCTCCTATGAGGCCAGAAATTGGGAGGCTGCCATTTTCATTCTAGTTCTCCAAAGCTGTACAGAAAGCTTTCAGGGAACAAAAGCTACCAAAAGCAAACCCAAGCAGATTACTTAGCCTGGCCCCTGGCAAGGGCAGTGTAATTCCACCTCAGGCAAAGACATTTGAGAATCACTGCAAGAGGTGACTCCCCCTGAAGATAAGCAAGATCATTCCAACTTCGTATCAGTTCCTTTTTCAGAATCTTTTAAAACTTTTCATCTGTACAGTCATATTCCATCCCTTCATCATGTTTACCCTTATTTGTGTGTGTGTGTATGTGTGTGTATATATGTATTTTTTTCTTTCTTTCTTTCTTTAAAATTTTGGGAGGCAGTTTCCTCCAAAAGACAAATACACACAAAATCAAGTGTGTGGCTCTGTTCTATTCACCAGCCTAATCATAGATATCTATTTTCCTTTCTTCTCCCCTCGATTTTGGGTCATTTCTGATTTGGTTAATGTATGTTTTTCTGGGTTCATTGTTACCCATGTAGCTTTCTGTTCTCTCATTCATCGACTCTTCCCTGGCCAAATGACAAGGCAGAAAAACTCACCTCAAACAAAAACAAAAACAAAAACAAAAACAAGAGGCAGTACTCACTGCTAGGGACTTAATCAACACAGACATTAGTAAGTGTCAGAACTAGAGTTCAGAATGATAATTATAAAGATGCTAGCTGGGCTCAAAAAGAGCATGGAAGATACCAGAGATTCCCTTTCTGGAGATATAAAATCCCTTTCTGGAGAAATAAAAACTAAAATCTAACCAAGCTGAAGTCAAAAAAGCCATTAATGAGGTACAATAAAAAATGGAGGCTCTTACTGCTAGGATAAATAAAGAAGACAGAATTAGATATAGAAGACCAAATGATGGAGAAATAAAGAGCTTAGAAAAAGAGATAAACTACCACTGGATCACAAGGGGAGAATTCAAGAGATAAATGATACCATAAGATGAAATAATATTAGAATAATTAGTACTAGAAGAAGGAGAGAGAGGGGAAAAAGGTATATTGGAGTAAATTATAGCAGAGAACTTCCTTAATTTGGGGAAGGAAACAGATATCAAAATCCAAGAGGCAGAGAGAACCCCCCTCAAAATCAATAAAAAGAGGTCCACAACCTGTCATCTAATAGTAAAACTTACAGACAAAGAGAAAATCCAGAAAGCAGCTTGGGACAAGAGGTCTGTAACCTACAATGGTAGAAATATTAGACTGGCAGCAGACCTATCCACAGAGACCTGGCAGGCCAGAAAGGACTAGCATAATATATTCAGAGCACTAGATGAGAAAAATATGCAGCCAAGAATACTATATCCAGCTAGGCTGTCACTGAAAATAGAAAAAGAAATAAAAGCCTTCCAGGACAAACCAAAAAACAAAAGAATTTGAAAACGCCAAACCAGCCATATAGGAAATATTGAAAAGGAAATATTGAAAAGTAACAGGCCAGAAAGGAACAGAGACAATATACACTAACAGTCACATTACAGGCAATACAATGGCACTAAATTCATATCTTTCAATAGTTACCCTGAATGTAAATGGACTAAATGCCCCAATCAAAAGACACAGTGTATCAGAATGGATAAAAAAACAAAACCTATCGCTATGCTGTCTGCAAGAAACTCATTTTAGACCTAAAGACACCTCCAGATTTAAAGTGAAGGGATGGACAACAAATCACCATTAAAAGAAAGCTGGGGTGGCAATCCATTTATGAGATAAGTTAGATTTTAAGCCAAAGACTGTAATAAGAGACTAGGAAGGACACTGTATCATACTTAAAGGGTCTGTCCAAGAACAAGATCTAACAATTTTAAGTATCTATGCCCCTAACATGGGAGTAGCCAATTATATAAACCAGTAGCCAATTATATAAACCAATTAATAACAAAATCAACAATGGTACAATAATAGTAGGGGACTTTAACATCCCCCTCACTGAAATGGGCAGGTCATCTGAGCAAAAGATCAACAAGGAAATAAAGGCTCTAAAGGACACACTGGACCAGATAGACATCACAGATATATTCAGAACATCCCATCTCAAAACAACAAAATACACATTCTTCTCTAATGCACATGGAATATTCTCCAGAATAAATCACATCCTGGGTCACAAATCAGGTCTCAACTGGTACCAAAAGACTGGGATCATTCCCTGCATATATTCAGACCACAAGGCTCTGAATCTAGAACTCAATCACAAGAGGAAAGTTGGAAAGAACTCAAATACATGGAGGCTAAAGAGCATCCTACTAAAGAATGAATGGTTCAATGAGGAAATTAAGGAAGAATTGAAAAAAACTTATGGAAACAAAGGAAAATGAAAACACAACTGTTCAAAATCTTTGGGATCCAGCAAAGGTGGTCCTGAGAGGAAAGTATATAGCCAATACAAGCCTTTCTCAAGAAACAAGAAAGGTCTCAAGCACGCAACCTAACTCTACACCTAAAGGAGCTGGAGAAAGAACAACAAAGAAAGCCTAAGCCCCCCAGAAGAGAAATCATAAAGATCAGAGCAGAAATCAATGAAATAGAAACCAAAAGAACAGTAGAATAGATCAGTGAAACTAACAGCTGGTTCTTTGAAAGAACTAGTAAGAATGATAAACCCCTGGCCAGACTTATCAAAAAGAAAAGAGAAGGACCCAAATTAATAAAATCATGACTGAAAGAGGAGAGATCACAACCAACACCAAAGAAATACAGTTCAAAGAACATATTATGAGCAAATATATGCCAACAATTTAGACAGTCTTGAAGAAGTGGATGCATTCCTAGAGACATATAAACTACCAAAACTGAACCAGGAAGAAATAGAAAACTTGAACAGAGCCATAAGCACTGAGAAAATTGAAGCAATCATCAAAAATCTCCCAACAAACAAGAGCCCAGGGCCAGATAGCTTCCCAGGGGAATTCTACGAAACATTTAAAGAATTAAGAGTTATTATGAAACTGTTCCAAAAACTAGAAATGGAAGGAAAACTTCCAAACTCATTTTATGAGGCCAGCATTACCTTGATCCCAAAATCAGACAAAGACCCCATCAAAAAGGAGAATCATAGACCAATATCCTTGATCAACACAGATGCGAAAATTCTCTCCAAAATAGTAGCCAATAGGGTCCATTAGTTCATTAAAAGGATTGGTCACCACAATCAAGTGGGTTTTATTCCTGGGCTGTAAGGTTGGTTCAACAACCACAAATCAATCAGTGTGATACAATACATTAATCAAAGAAAGAACAAGAACCACACGATGCTCTCAACAGATGCTGAAAAAGCATTTGACAAAGTACAGCATCCTTTGTTGATCAAAACTCTTCACAATGTAGGGACAAAAGTTACATACCTCAATATCATCAAAGCCATCTGTGAAAAACCCACAGTGAATATCATTCTCAATGGGGAAAAACTGAGAGATTTTCCCCTAAGGTCAGGAACACAGGCAGTGCTGTCCAGTATCAGCACTGCTATTCAACATAGTACTATAAATCCTAGCCTCAGCAATCAGACAACAAAAAGAAATAAAAGACATCCAAATCAGCAAAGAAGAAGTCAAACTCTCACTTTTGTAGATGATATGATACTTATACGAAAAACCCAAAAGGCTCCACTCCAAAACTGCTAGAACTCATATAGGAATTCAGTAAAGTGTCAGGATATAAAATCAATGCACAGAAATCAGCTGCATTTCTATACACCAATAACAAGACAGAAGAAAGAGAAATTAAGGAGTTGATCCCATTTTATAATTGCACCCAAAACCATAAGATACCTACGAATAAACCTAACCAAAGAGGCAAATAATCTGTACTCAAAAAACTATAGAGTACTCATGAAAGAAATTGAGGAAGACACAAAGAAATGGAAAAACATTCCATGCTCATGGATTGGAAAAGCAAATATTGTGAAAACGTCTGTGCTACCTAAAGCAATCAATACATTCAATGCAATCCCTATGAAAATACCATCAACTTTTTTCAAAGAAATAGAACAAATAATCTTTAATTTATATGGAACAAGAAAAGACCCCGAACAGCCAGAGGAATGTTGAAAAAGAAAAGCAAAGTTGGTAGCATCACAATTCCAGACTTTAAGCTCTTTTACAAAGTTGTAATCATCAAGACAGTATGGTACTGACACAAAAACAGAGACATACATCAATGAAGCAGAATAGAGAGCCCAGAAATGGACCCTCAACTCTATGGTCAACTAATCCTCCACAAAGCAGGAAAGAATGTTCAATGGAAAAAAGATAATCTCTTCAACAAATGATGTTGGGAAAATTGGACATCTACATGCAGAAGAATGAAACTGGATCACTTCCTTACACCTTATACAAAAATAGACTCAAAATTGATGAAAGACCTCAATGTGAGAAAGGAATCCATCAAAATCCTTAAAGAGAACACAGGCAGCAAACTCTTCGACCTAAGCCACAGCAACTGCTTCCAAGAAACATTGCCAAAGGCAAGGGAAGCAAGGGCAAAAATGAACTATTGGGACTTCATTTAAAAAAAAAAAAAAAAAAGCTTTTACCCAGATAAGGAAAGAGTCAGCAAAACCAAAAGGCAATGAACAGAATGGGAGAAGATATTTGTAAATGACACATCAGATAAAATCTATAAAGATTATCTAACTTATCTAACTGAACACCCAATGAACAAATAATCCTGTGAAAGAATGGGCAAAAGGGCATGAACAGACATTTCTGCAAAGAAGACATCCAGATGGCCAATAGACATGAAAAAGTGCTCCACATCACTTGGTATCAGGGAAATACAAATCAAAACCACAGTGAGATACCACCTCATGCCAATCAGAATGGCTAAAATTAGCAATTAGGAAATGACAGGTGTTGACGAGGATATGGAGAAAGGGAAACTCTCCTACACTGCTAGTGGGAGTGTGAGCTGGTGCAGCCATGCTGGAAAACAGTATGGAGGTTCCTCAAAAAGTTGAAAATAGAGCTACCCTATGACCCAGCAAATGTACTACCGGGTATTTATCCTAAAGATACAAATATAGTGATCCAAAGGAGCATGGCACCCAAATGTTTATAGCACCAATGTCCGCAATAGCCAAACTATGAAAAGAACCTAGATGTCCATCAATAGATGAGTGGATAAAGAAGATAAAATACACACACACACACACACACACATATATACATATATACATACATACATACAGTGGAATACTATGCAGCCATCAAAACCCCCGAAATCCTGCCATTTGCAATGACATGGATGGAAATAAGAGTATTATGCTAAGTGAAATAAGTCAATTAGAGAGACAATTATCATATGTTCTCAGTGATAAGAAGAATTTGAGAAACATAGAAGTGAGGGAAAAATGAAACAAGATGAAACCACAGAGGGAGACAAACCGTAAGAGCCTCTTAATCTCAGCAAACAAACTAAGGGTTGTTGGAGGGGGTATGAGGGATGGGATGGCTGGGTGATGGACATTGGAGAGGGTATATGCTATGGTGAGTGCTATGAATTGTGTAAGAGTGATGAATCAGACCTCCATCCCTGAAACAAATAATACATTATAAGTTAATTAAAAAAATGATCTCATTCATATGTGGAATTTAAGAAGCAAAACAAAGGAAGGAAAATGAGATAAAACAAAAAAACTCTTAGAGAACAAAGTGATGCTTATCATAGGGGAGGTAAGGGGTGAAATAGATTATGGGGATTAAGAGTATAGTCATCATGATGAGCACTGAGCAATGCATAGAATTACTGAATCACTGTATTGTATACCTGAAACTAATATAACACTGTAGGTTAACTGAAATTACAATAAAATAAAAAAGTTTAATAAACAAAAGTAAATAAGCAAGAATATCATATCAACTTATTTGATAAAGCAGCAGCAGGGTTTCAGAGGGTTAACTCCAATTTCAAAAGATGTGCTCCTATGGGTAATTTGTGGTTAAACAGCATCATACAATGCAGAGAAATTGCTTATGAGAGGAGGAGGTGACTGATACAGGAAACATAATGTCTCATTTTGTCTCATTGTCTTCTATAAATGCATGAAACAACCTAATTTTGTCTTATTGTCTTAACTATTGTCTCATTTAAAAAATTGCCACAACCACCTCAGCCTTTTGCAACCACCAGCCTGATCAGTCAGTAGCCATAAACATCATGCAAAACTCTTCATCAGCAGAAAGATTAGGACTCACTGAAAGCTCAGATGATGGTTAATGTTTTTTAGCAATAAAATACCTTAAATTAATGTATATACATTTTTTCCTTATACAAAATGCTACTACACATCTAATAGACTACAGTACAGTACAAACATAACTTCTATATGCACTGGGAGAACAAATATAGCTTTATTGCAACAGTTATCTTATTGCTATTGTCTGTAACCAAACCTGAACTATCACTGAGGCATACCTGTATTTCATTTTTTTTTAAGATTTTATTTATTTATTTGTCAGAGAGAGAGAGAGAGAGAGAGCAAGCACAGGAAGACAGAATGGCAGGCAGAGGCAGAGGGAGAAGCAGGCTCCCTGATGAGCAAGGAGCCCGATGTGGGACTCGATCCCAGGACGCTGGGATCATGACCCGAGCCGAAGGCAGCTGCTTAACCAACTGAGCCACCCAGGCGTCCCACTTGTATTTCATTTTATCTGGGGTTATAATTTAAGACTGTATTTTGTTGGTTGAATTCATTTTGCTTTGTCAATTGAAAGCTCTTTCAGTTGGCTTCTGTGTCCCTTTGACATATCCTAAATCAATGTGGTTTTCTAGTCTTTGAACACTTCCTTTGGGCACTTTTTGGCACTACAAAATACTCTAGGCATCTTGTGTATTTTCTGCCTCAGTTCTAAAATCAACCATTTCTCCAAGGAACCCTATTAATTCTACTGGAGAGTGGTATTTGTAATGGAGATCAGGGTACTAGATATGCTCATTGCTCTCAGGTGACTGAGCAAGGAAATATTATACTAACATGTGAATATACATAGCTCTACAAATATTTCTATATGTAATGGTATGTGTTTATATTAAACTGAGCATTAGTTCAAACTGATGTCTCCAACTCTAATCCATCACCACAAGGGTAATTCTAGTCTCTCTCTTGCTTATCTGTAAGTATTTCAGTGATAAATCTGGCTCCCACCATCTCCCTTCCATTTAAACTTTCAGTCCCAGTTTAGGTGTATAACAATATGAGATTTATTTACTCATAACCCAGGTGAGGCACAACTTCATCAACTAGAGTGCAATCACTAAGTGTGGTTCCTTTTGGTTTTAGATTTACAGACTCAACTCATTTCCTAAGTTACTTAGATTAGTGCCTTTTTGCATCACTCTTTTCAGTGAGGTTGTTTCATGCATTTATAGAAGAGTTGGAGTCTCTTGTCAAAATCTGCTTTCTTTTCTGGGATCTTTAAACATCCTAAATGATTCTTTTTAATTTACATATTTTACGGTTCACTGTTTCATGCTGTAAAGTTCAATGGGTTTTGACACATGCATAATGTCATGTATCCATAATTACAGTATCATGAAGAACATTTTTGCTGCACTAAAAAATCCTTTATTTCAACTCTGTGTTTCCAGTCTGTCCTCTCCTCCTATAACACCAGCAACCACTGATCTATCTCTATAGTTCTGCCTTTTCCAGAATGTCATGTAATTGGATTCATATAGTATGTGTCCTTTTCATGTGGTTTCTTTTACTTAGCAATATGCATTTAAGGTTCCTCCTTGTCTTTTTGTGGTTTAATAGCTCATCGCTTTTTATCACTAAATACTATTCCACTGTATGAATGTACCACAGTTTACCCATTTACCTATTGATGAATATTTTGTATGCTTAGATTTATTGGTAATTATGAATAAAGCTACTTTAAATATTCAATACCTTGGATTGTGATTGTATTCTACTTTGGAAAAAAAAAATAACCAACTATCTTTCCAAATGGCTGTACCATTTTGCATTCCCACCAGCAACAAATGAGAGTTCCTATCATTCCAGATATTTATCAACATTCATATTGACATTTTAAAAAAATTTTAACCATTCTAATAGATGTGTAGTGGTATTTCATTCTTGATTTAATCTCTTCACTTAAAAAAAAAAGATTTTATTTATTTATTTGACAGAGATCACAAGTAGGCAGAGAGGCAGGCAAAGAGAGGAAGGGAAGCAGGCTCCCCGCTGAGCAGAGAGCCCAATGCAGGGCTCGATTCCAGAACCCTGGGACCATGATCTGAGCTGAAGACAGAAGCTTAACCCACTGAGCCACCCAGGCACCCCTAATCTGTTCACATTTTTATGTCCTTCACATCAAACTTATTCACTTGCCAAGTCATATGTCCAAGGCCTTCAAAGCCAAATTCAAAGCCATTTATTCCATAAACATTCAAAACATTCACCTTCTCTTAAATTTCTAACATCCTTTCTCATTAAAATAATTCCTTAATATTTGAAAGAGCCCGTGAGATCTTCAAAAATATCACTATATCACCTTTCACATAAAAGTCAGAATTTCAGAATTAATATATTTTTCAATACTTGAGATGCTTACTAGTAGATGTATAAATGTCAGTGAATAGAAAGCAATGAAGATGCGTGCAGGTATTGGGAAGGTAGCTTGGTTCATTTGCCAGTGATGTGATTCACTCCATCTACCAGTTTTAACCCATAGGGAATTCAATCATCTCAAAATTCCATGATGCCATGTGTCACTGCAGTAACTTTTGGATTGTTGAAATCATGAATATTAACTCTGTGAATGCAGAGTCTACAGAACCTTCCCCAGGCCCGTTCTTTTTTTTTTTTTTTTTTTTTTAATCATAGTAGGTTTTGGTCATGCTCTATTTTCATTCTAGGTTGTAAGGACTTGAGGATAAACTATGTCTTTAATTAGTTTTAAATTCAGTAAATATCAAATTAATAAATAGTTCTATAGAACTTAAAAAGGCAAAGAGCAATCTGCAGTTTCAGGAATTCCCTCAGATTTCAAAGAAGCCTGGAAGAGAAAAACAAAGCTAAACAGACTACAAATTCAGGCACCTTGTAAAGAAAACAGCAACTGCGTTAATACCAAGGCTCACAGGAAGGACCTGTGTTCCCTTTGTCCTATAAAGGCTGTGGATATAGAGTGGGTGATGGTGCCTAAGTGATCAGCTTGCTTGTTACCATGGCAATTCAGCCACCCTTGCTACAGTAAGTCTCCTAGCTCTGTCCCTGTGGACTGAAACAGTCCACCTGTTCTTTGTTTTTACCTGGCATGTTGCCTTGTAAACACAAGGCAGGGTTGGGAACTTTTGTTTATGCTCTGACTAATCAAGTACCAGAATACAGGTAAGCACAGAAGGATGACTTGGGGAAAGAGAGACTGATAACCTCCCCAAGTCTTCTGATGTTATCTCTGCCATTTAGCTAGGGATTCCACAGCTCGTTTCTTTGAAGGAGCAAGGCATTTGCAAGGGAAGAGTTTTTAAGGAATTCCTCCTCTGTCCCCAAAATGTGGCTTTATCTTGTGTTTCCACAAGACAAATCCAGAGCACATGTGATCTCACAGGCCCAGGAGAGTACTTAGCAGGAGGTTGGTGCTCAGTAAAGAGAGGCACTGAGTCAGTGAATTCAGTGTTCCTAGAGGTTGCTGATGCTTTGCACATTCAGGACTGGTTTTCGGGACAAGAGTAAAAGTGAAACAGGCCTCAGGGGGCAGTTGAGGGGCTGGCAAGTCATCTATAGTTATCAGAGAGATGCCATTTATTTTCCTACTTAACAGTATTTTCTTTAACATCTATTGCATGTGGGGCACTGGGGACAGAATAAAAATCAAGATATGTCCTGTTCTTCATAAATTAAGTAGATGCTTAAATTCTACTTGCTAGCTATTAATTTAGATTACTTTATTATGAGTTGCCTTTAGAAGCCATCTATTATAATTCAGAGATTTCCTGGAAATAATTATTAACACTATTATCAATAATTCTAATGACATAATCTCTATATTTATAGTACCTTATGGCTTCCATGAAATTCACTATCTCTTAAAGCAACCCTATGAAGTAGGTCAGACTGGACTTTGCAGTTGAGGAAAGAAGGCTCAGAAAGAGTACCAAACTTGTACATTCAGAACAACAATATTTCAAGGTGTTGTCTGAGGACCTACAACAGATCTGAGAGCTATTAGATCACAATTAGTAGGGATAGGATCAGGAAATTTCATTTTTTGATAGTGCCAACTCTCCACTAACTAACCATTTCTATATACCTTCATTTATTCAGGATCTTAACTCAGGTCTCCTAAATATTTTATTCATATATATGAATTTTTTTTTTTAACCACATTATGGGGACTGTGTGAAATGGGAGAATCACTGCTTCTTGGTGACCTGAGGCAGTCTTGAGTTTTTTGTGTGTCCTCAGTCCTTCCTTTGCTAAATATTTCTGTGGAAACAGAAAGGAGGGCTTTGGAATGTGGATTCAGTTTTCTTATCAACTACCTTTCTCCTCAAAGGCTGACCCCTCAAAGCACAGACTTGCAGTGAAGTGCTTGGATCACCAAGAGCATTTTGTGACAGTCCCTCATGTTTTCTCTTTTTGGCAGCTTATCAGCCTAGCAAATGGAATGTGGCAGGAACCCCACTCTTCAGTTAAGGCTTACATGTCACCAGAGCATGCAGAGGAGGAAAAGGAAGAGACCAGAATGGAGGCAGCTAGAATAAAGGAGCTTGAACAAGAAGACCAGCCACCCTTCTGAAGTCAGTGGCCTCCCATGGTTTCAAGCATGATGCCTCCATGCCGTGGTACACGTCTATTCCCAAGGCCCTGTTTCCTGATTTGCATGTATTGCTCTTCATCAATTTAAAAATTATTTTGTGGTATTTACTCTGCTATGGATTATGGCTGAAATACACAGACAAGGTCCTTGTCCTAGCAATACAGTACACAAATGAGCAGGGACTACAGGTTTAAAACAAGTAATTAAAAGAGCAGTGTAGGTTTCCATGGAGAAGTTAACAAACATAGTCGGATGTCATATAGCAAGAAAAGTTAACATCATCCAGGGCTTCACAGAGTGTGGTCTGAAAGCTACCTGGTCAGTAACCCTTGGGGATCTTTTTTAGTTAAAAAAAAAAAAAAAATGCTTGGATCCACTTCCAGATACTCTGAGGGTGGGTTTTTGAAGAAGAAGTAGATATTCTTAACAAACTCTTTAGATCATACTTTTGCATACTGAAGTTGGGAATTATTGGTGTGTGTGTGTGTATGTGTGTGGTGACAGTAGGAGAGAGGGTAGCAAGAAAGGCCGCCATGAAGAAATAGTATGTGTGCAAGATGAAGGCCAAAGACTTAGGCTTAAAGTAAGGATACTTGTGCAAGAGTTTCCTGGTAGAATAACAGCGTATGTAAAATTCTAAAGCCAGTGGAAGAAGGTAAACAGTCCTCTTGCTGGAGAATAAGGAAAAAGCTAGAGGGGCAGATATAAGAGCAGAACCTCAGATGCAAGGGCATGCCACTATTGTTAAGGATTTTAGATTTTATCTTAAGCCACTGAAGGGTTTAGGCAAAGGAAGGAGTGTAGTCAAGTTTTCATTGAAAAATAAAAAGGTAGTGTGAATGGCTTGGGGTCTTTAGAGAGGATGTGAGGCTATAAGGAGAAAGCTGTGATGATAACTGGGTAAGAAATAATGCTACCTTGAATTAGGGTCAGTGGCAATGAGAAGGGGAAAAAATGGATCCCACAGACACTAAGTGCCAGCATGTCCATGTTATCTCACCCGCCAGTTTCGAGGACATCAATTGGATTGAGCTGCTGCTGCAATGATAGAAACATGCTCTTTCAGAAGACATTTGCCACCTGTGCTCTTTGTGGCAAAGGGTATGCTTTGGTCTGGATAGGAGAAGGCTGACTGGGTTAAGTTCAGAAGACTTTTGGTTTGTTCCAGACTCTGCCACTATCTTTGCCCCAATCTAAGGCTCAAGTATCCCATATTTAAATGATACCCTTTTTGTATGTTCCTATTGTATTTTCCTCCACAGCACTTATCACAACTTACACTTAAGTGAGAAATGCCTTCAGTTATTTGTTAAATATCTGTCTCCTTCCTTAAACTGTAAGTTCTGATGGCTAATAGGTCTGGTTCATTGCTATTTCCAGCTCTGAGAGTAACAGTCACTGAGAATCCATGAAAGAGCTAGGATTCCAACCCTCATAGGATTCACTCCTTGGAATATGGGTAGATGAATGGATACTTAGGAGGTCAAAGTGGCAGAATCCAGAGGCTGTTTAGATGTGGAACGTAGAGATCTATAGGAAGGAAAAGTCTAGAAATGTTCCTGTGTTTCTACCTTGGGTACCATTGACTGAGGTAAAGTATATATATATCTATATGTAGATATATCTATATATATCTATAGAAGAGACACAGATCTTAAATATAAGACAAGTTTAATTTGGAGCTCCTAAACTCTAATGCAATACATGCAAGTAGATGTCTACTGGGCTACATGGTTTTGAGGTTTTTGTAAGAGGTGGGAGTCAGAGGTGTTGCATGTACTTTGGGAAAGTAACATACAATTTTTTCTTATTTTAAATAACAGGACATATGGATGAATAAAATCCAATTTATAATAGCTGTTATCTATTGCTAAGTGCTGCCTCAGTTCTCAGTGCTTTGACTTATTTAATCTTCATACCAATTCTATGATGTAGATACTCTAGGGATTCCCATTTTGCAGATGAGGACATGGGACATAGAAAATCAAGTACTTCACTAAGGTTACACGGGCAGTAGATGGAGGAGACTATATTCCAACTTCAGCAGCAGGATCCACTACCTTTGCACTTAACTCTTATGCACCTGTTCTCATAGCAGCCAGGCCATCTTCCATCCAATGTCACATCATAACAACTATTTACCCCCTATATCTCTGCAGAGCCTATGAAGATTTAGGCTAGAGGTTTTGCCTTATTAGTCTTTCATTCATTATTTTACAGAAGAAGAAACTGAGGCACAGAGTGGTAAAATAACTTCCCTAAGGTCACATAGGGAAGTAGGTGAGCTAGTATGTGAACTTAGCTCTACTTCCAGGACTAATACATTTAATTGGTACATAACCATACAAAGCCATACTTTTGGATGCAACTTTTTGATTACTAGATGGGGGAAAAGGAAGGGTGAGCATTGATCTGTGAAGGAAGTAAAGTAAAATCTAGTCTAGGAATTGCCATTAAGTTTGTGATGTCAAAGAAATATCATGTGGCTCTTCTGATCTTTATGGGAAAGTATTTAGTTAATGCATCAAGCTCTAGGGCTTGAAATTTTTAAATAAATTATTATACTGGGAGGAAAAAAAAATTGAACCTCTTTAAAAATCACCAAAGCCAACTTTAAAAGGCCAAATTGTAAATGTTGTTAAACAGAAACTGCTTTAAATACAAAATCCCACTTGTCCCTCACAGTCTATGAAGTGCCATTGGCATTAATTATACATTGGTTAAAAACAAGGCAACAGGCCCAAAATGGAGTCACTTTTAATGAGCCCCATGTCACCAAACTGAGATTTAGTGACTTAATTACAGTTTTAGTTTTTCCAGAAATACTATTCTGAACAAGTCAACCAGGAATAGTCTGATCAGAATTAGATAATCTGCCTGAAAGACCCCTACCATTTCCTAAAGGAAACTAACCTTGCAATAATGAATTCACTCTTTTTGTTTAGTGTAATTTCCTATTCCTTCTCCCTCCTGCCTATAAAAGTCCTCCATTTTGTACAGCTCATTGGAGTTCCTTCCTGTCTGCTAGAGCAGATGCTCCCTGATTCATGAATCATTGAATAAAACCCATAAGATATTTTAAATGTACTCAGTTGTATTGTTGTTGTTTTTTTTAACACCATCCTGCCTCCATCATTTTACAGAGAAGAGAATTGAACCTTACGTAAACTAAATAAACTTCTCAAGGACACAGCTTGTAAAGGACAGTGTAACTTTAAATCCAGGTTTATCTTATGCCCAAGTTTAAACTCTCAAGTACCGTATATTATTTCTCTTTTACTTATTGTAGAAACGATTCTGCTAAAAATGGGGTTTAATCAAGAAACAACTAGAGAGGTAAATTTACCCTAGAATATGGAAAGAGCAGTGAATTATGTATGTACCATGAGGAAAGCATCTTTGTCTTGAAACTGGGTTATTCACAACTTTTCAATTGCTCTATCCAAGCTTTCCAGTCTGCTGATGATGGTGCTGAAAAATACTACATACGGTATGTCTACTGTATTGACTATGTATTGGGGAGAAGTACAAAATTAACCATTTTACTGTTGTTAGGACATCAGGGTGAAAACAGGTGCTAGGAAATGAGCAATACTGTGGTTGCCCATCCAAACGTTTATTGAAATATATCTTTTCATCTGGACTCACTGAAAGATCTTCCCTCCCATTCCTTCCCTAGATTTGTTTTTAATTTTGGGTTCTTATATTTTAAAATAATCTATTGTATCTCCTCAATTTTAGCATGTGGCTGGCAGAGTCTTTAGTTGGAATAAACAGAATGAACAAATGAAAAGGAAAGGCTGGTAAAGAATAAGAAAGGTGCTACAGATGAAATTAGAGATGGCGTCATTCCTGGTTCCCTAATGGCTTTTGTTGCCTAGGGTTGTCAGTTGGTTCCTAGGGCATTTGCTCTTCGAAAATGCTAAAGTCCCTGAAGCATCTAGGGGTGATCATTCATAACCTAGTATGGATTAGTTTATGCAGGTTGCTCCTAACTTCTCCGTAATTTTAAGGCCAGTTCCTGAATTAGGGCATCTGAAAGAACTACCTGATCCAATTCTTCACAATAGAGCTGTTTCTGAGGCTAGGAGAGGGTAATGGCTTGACCAGGAGTCCACAGATGGTCTCATAATCAGCTTCAGAACCCAGGTAGGACATATCTCAGTACAAGGCTCTTTCCTTTGACACTTTGCTGCCATGGATATGTTTTATTGAGATGATGTTACAGGCATAGGATTATGTATAGTTAACAGTGGCATGTGGATGGGGCACCTGGGTGGCTCAGTGGGTTAAAGCCTCTGCCTTCGGCTCAGGTCATGATCCCAGAGTCCTGGGATTGAGCCCCGCATCAGGCTCTCTGCTCGGCAGGGAGCCTGCTTCCTTCCTCTCTCTGCCTGCCTTTCTGTCTACTTGTGATCTCCATCTCTCAAATAAATAAATAAAATCTTTAAAAGCAAAAAAAAAAAAACAAAAAAACAGTGGCATATGGAGAAAAATAGAGAGCTCCTCCCCTCTCTAGCTTTGGGGACCCGGGAACATTTCTCATCTTCCCTAAGTCCCCGTTTGTTCTTCTGTAAAATGGAGATAAATATTATCTATCTTACTGTGGTGTTATGAAAATTAGATAGAATTGTACATACAATGTTCTTAGTGGAATGCCTGGTATCCAGTACCTAGTTAATACAGTATGCAAACACTTCAAAACTGACCACAATTAAATTATTCAAACCTCAGAATGGTGTATTACAATATAGGTAGATTAAAATCTTAGATGAAGATTTTGATTAAAATATGATTTTTCACTTTTTTCCTGGGTCTACTTCTTACTTTAGAAGTGGTTGACAAATGCCATTACAGAATGCAAAGGATTTATACAGTGAACAGTACCCATCTTTGATGTTCCTTCTCAACATCTCCCCAAGTGTAACAGACAGGGGAAAAAAAAAAAAAAGATTTGTACAACTGGTAATTTTTTGAGGTAGATGTTTGAGCTAATGTGGAAGGGCTGACCATTTTAATTAATCCCTGTGAATTTCTAGTTTACATGAAGCAGCTTTGGTTTCACTAATTAAATCTCAGGATTGTCAGGTTATTAAGGTCTTACACTAAAGATCAGAGGGAATATTTGAAATGGAAATTAAACTGGAATATCTTAAAATGTTGGAGGGACATTATGATCAGTGAAAACAACTGTAGCTGAAGACATGATTTCTCCAGGAGATTTAGAACTCTGTTATTTGTCAAATTTTTGAGCATTAGATAAGCAACAGATAAAATTTTAGCAAGATTTTTTAATACAACATTCAGTGAGATTAAATGAGAACAATTGCTTTTAGAGACCTCAGTCATGAGACAAATGTAAAATAAGAAAAACCTCTTAGTTTCATTTGTGAAGACTGGACCCAGTCGCTACAGAGAAATTTTTATCAGATACAGTTGTTTTTAATTAAGGGATTTATAATGTTTCAGATTAAGATTATGTTACTTAGAAAAGCCCTGAACATATATTTAAGAAGTTAAAGTGGATTTCTGGCTTCCACTCAGGATGGCAAAAAGTACAAAGTGTTGCTCTCACCTGAACAATAAGAAAAAGTGACAATTTATGAAAGCCTAATTTTCATGAACTGATCAGAAAACTAAGGATTCAGGGCAACAAAATGGTCTGAAATCTAAGGAAAGACAAGCTCCTCTAAGGAGAAGTATGCACTGGCTTTCCTAGGGGAAAGCACAGGGAGAAGATGGGAGCCATCATGTAAGTTGTGAGATCTGAGCTAAAATTTCTAATTAATTGCTAGGACTAAATTGACTATCATTAGAATTTAGAAATCCCTAGAATGCAGACACAGAGGAAATTTTCAGCTATTTACAGACTTTTCTTTATGGCACTTCTTAGGGTACTTAGGGGAAGGGATTAAAGAAAGCCTCCCATGGGCTGTAGGCCTGAAGGAAGAGAGAGGCCATCTCCTCTATGATAAAACCTTCCCTGAAACTTCTGTCCTAAGGGGAAAAAGCCTTAAACCACCAGGCAAAGTGTAGCAAAACACTCAGTAGACCCATTATGGCTGAAGGAAGACAATGGGGAGGCGGGGAGCTCTACTTGAGGCAGGGCAAAAAAACTATCCAGGCCCAGACTGCTGCAGGGGTAGGAGCAAGCAAGTTCACTGAGAAGGGCACACTTTAAGCATGTAGGGACTTAGCACATGTCTAAGAACAACAGAATCCCACCTCTGAATCCTCCCACCAAGCCATACAACAGCCAACTAACAAGAGTGTGCTTTTGGGAAAGGGGAAAAAACCTGGAGATCTACTCTCTGAGGTTAAATTCACAGAGAATATCTAAAGCTGAAACTATAATAGGAATATTTGGAAAAATTTTATGACAAGTTAAACCCTACCCTGAATACAAGGTAGGGCTGTAGAAATATGAAGGAGATGATGTAATATATACAGAGTAATTGTAGCAACAACAAAACTCAAAAGCACCTCAACTCCTAACAAGAGTGAAAAAATATCAAAAGTCTAGCAATAAAAAGAAGTATATTTGTTTGGGGGCATAAATACTATTTTCTTCAGTTTATTCTGTTCTGTAGATGATTTCCAAGGCACCAAAAAAGGAAAGGAAAAAAATGCACTATCAAGACACAATCAATAAAACCAAACTCAAATGAGTACCAAATGTTGAAACTATCAGGAAATATAAAATAACTAAAATTAACAGGTTTAGGGATCTAGTAGAAAAATTGGACAACAAATACAAACACATCAAGATTTTTAGCAGCCAGATGGAAACCCTAAGAAAGAAAAAAAAATATATGAGGATTCCAGTTCTAGATGGCAATATAGGAAGATCTTAAACTCACCTCCTCCCAAGAACATACTGAATCTACAGCTACATATGGAACCTTTTCCTCTGAGGGGGGAAAATCTGAAAACTATCTAAGCAACTCCTACACATTGGGTAAATAAGAAAAAAACCCACATCAAGGTGGGAGGGAGAGGCTAAGACAGTCTTGCCATAAACCTCACTCTCGGCATGGAGATCCATCCCAAAGGAGGGAACTCAAACTTTAGAGCTTCTCCCTGAGGAGCAAAGGATTTCAACCCCATATCAGGCACTGTACCTTGGAGATGAGCTCCCAAAACATCTGGCTTTGAAGACCAGGGGAGCTCATATATCCACAAAACCCAAGTGGTGTAGCAAACATGGCAACAGCCCTCCAAGGGCTCACATGTGGACTCATTCTCCACAGGAGCCTGAGCAGAGGCAGCCAATGGAGAGGTGCCCAGACCTAATATGAAAGCGGCTTATTTACTTATTTTAAAGTATTGACTTGGGAGGGGGGCAGCATCTAACTAAACACACAGCTAAGGGCCCACTGTAATCCTTTCCAGAGATCTCAGGTGGCGGACACCATCTTTGCATTTTCTGCTGCTCTCCAGAGAGCCAGCAACTCCCGAAGGAACTTTTATACATCTGATGCCCCAGTCTTTTTGTGTCTGCTTCCCAGGAGACACCCCATGGCTGCCTGGATTTGGTGGCCAATGGGCTTGCATTTCTGTGTCTCAGGACAGTAACAGAGAGACAGTTCTCTGCCATTTACCACCTGCGGGGTCCTAGACGGACAGTAGGCTAAAACACACTGTTAGTCTTTCTGTGAACAACGTCTATTTTCTTGTCCTGAAATTACACCTGAGGGGGCAGTTTTCTGGTCTGGCACACATCTAGGTGCCTACTGAAATGCACCCCAGGGATGAAGGCCAGTGACACTATGTTTGTGCTGTCTTTCTGCCTTGCTACAGCTCACTGGTATCTCCCAGAAAGGAATTTACACCTTGTGTGGTGTCCAACTTTTGTTGCTTCCACCAAGGGACATCACTGGATTACCTGGCTCTGGCGACCAATGGGGTTTATGCTCACGGGTCCCTAAGGACTGTTACCAATGGAGAAACAGTTCTTAAGTGGCTACCACCTCCTGGGCACTCAAAGAGGAAAAGGCCCAGTCTTTCTGTGTTTAGCTTATCTTTATAGTTACAGAGTGAAGGACAGGTTTCCAAATAAATACACATCTAAGGGGCTACTGTAATTTTCTCCAGAAACTCCAGAGAGTGGGTACTATCTTTGCACCTTCCTTCTGCTGCACTCCAGGGTGAAGTATCTCCCAGGGGGAAGCTTGTACACATGTCTGGTGATCTGGTTTTTATGGCTGCTACCCAGGGGATGCCCCTTATCACTTAGCTCTGTTGGTCAGCAGGGCTTGTATTGCTGGGTCCCATGGGGCTGTAACCAAGAGAGAGACAGTTCTAGGTCAGGTGTCACCCCCAAGACACTGCACAGAAAGCATATGAACTCCCTTTTCATTTTTGTATGAAAGAAGCTTATCTGCTTGTCCTGGAGCTTAGGCCTGAGGGGGAGGCTTCTGAGGGGGAGGCTGATTGATTCTGTTCTCCTGGAAAGGGGATTGTACACGAGCCTGGTACCAGAGTTTTTGGCTAATGATTCTAGAGTGTCAGGCTCTTGTGGCCAGCAGGATTTATGGTAGTGGTCACACAGGACTATATGTATTAGAATATTTATCACTACTGTGTAACTTTCCAAACAAGAACAATTTCAAACAACCTAACTTTATACCTAAAGGAACTAAAAGAAGAAGAACAAATGAAACCCTACTAACATCATTAGTAGAAGGAAGGAAATAACAAAGATCAGAGGGGAAATAAATGAAACAGAGACTAAAAAGACAATAGAAAATAGCAATGAAACTATCTTTTTAAAGAGCCAGGTCTTAAACAAAATTGATATTTCTTTAGTGAGACTCACCAAGGGTAAAAGAGATAGGACTCAACACCAGAAATGAAAGAGTAGATTACAATTGATATCACAGAAATGCAAAGGATCAAAAAGACTACAATGAATAATTGCATGTCAATAAATTTTACAATCTAGAAGAAATGGGTAAGTTTCGAGAAACATAAACAATGAAAATCAGAACAAACTGATAACTGGTAAGGAGATTAAATCAATAATTGAAAACCTCCTAGCAAACAAATCCCATGACCAGACTGCTTCACTGGTAAATTCTAGCAAACATTCAAAGAAGAAATATTACCAATTCTCTCAAACTCTACAAAAAAATAGAAAAGGAGTAAATACTTCCAAACTTTTTTCTATGAGGCCAGCATTACCATGCTAATAAAAATGGACAAGGATACCATTAGAGAATTATAAGTCAATATTCCTGGTAAACTTAGAAACACAATGTTTACCAAAATATTAGCAAACCAAATTCAACTGTACATTACAAGTACCACACATTGATCAAGCAAGATTAATTCCAGGGATGCAAAGATGGTTCAGCATCTGCAAATCAATCAACATGATATATCACATTAACAAAACCAAGGACAAAATGATCTCAATCAATAGAGAAGAAGAGTTTCACAGAATTCAACATTATTTATGATAAAAACTCTTTATGATAAAAAAAATTAGTAAGAGAGGGAATGTACCTCAACATAATAAAAGTCATACATGACAAGCCCATAGCTAACATCATTCATTTATGAAAATCTGGAAGCTTGTCCTATAAGATCAAGAACAAAGCAAGAATTCCACTCTCCTCACTTTGACTCAGTATAATATTGGCAGTTCTAACCAGAACAATCAGGTACAAAGAGGCATCCAAATTGAAAAGGAAAAAGTAAAATAGTCATTATTTGCAGATGACATATTATAGGAAGAAAACTCTAAAGACTCCACTGCTCCCCCAAAATGTAACTAATCAATAAATTCAGTAAAGTTACATGATATAAATATAAACATATCTGTTGTATTTCTGTACACCAGTAACAATCTAACAGAGAGAGAAATTCAGAGGAAAATATCACAATTGCATCAAAAAATAAATAACATATCTGGGAATAAATTTAACCAAAGAGGTAAAACACCTATACATCTAAAAATATAAGGTATTAATTAAAAATACTGAAGAAGGGGCGCCTGGGTGGCTCAGTGGGTTAAGCCTCTGCCTTCGGCTCAGGTCATGATCTCAGGGTCCTGGGATCGAGCCCTGCATCAGGCTCTCTGCTCAGCGGAGAGCCTGCTTCCCCCTCTCTCTCTGCCTGCCTCTCCACCTACTTGTGATCTCTCTCTCTACCAAATTAAAAAAAACAATCTAAAAACACTGAAGAAGACACAAATAAGGGAAAGATATTCTATGATGGATTTGAGGAATACTAATAAATGTCCATACTACCCAAGGTAAATTACAGATTCCATGCAATTCCTATCAAAATTCCAATGGAATTTTTCACAGATATAGAACAAACAATCCTAAAATTTACATGGAATCTTAAAAGACTCTGACTATTCAAAAAGAGTCTTTAGAAATAAAAACAAAGTTGGGGCCATCACACTCCCTGATTTCAAACTATATTACAAAGCTACAGTAATATAAACAGTATGATACTGTTATAAAAACACGGAACATGGAACAGAATAAAAATTCCAGAAATAAAACCACACATATATGTTCACTTAATTTATGACAAAGAAGCCAAGACTATGAGTGGGGGAAAAAAAAATCTCTTTAATAAATGGTATCAAGAAAACTGGAGCACTCTCTTACAGTGTATTCAAAAATTAGCTCAAAATGGATTAAAGACTTGAAAGTAGTATTTGAAACCATAAAACTAGAAGAAAACAGGCAGTAAGCTCACTGACATTGGTCTTGATGATAATTTTTGGGGAGATTTGACATCAGAAGAAAAGTAACAAAAGCAAAAATAAGCAAATGGGACTACATCAAAATAAAAGCTTCTTTAGAGCACAAAAAAAATCCATTAACATCATGAAAACAGTTATCTAAATGGGAGAAAATATTTACTGAATGGAAGAATGAATACTGTAGGCAGAATGAAATATAAACTGAATGGGAGAAAATATTTACAAATGATAAATCTGACAAGTGATTAGGATCCAAAATATATAAAGAATTCATACAACTCAATAGCAAAAAAAAACAACAACAACAACAAAAAAAACAAACAAAAACCCCCCCCCCACAAAAACCCCAACATTTAAAAATGGACAAGTAACTGATCAGATATTTTTTCAAAGAAGAGATACAGATTGTCAACAGGTACATAAAAAGGTGTTCAACATCAGTAATCATCAAGGAAGTGAAAAAAGAAAGAAGAAGAAAGAAAATCTGTGAAATAATACTAAAGAAAAGGAAATGAAAATCAAAACCACAAGATAGTACCTTATACTTTTAAAATGGTTATTCTCAAAAAGGAAAAAAAAATAGTGCTGGCAAGGATGTGAAGGACTGTGCACTCTTGGTGGAGATGGTAATTCATGCTTCCACTATAGAACACAGTATGGAGATGTCTCAAAGATTTAGAAGTAGAACTACCATATCAGCTAGCAATTCCACTTCTGGGTACTCATCTGAAGAAAACAAAAACACTAAGTTGAAAAGATACATGTATCCCCATGATCACTGTAGTGTTTTTTTAATAAAAGCCAAGACACAGAAACTGAAGGGTCCATCAATGGATGAGCAGATTAAGAAAATGTGACATATGTACACACATCCATACACACAATGGAGTATATTACTCAGCTACTAAAGAGAAGAAAAATCTTACCATTTGCAACAATATAGATGGACCACAATGACATTATACTAAATAAAATAAGAGAAAGACAAAGGGTGTGTAGCCACAGCCTCTAGGTAAGATAATCACTGTTTCTCATGATTTTCAAGGAAATATATCTAAATTCCAAGACCCAAACTTGAAAACTTCAACTCAGCTTTACTGGGTTTACAAAAGAACGAGATTCTGAAAAATGTCATTGCTTTTTCCCTTGACAATAAAATCAACATTATGAGGAACAAAGAGTGAAGTTATTTTTCCCCTCTTCATTCAATGCCTACAGTATTACAGGAAATCCACTATGTATTTCTCTTCTACACTTACTGAAACTTAAAAAAAATCTAAACATCACATAATCCTAGAAAGTAGGCATTGACATTATCATCCCTACTTAGAGGAGGAGTAAGTCTCAAAGGTGCAGAGAGAGTCGATTTATAGGGATTGTGAAAACCTATCTGAAGCCCATGCTCTTACCTGTAAGAATATTATCATCTGAGCCCATGCCAAGCTGCCCAACAGTGAACCCTATAGTAGTGTGGGACATCAGTACAAAGCCTGTTTTCTTGCAACAGGGGGTGATAATCAGAATCTGATCATTGTCATAGGACTGTGATATAGTTGAAATAACACCACTTTATATTTTTATTAAAATTCACTTTGAGAGCTATTAATCGTCAACAAGTAGATATTGATTATTAACTTTATGTCTGTCGTTTAGCTTTGTTGTCATAGTAATTATATTATAAATGCGGCTAAAGAGTTTCTAGCCAATTACCATGACAGATTTTATTTCAACAGTATTTTTCAAATTGTGGCTTATAGAGCATGTGTGTCAGAACTACCTGCATGCTTAGTTAAAAATATCGACTCTGGGACCCAATCTGGATTACCTAAAATGGATTTGTTAGCAAAGAGGTCCAGAAATCTGCATTTTAAAGAAGTTTTTATGGGTAACCTTTGCTAAAAATTTGAGAACCACCATAATAAACTACACTTATAAAATGAAATACCATCTGGAGAAATTAAAAAAAAAAATAAAGGTGGGGAAAGAAATAGTCTGGAAGACTGGCATAAATGTTAATAGTGTTTACACCCACCAAATGCTTCTCAAGGACATCTTACTTCTTAACTATTCAGGAATGCCATTAATTTCACATCTTCCTCCTGATAGTACTACTCTGTGAGTGACCTTATTTGGAAAGAAATTAGAAATGTTCATGTATTTCTTTAGGAATTCCAAGTTGCTTGTTCCACCCCACAGCAGAGTTCAGCTTTTGGTCTAGAGTGCTCCACTTAAAGCAAAAGAATAAAAATATCACCTTCCCCCAATTTGAACACATCTGCCTTAATTTTTATGGCAAGCTTCCTTTCTCAGTATTAACCTGGGAAGATTAACTGATCCCAACTAGCTGTAGCTGACAGTTCTGTTTCTTCTGTGAATGAGGAATTACATCTCAGTAGGCAACTGGCTTGTGTTTTGCAGAAGAAGAAAATGTAAAATAATTAAGAAGATAGGAAGCTGCATGTATTCCTTATTTCTGTAATTAGCAATGATTTGTGCTCTGAATTCTAAATTTTTGAGAAGGCACATTCCTTAAACTCCAGTTAATAAAGAGATATTTTAGAGTTTAAAAAAAAAAAAAAGGCAAAAATATCCACTGGGGTCCACAATTCAGAGCTTGCTGATCTGGTTTCCTTACCTGTCATATTCATAAAGCACTTCAGAAGCCACCTCCAGTTCCTGTTTAGAGGTCACTTAACCCTGCCACAAATTATAGTCATCTGTCCATTGGTTATTGGTAACTTCATATGTAGACATTCATACTCCTAGTGCCATACAACTGCTCTCTTTCACTTATTAATTTATTGGATACATTCTAAGGATCTGTTCATTTTTACTGGTTTACTTCTTTATTTATTTAAAGTAGGCTCCATGTCCAATGTAGGGCTTGAACTCACAACCCTGAATCAAGAGTCACATGCTCTACTGACCAATAATAGGCACTATTAATACTAATAGGCACCCCTGCTCTATTTTAAACTCTAAAGCAGAAACTGACACAGAGAATTACTTCTCTCTTTCTCTTCACCACTTAGAATCCTAGCTATTCTTAGGACTGGAAAGAGACTTACATTTAATAATATTAGGAAGCATTTTATTAATTATTTTTCATTATTATATCATAAAGGATAACATCAGAGAATCTTGCTCCAGCTTTTTCTACCCAGAATAAGCACTTTTTCTCCTCTATTCTTATTGAAACTTGAGCTCTTTTTAACTCTAATGTGAATACCTCTTGCTTCTTATTTCCTGAATACACTTTTTCTCCCCCACAGATAGGGTGTGACATTCAGCAAGTATTTATAGAGTAACAAAGACCAAAGTCTAGACAGGCTCCTCCGAGCCCTTTTCTCAACTAAGCCTCAACTTGTGTCTATAGGACTTGTGACTCTAAGCAAGAATGATCCCATACTCACCACCCCTCCACCCCACTATGTGACCTGAACAAACACTAACTTAGTTTCTAATTAGCTCAAGGCATGTCCATAGGATGACTGCTCTAGCCCCCTTAAATGCCTTCCTGAGAAAGCTCAATGCTGCCAAAGAATTTATTGTGTTTTCCAGTCAAACCCTGCCTATAGACCCTTTTGCTTAAAGCATTTACTTCAGAAAACTTACCATTATAAATCCTTTCTCTGTCTCTGAGATGTATTATAACTTTCACAACAAGGAATGTCTTTCTCAAGGACCTGAGAGCCATTCCCTTGAAATGTAATCATGTGGAAAGATAGGACCCCTGTCTCCCAGGCTCTCTAGGAAGGTAGGAGCCTGACTTTGACAAGCAGTTAGCAGACACAGATGGCCTAATCACACTGACCAATCCATACCTGCTTTTTGTAATTTTCTATTTGCCTTACTCTGAATGAGCCTTGTTCATTCTCCTCCATACTGCTTTTTTTTCCCTCTTTCAAGTGCCTTGTCATCTCTGTCAAGATTGGAATTGAGCTCAGTTTATCTGAACTCTCTCTATGCTACTGCACTAGTACTGAAGAAAATCTGTTTTGTCCTTTTTAACCAGTATGTGGTGCAATTTTTTTCCTTTAACAAGAGTACTGTGTACTGAGGTAGGTAGTGGGATACTATGTTAAGTAAAATGGCCGTGGCTTCTATTCTTAGGGACTTAAGGGCTTGCTGGGGCTGAGGGTTAAAAACAAATCATCAGGTAAATTCATGTAAAAGTGTGATAATTATTAGAAAAGAGAGGTGGCTGGTACTACAAGAGGCTAGAGCAGGAAAAGTCAGAGGAATTCCTTTAGGAAGTAAAAACTGAACCAAAACCTTAAGGCTGGAGTGGAAGTTAGGAAGGCACACAGGGTACAGAAATGAACTCCATGCAGAAAGAAAAGTACAGAAAAACCTTGGGCAGGAAAGGTGCTCAATAAAGGTAGCTAGGTGGTTCAAGCACAGGCACAGAAAACCAGGAAAGAGTGGGGTGCATGACAGTAGGGCCAATCCATACAGGCTTGCTTTTCTTTTTATACTATTATGAAAAATTAAAATCATAAAGAAATAGAGAAATAGTATAATGAACTTCCATGTACCACCCAGCTTCAACAATGATCAACTTAAGTCCTGTCTTGTGTTACCTAGTCATTATACCTCCTCACTACCTGGCTTATTTTGAAGTAAATCAGAGCCTGGCATATCTACTTTTTTCATATTTTTGGCTTGAATAATGGTAGAATAGATTCCTAGAAGTGGTTTAAAACCCTAGGACAGATTCCTAGAGGTGGATTGGTGGGTGAAAATATACATGTGTAAGAAATGTTTATAGGAGGAAGATGGCAGAGGAGTAGGAGACTTAAATATTGTTGGGTCCCAGGAGTTCAGCTAGATAGTTATCAAACCATTCTGAACACCTACAAACTCAACAGGAGATGAAAGAGAAGAAGAGCAGCAATTCTAGGAACAGAAAATTGACCACTTTCGGGAAGGTAGGACATTCAGAGAAGTGAATCAGGAGTGATATATAGGAAGAGAGACTGCAGGGGGAGGGGCTGGATCCCAGCAAGCAGTAGAGCAGAAGAGCACAAAATCGGAACTTTCAGAAGTCTGTTCCACTGAGGGATGCAGCTCCAGAGGCTAAGCAGGGGGTGGACACCATGCAGAGACAGTGTGGTCTCAGGACCCTCAGGGTCACAGAAAGACTGGGGGTGCCTGAGTGTAGCAGAGCTCCCAGGTATTGGAGCAGGGAATCTGGCTGTAGAGATGGAGCAAAGGAGTGAGCTCTCAGCTCAGGGTTACCTTAAACTGTGATCCAAGGCACAGTTGGGCCACTGCTTTTTGAGCAGGGACCTCACAAGTGACAGATCCAGGGAGACGCCCTCCTTCCTCTTCCAGGAGGAGTGGCACAGAGCATGCTGCAGGAATCTGCTGGGTTTGGAGACTCCAAGAGGGGCTGTGTGCCAGAGATAGAAATGCTTGGTCACAGGCTAGGTGACTACAGAGTGAGGCCAGAGACCAGGGAGATGGGAGGGAATGACTGCTTTTCTCTGAGGGCATACTGAGAAGTGTGGCCCTGAGCTCTTGTCTCCTCTGGGCTGGAGATTGGGAAGCTACCGTTTTCATTCTCATCCTCCAAAGCTATACGGAAAGTGTACAGGGAACAAAAGCCACCAAGAGCAAAACTGAGCAGATTACTTTGCCTGGCCCTGGACAAGGGCAGTGCAATCCACTTTGGGAAAAGACATTTGAGAATCATGGCAAGAGGCCCCTCCACCAGAAGATCAGTAAGAACATCCAGCCAAGACCAAGCTCATCAATCAATGAGAGCTGTGGAACTCCAGAGCTAGGAGGATGCAGCACATAGAATTCATGGCTATTACCCCATAATTCTCTAGTGCATGGCTTTTTTCTAGACTCCAGACTGATCAAACTCTTTATTTTTCCAACCAACTTATCAATTCCTTTTTTAGAATCTTTTTCAATTTTCATCTTTACAGTCATATTCCATCCCTTCATCATGTATACCCATACACACACACACACACACACACACACACACACACACACAGAAGTGAACTCCATGCAGAAAGAAAAGTACCCATATACCCATATATATATAATAAATATTATTTATATATTATATATATAATAAATATTATATATATATATATATAGTGTTTTTATTTCTTTAAACTTTTGGGAGCTAGTTTCCTGGAGCAGACCAAAATATACCCCAAATCAAGTGTGTGGCTCTTTTCTATTCACCAGTCTAATATATGTATATGTATGTATGTATGTATATATACATACATATATATATTACCCCCTGTATTCTTTTCTTTCCAGTATCAGGTCTCTTCTGATTTGGTTTGTGTATATTTTTCTGGGGTCATTGCTACCCTTTTATTATTTTGTTCTCTCATTCATCTATTCTTATCTGGATAAAATGACAAGGCAGAAAAACTCACCACAAATAAAAAGAACAAGAGGAAGTACCAATGGCTAGGGACCTAATCAATACGGACATTAGTAATATATCAGGACTAGAGTTCAGAATGATGATTACCAGGTTGCTAGCTGGACTCGAAAAAAACATGGAAGATACTAGAGATTCCCTTTCTGGAGAAATAAAAGAACTAAAAACTAATCAAGTTGAAATAATAAAAGCTATTAATGAGGTGCAATAAAAAATGGAGGCTCTTACTGCTAGGATAAATGAGGCAGAACAGAGAATTAGTGATATAGAAGAACAAACGGTGGAGAATAAAGAAGCTGAGAAAAAGAGAGACAGACAACTACTGGACCACGAGGGGAGAATTCAAGAGATAAATGATAGATAAGATGAAACAATATGAGAATAATTGGGATCCCAAATGAAGAAGAAGGAGAGAAAGTGGCAGAAGGCATATTGGGGCAAATTGTATCAGAGAATTTCCCTAATTTGGCAAAGGGAACAAGTATCAAAATCCAGGAGGCACAGAAAAATGCCTCTAATCAATAAAAATAGGCCAACACCCATCATCTAATAGTAAAACTTACAAGTCTCAGTGACAAAGAGAAAATCCTGAAAGCAGCTTGGGACAAGAGGCCTGTAACCTACAACAGTAGAAATATAGAGTGGCAGAGCAACTATCCACAGAGACCTGGCATGCCAGAAAGGACAAGCATGATATATTCAGAGCACTAAATGAGAAAAATATGCAGCCAAGAATACTATATCCAGCTAGGCTGTCACTGAAAAGAGGAGAGATAAAAAGTTTCCAGGACAAACAAAAACTAAAAGAATTTGCAAACATCAAACCAGCCCTATAGGAGATATTGAAAGGCGTCCTCTAAACAAAGAGAGAGCCTAAAAGTAACAGGCCAGAAAGGAACAGAGATAATATACAGTAACAGTCACCTTATAGGCAATACAATGGCACTAAATTAATATCTTTCAGTAGTTACCCTGAAAGTGAATGGGCTAAATGCCTCAATCAAAAGACACAGGGTATACAATGGATAAAAAAAACAAGACCCATCAATATGCTGTCTGCAAGAAACTCACTTTAGACCCAAAGACACCTCCAGATTTAAAGTGAGGGGATGGACAATTCACCATTAAAAGAAAGCTAGGGTGGCAATCTGTTTATCAGATAAATTAGATTTTAAGCCAAAGACGATATTAAGAGATGAGGAAGGACACTGGATCATACTTAAAGGGTCTGTCCAAGAACAAGATATAAAAATTTTAAGTATCTATGCCCCTAACATGGGAGCAGCCAATTATATAAACCAATTAATAACAAAATCAAAGAAACACATCAACAATAACACAATAATAGTAGGGGACTTTAACAGCCCTCTCACTGAAATGGACAGATCATCTGAGCAAAAGATCAATAAGAAAATAAAGGCTCTAAAGGACATATTGGACCAGATGGACATCACAGATATATTCAGAACATTCCATCCCAAAACAACAGAACACGCATTCTTCTCTAATGCACATGGAATATTCCTCAAAATAGATCACATCCTGGGTCACAAATCAGGTCTCAACTGGTACCAAAAGACTGGGATCATTCCCTACATATATTCAAACCACAATGCTCTGAAACTAGAACTCAATCACAAGAGGAAAGTTGGAAAGAACTCAAATAAATGGAGGCTAAAGAGCATCCTACTAAAGAATGAATGGGTCAACCAGGAAATTAAAGAAGAATTGAAAAAAAATCATGGAAACAAATTAAAATGGAAACACAACTGTTCAAAATCTTTGAGACACAGCAAAGGAAGTCCTGATAGGAAAGTATACAGCTATACAAGAGTTTCTCAAGAAACAAGAAAGGTCTCAAGTACTCAACCTAAACCTACACCTAAAGGAGCTGGAGAAAAAAACAGCAAAGAAGCCTAAGCCCAGCAGGAAAAGAGAAATCATAAAGATCAGAGCAGAAATGAATGAAATAGAAAGCAAAAGAACAGTAGAACAGACCAATGAAACTAGGAGCTGGTTCTTTGAAAGAAATTAAGATTGATAACCTTTGGCCAGACTTATCAAAAAGAAAAGAGAAAGGACCCAAATTAATAAAATCATGAATGAAAGAAGAGAGATCACAACCAACACCAAAGAAATACAAACAATTATGAGAACAAATTATGAGCAACTATACGCCAGCAAATTTGACAATCTGGAAGAAATGGATGCATTCCTAGAGAATATAAACTACCACAACTGAACCAGGAAGAAATGGAAAACCTGAACAGACCCATAACCAGTAAGGAGATTGAAGCAGTCATCAAACATCTCCCAACAAACAAGAACCCAGGGCCAGACAGCTTCCCGGGGGAATTCTACCAAACATTTAAAGAAGAAGTAATACCTATTCTCCTGAAACTCTTCCAAAAAATAGAAATGAAAGGAAAACTTCCAAACTCATTTTATGAGGCCAGCATTACCTTGATCCCAAAACCAGACAAAGACCCCATCAAAAAAGAGAATTACAGACCAATATCCTTGATGAACACAGATGTGAAAATTCTCACCATAATACTAGCCAATAGGATCCCACAGCACATTAAAAGGATTATTCACCATGACCAAGTGGGATTTATTCCTGGGCTGCAAGGTGGGTCAACATCTGCAAATCAATGTATGTGATACAATACATTAATAAAAGAAAGAACAAGAACCATATGATACTCTCAATAGATGCTGAAAAAGCATGTGACAAAGTACAGCATCCTTTCTTGATCAAAACTCTTCAAAGTGTAGGGATAGAGGGTACATACTCCAATATCATCAAGACCATCGATGAAAAATCCATAGCGAATATCATTCTCAATGAGTAAAAACTGAGAGCTTTTCCTCTAAGGTCAGGAACACAGCAGCGCTGTCCAATTTCACCACTGCTCTTCAACACAGTACTAGAAGTCCTAGCCTTGGCAATCAGATAACAAAAAGAAAAAAAAGGCATCCAAATCAGCAAAGAAGAAGTCAAACTCTCACTCTTTGCAGATAATATCATACTTACATGGAAAACCCAAAAGACTCCACTCCAAAACTGCTAGAACTCATATAGGAACTCAGTAAAGTGTCAGGATATAAAATCATTGCACAGGAATAAATCAGTTGCATTTCTATATACAAACAGTAAGACAGAAGAAAGAGACATTAAGGAGTCAATCCCATTTACAATTGTACCCAAAACCATAAGATACCTGGGAATAAACCTAACCAAAGAGGCAAAGAATCTGTACTCAGAGAACTATAAAGTACTCAGGAAAGAATTTGAGGAAGACACAAAGAAATTGAAAAACATTCCATGCTCATGGATTGGAAGAACAAATATTGTGAAAATGTCTACGCTACCTAGAGCAATCTACACACTTAATGGAATACCTATCAAAATAACATCAACTTTTTTCAAAGGAATGGAACAAATAATCTTAAAATTTATATGGAACCAGAAAAGACCCTGAGTAGCCAGAGGAATGTTTGAAAAGAAAGCCAAAGTTGGCAGCATCACAATTCCAGACTTCAAGCTCTAAGACAAAGCTGTAATCTTCAAGACAGTATGGTACTGGAACAAAAGCAGACACATAGATCAATGGAACAGAATAGAGGGCTCAAAAATGGACCCTCAACTCTATGGTCAACTAATCTTTGATAAAGCAGGAAAGAACGTTCAATGGAAAAAAGACCGTCTCTTCAACAAATGGTGTTGGGAAAATTGGGCAGCCACATGCGGAAGAATAAAACTGGACCATTTCCTTACACAAAACACAAAAATATACTAAAAATGGATAATGATCTCAATGTGAGAAAGGAATCCATCAAAATCCTTGAGCAGAACACAGGCAGCAACTTCTTTGACCTCAGCCACAGCACCTTCTTCGCCAAAGCATCCAGCCACAGCACCTTCATTGCTAAAGGCAAGGGAAGCAAGGGCAAAAATGATGTATTGGGACTCCATCAAGATCAAAAGCTTTTGCAGAGCAAAGGAAACAGTCAACAAAACCAAAAGACAACTTACAGAATGGGAGAAGATATTTGCAAATGACGTATCTGATAAAGGGCTAGTAACCAAAATGTATAAAGAACTTATCAAACTCTACACCCAAAGAACAAATAATCCAATCAAGAAATGGGCAGAAGACATGAACAGACATTTCTGCAAAGAAGACATCCAGATGCCTAACAGACACATAAAAAAGTGCTCAACATCACTCAGCATCAGGGAAATACAAATCAAAACCACGGTGAGATATCACCTCACACCTGTCAGAATGGCTAAAATCAACAAATCAGGAAATGAGATGTTGGCAAGGATATGGAGAAAGCATTTTGTCAAACTTTTGAATCTTTGCCAATCTGAAAGGTAAGTAATGGCATCTTCACAAATTATTGCAATAGGTGGACCAATAGAAAGGTACAGGCATGGTCTAGGTGACAATGGGAACAAAACTAGAGTCACAATATGTTCAGGAGAGAATAATCAGAGGACTTTGTGTAGCATCAAACACAGCGAGAAGAGGAGGTACCAATTGACTCTTAAAAACACTAAAATGTCCAGCCGCTGGGAGTCCCTGGAAGCAGTTCCGGGAAACCCAGAGGGCTGCTGGGATCGCGTCTCTGTCCATGAGGCGGGGAGGGGGTGGCACATGCGCCATTTTTAGTCGTTTTCTAAGCGCCTCGCGCTGATTCTCAAGGGCCCGACTTCCGGCCCCAGCTCTGCCCTGCAGCATAATAAAATGGCTAATCAGGTGAATGGTAATGCGGTACAGTTAAAAGAAGAGGAAGAACCAATGGATACTTCCAGTGTAACTCACACAGAACACTACAAGACACTGATAGAGGCAGGCCTCCCACAGAAGGTGGCAGAAAGACTTGATGAAATATTTCAGACAGGCTTGGTAGCTTATGTCAATCTTGATGAAAGAACAATTGATGCTCTCAGGGAATTTAATGTAGAAGGAGCTCTATCTGTACTACAGCAATTCAAGGAAAGTGACTTATCACATGTTCAGAACAAAAGTGCATTTTTATGTGGAGTTATGAAGACCTACAGTCAAAGGGAGAAACAGGGGAGCAAGGTGCAAGAGTCCACAAAGGGGTTGGATGAAGTGAAGATAAAGGCGTTGCTTGAAAGGACTGGCTATATTCTGGATGTAACCACAGGACAGAGGAAGTATGGTGGTCCTCCACCAACAGTGTGTACTCTGGTGTACAACCTGGCATTGGAACAGAAGTCTCTGTAGGTAAAATATCAAGAGATTTATATGAGGATGAGTTGGTACCCCTTTTTGAAAAGGCTGGTCCCATTTGGGATCTACGTCTTATGATGGATCCACTGTCTGGTCAGAACAGAGAGTATGCGTTTATCACCTTCTGCAGGAAGGAGGCTGCACAGGAGGCCATTAAGCTGTGTGACAGCTATGAAATTCGCCCCAGAAAACACCTTGGAGTGTGCATTTCTGTGGCAAACAACAGGCTTTTTGTTGGATCAATTCCAAAGAATAAGACTAAGGAAAACATTCTGGAAGAATTCAGTAAAGTCACAGAGGGTTTGGTGGATGTTATTCTCTATCATCAACCCGATGACAAAAAGAAGAATGAGGGGTTCTGCTTCCTTGAATATGAAGATTACAAGTCAGCAGCACAAGCCAGATGCCGGCTGATGAGTGGAAAAGTAAGTGTGGGGAAATGTAGTTACAGTTGAATGGGCTGACCCTGTGGAAGAACCAGATCCAGAAGTCATGGCTAAGGTGAAAGTTTTATTTGTGAGAAACTTGGCTACTATGGCGACAGAAGAAATATTGGAAAAGTCATTTTCTGAATTTGGAAAACTCGAACAAGTGAAGAAGTTGAAAGATTATGCATTTGTTCATTTTGAAGACAGAGGAGCAGCTGTTAAGGCCATGGATGAAATAAATGGCAAGGAGATAGAAGGGGAAGAAATTGAAATAGTCTTAGCCAAGCCACCAGACAAGAAAAGGAAAGAGTGCCAAGCTGTTAGACAGGCTTCCAGAAGTACTGCATATGAAGATTATTACTATCACCTTCCTCCTCGTATACCACCTCCAATTAGAGGTTAGGGTCATGGTGGGGGGAGAGGTGGATATGGCTACCCTCCAGGTTACTATGGCTATGAAGATTACTATGATGATTACTATGGTTATGATTATCACGACTATCGTGGAGGCTATGAAGATCCCTACTACGGCTTTGATGATGGCTATGCAGTAAGAGGAAGAGCAGGAGGAAGGGGAGGGCGAGGTGCTCCACCACCACCAAGGGGGCGGAGAGAACCACCTCCAAGAGGTAGAGCTGGCTATTCACAGAGGGGGGCACCTTTGGGACCACCAAGAGGCTCTAGGGGTGGTAGAGGGGTCCTGCAGAACAGCAGAGAGGCCGTGGTTCCTGTGGATCTCGGGGCAATCGTGGGGGCAACGTAGGAGGCAAGAGAAAGGCAGATGGGTACAACCAACCTGATTCCAAGCACCGTCAGACCAACAACCAACAGTACTGGGGTTCCCAACCCATCGCTCAGCAGCCGCTTCAGCAAGGTGGTGACTATTCTGGTAACTATGGTTACAATAATGACAACCAGGAATTTTATCAGGATACTTATGGGCAACAGTGGAAATAGACAAGTGAGGGCTTGAAAATGATATTGGCAAAATCTGATTGGCTCTAGATCTACATTCTTCAAAAAAAAATTGGCTTAACTGTTTCATCTTTAAGTAGCAGTTTGCTGCCATTTGTATTGGGTGAAGAAATCACTATTGTATGTATACTCAAGTCTTTTTATTTTTTTTCCTCTTTTCATAAATGCTCTTGGATATTATTGGGCTTGCAGCGTTCCCTTATTCTGGGGGTTACAATGCTTTTATCGTTTCAGGCTTCATTTTAGCTTCAAAAACAAGCTAAGCACACTATTAAATCATGATTTTGCAGAACCTTTGGTTTTGGACAGTTTCATTATTTTGGTTTGGGATAGATGACATAGGAGTATGGAGTATGCTGTAAATAAAAATCCAAGCTAGTGCTTTGTCTTAGTAGTTTTAAGAAATTAAAGCAAACTAATTTAAGTTTTCTTGTATTGAAAATAACCGATGATTGTATGTTTTGCATTCCTAGAAGTAGGTTAACTGTGTTTTTACATTGTTATAACTTCACACCTTTTGGAAATCTGCCCTACAAAATTTGTTTGGCTTAAACGTCAAAGCCGTGACAATTTGTTCTTTGATGTGATTGTATTTCCAATTTCTTGTTCATGTAAGATTTCAATAAAACTAAAAAATCTATTCAAAACAAAACAAAAAAACACTAAAAGGTAAGAAACATAGTTGTTTACTCATAGTTTCCTCCCCAGTCCCTACTCTTTAAAGAATAATTTTTTGTATGTTTCCCTCTCCTTGCATGGAACATCTTTGTCTTTCCCTTTTTTCTTTTGTGAAACTGTTTTATATGATTTTTTTTAAGTAGATGAAAATACCTTTAGTAAGGCAAAATGCACTAATGAGACTTGAATGGGTCACGATGAACATCTGGCATTTGAAATGTGTCTAAGGTTTTGTCTCTATAAGGCAAATTGTCTGGCTTCTCATCAGGGACTCTTACCTTCTCCTCCCTCTAATCCGAACTGAGCTAAATGGGGAACATAAATATGCCCTTGAAGTATAAATAGAGTGCTGGAGAAATTCATTAAGGAATACTGACTCTTTGGGTAGAAATATTGCAGCATAGGTTACATTTCTTGCAATTGTTTGCAACCTAATTGCTCTTTTCTTCCCATCCTAATGCTGTCAGTCTAAGGAATCATTCCCTTTGCTCACCCCCAGCTGCATACGCTGTGTTTGGTGGCACTTGTCTGCTTAACACTTATCCAAACCCTACTTGCCCTTCAAAGTTCATATTTTTCTAGATTCAGCTATATTCTCAGGAACTTCCCAACAAACTCTCAATACCCACATGGGCTTTTCTTATTTTAAGTACAAGGAGTGTAGAAAGCAATAGGGCAGGTGGTGGAGAGGGGAGGGAGACTGGAGTCAGGGGACAAAAACAATGGATTTAATTAGAAATACAAGACCTGGGCATTTCGGTTTGTTTTTGCTTTGACTCTGAAACTAAGGGAACTTTGTGGTTTTGAGATAATCACTTAACCTGAGTCTCACTTCACTCATGTATGAAATATAGAGAATAATGCCTGCCCTGCTCCTTCATGGGGTAAATTTAAAAAAGAAAACTTCATGGATATTTGGTCAAGAGTAGAAGTAATAGATAACCGTGAAAAAAAGTCAACCACGTTTGTATGTACCTGTCTTACACATGGATTTGTAGAATGCAAAGTTACATTCAGAAGTTCATATAGTGTCATTATTCAGTCCATACTTCAGAAGATAAAATGTGTTTTCCAATGAATACAATTTTAGAAGTTTGATTATGGTAAGAGCCTTTTTGAACTGAAATGTATTAAAAATGTCACATGCAATACACATACACACAGTATATATGCACATATGTACATTGCATAGTACATTACCTATATGGTAAAATTGTAGAAAACATTGCTATACTGGTAGATACCAGAAATTAAAGTTTACAAAAACAAAAAATACTTAATCAGAGTAATTTAAAAAAATACTGATTACTGGTACTTGAAGAAAAGTGGATTTAATTAGAGCAAGTGCAGGAAGTAGATACCTTTTGCAGAGATTCTGAAGGAGATTTCCAAACACTTAAATACATTTTAGCAGTTTAAAGCACACATTCATAATTATGCATTTGATTTCAGAGCTTTGTTGATACAGGCAAATAGACACTAGTCTTTTTCATGTTGTCTTGCTGAAAGGTGGAGTAGTAAAATAAGAGAGGGAAGTTGTTTCCTAACACATTATTATGAAGTAGAAGGATAAAACAAAGATTTAAAAGATTAATTTCAGGGGCGCCTGGGTGGCTCAGTGGATTAAGCCGCTGCCTTCAGCTCAGGTCATGATCTCAGTGTCCTGGGATCAAGCCCCGCGTCGGGCTCTTTGCTCGGTGGGGAGCCTGCTTCTCTCTCTCTCTCTCTCTCTCTGCCTGACTCTCTGCCTACTTGTGATCTCTCTCTCTGTCAAATAAATAAATAAAATCTTTAAAAAAAAAAAAAGATTAATTTCAAAGCTACCACTTATTGAAGGATTACAATGAACCAGATAAATGCTCTTCTTATACTAAGTACTAATATTTCTGCATGCTTACTTCTATTTATGGTCAACTTTTCTACCAAAGAATAACATACCTATTTTTAAAAATGCACAAATCATGAGTGCCCACCTTGATAAATTTTTGTAATTAGAATTCACTTGGTATGTAACTAGCACCCAGAGGAAGAAACAGCAAATTACTCAGAGAAGTCTTCCTTGTTCAGCCTTTCCAGTCACAATCCCCCTGCCATGAATAAGCACTGTCCTGGTTTCTAAAACTACAGGGAAATGAGACTAGTTTTTGAACATTATATAAATGCAAGCACACAGTATGCGCTGTTATGTGTCTGGCTTCTTTTGCCATTTTGTGTATTATAGTCATCCATGATTTTGCATGTAGCTGTAATATGTTTATTCTTTTTTTTTTTTTAAGATTTTTATTTATTTATTTGACAGAGAGAGATCACAAGCAGGCAGAGAGAGGAAGGGAAACAGGCTCCCCGCTGAGCAGAGAGCCTGATGCGGGGCTCGATCCCAGGACCCTGGGATCATGACCTGAGCCGAAGGCAGAGGCTTAAACCACTGAGCCACCCAGATGCCCCAATATGTTTATTCTTATTGTTACACAAACATAGCTGCTTTGATGAATTATCTGCTCACATCTTTATTTTTTTTTTATGTGTGTGTCTGACTTTAACTTATTGATTCGTAGAGTCCTTACTTATACAGAACTATATATATGTGTGTGTGTGTGTGTGTGTGTGTGTGTGTATAGTTATATAGTTATATATCCCAGGTCTATATATATCTTATATATAGCTCATATATAACTACGTATATATGTATGTATATGTATAACATGTATAACTATACACATATAAGACACACATGTATATATACATATATATAACACATATATACCCATATATAGGTTATTATTTTTTCCTACTCCGTGGTGTCTATTTATTTTGCTCTTGGTATCTACTACCATTAAGAAAGTCCAACTTCTGGGACGCCTGGTGGCTCAGTTATTCAGTGTCTGCCTTTGGCTCAGGTCATGATCCCAGGGTCGTGGGATGGAACCCCATATCAGGCTTCCTGCTTGGTGGTGGAAAGCCTGCTTCTTCGTCCCCCACTGCCCCTACCTGTGTTCCCTCTCTGGCTGTGTCTCTCTCTCTGTCAAATAAATAAAATCTTAAAAAAAAAAAAAGTATTATACTTTGTATAATACTTGTATAATACTTGATTACATTAAAAAGTAGAAACTTTTACTTTTATCATGCTTTTATGTCTGCCTTGTGCTGTTTTTATCCCTATTTACAGAATTTTGTCTAGTCCAAGGTCATGAAGCTATTTTGCTATATTTCCTCTAGAAGCTTTCTTTCTTTCCTTCTTACCTTTCTATATTTGTTTTCACTTACATAGACACACATAGACAATTATCTGGAATTGATTTTTGGCATGGTGAGAAGTTTGGGGCTAAATTTCATGCTTTCCCATACTGGAACTTGTGTTAGTTTCATATTGCTGCTTAACACGTTACCACAAACTTGATGGCTTAAAACAACACAGATTTATATCTTATAATTATCTAGATCAGAAGTCTGACATGAGTCTCACCTAGCTGATGTCAATTTATTGCAGGGCTGTGGGCTGTATATCCTTCTGGACATCCTAAGAGAGAATCCATTTCTTTGCCTTTTCACACCTCCATCTTCAAAGCCAGCAACAGGGGCCAGATTTTTCTATAGTACATCACTCTTCTGTAGTTGGATCTCCCTCTGGCTCTGCCACGGTGAAGTGTCAACTTTGTCATAAAATAAATACAGCATTTTTAATTTTTTTGTTTCAGTGGTCTTTTTGTACATTCTTACCTTAATAACCTATTGAGTTTATTACTGCACTTTGTAATAAATTTGTTTAGTAGTTCGGTCTTCCAACTTCATTCCTCCTCAAGACTGTCTTGGTTCTTTGTCTGTCCATATAAATTTTCAAGTCAGCTTATTGATTTTGACAAATTGGTACTATTCAAATTGCAGTGTTCAGTGAGGGAACACTGACATTTTTATATATTGATTTTCCCATTGCATATGCACAGTATCTTCCTAAAATTGAGGAGGGAGGGTATCTTTACTTTCCCTTAATAAAGCTTTCTATTCTTTGTATAGAGGTCATTCACAACTTTTATGGATTTTTCCCCCACCTACTTGATATTTTTAAACAATTTTAAATTGTATCCTTTTTAAAAAGTTGAAATTTTTATATTTATCTTATATCTAGAGACATTGCTATATTAACTTTTATTTTATCTGCAGATTCATTTGGATTTTATATGTATACCAGTATGTTGTCTGTTGTCTGAACAGTTTGATTTCTCCCAATCTAATATTTTACTTTTTTCGTTCCATTTGCATTGCCTAAAACTTCCACCAAAATGTTGAAGAGTGCTGATAATAGGTATTATTGTCTCATTCTTGATGCAAGAGAGAAAGCTTTCAATAGTTCACCATGAAGTATATATGTATTTTCTGTATGTACTTCATAGGCGTATGTATGTTCTTTCTGTATGCATGTACTTTCTGTATGTACTTTCATAGGTGCTCTTATCTGATGGGAAATATTTTCTGTATATTTCTTGTTGAGAATATATATATATATATATATATATATATATACGTATATATGCATTGAATGTTATCAAATATTTTCTTCTATTATGATAATGGTATTTCTCTAATTCTTTTAAAAAGGTGATTTTTCACTAATTGGTTTTCAAAAATTAAACATATAATGCATTCTTGGGACATACCTAGTATGTTACCAGCTATATTCTTCTTCTGTACTGCTGGACTCAAATTTCTAATATTTTATTTAGGAAATTTTATCCCTATGTTCATAGGAGATGTTGGTCTGTAATTTTCTGTTTTTACAATGTTCTCTTCTAGTATTGTTATCAAGGTTGCTCTGGCCTTTTAAAATAAATATGAAATGTTTCTTTTCCTTTCTCTTGCTTCAGTACGTGTAGATTGGTTTTATTTCTCTGTATTATATTCGAAGTATTCAGTGAGTCCATTTGAGATAGGAACTTTCCTTGGAGAAGACTTTTAATAATAGTTTCAATATATTTAATAGTATCAGAACTATCCAATTACTCTATCATTCTGCTATCAGTTTTGGTAAATTGTTTTTTACTGGGAATTTTCGATTGAATTTAAATTTTATAATGTCCATAAGGTATTATATTTTAAAATTCTGTGGGATTAGTACTAATATCATGTTATTTCTGATTTTGGTAATTTGTGCTTTTTTTCCTTGATAAACCTTGCTAGGTTTTTATTATTTATTATTTTTTTCCATTAACCAACTTTTTGTTTATATAATTTTCCCTCCACATCTATTTTTCTATTTCACTACTTTGACACTAACTTCTGTTATTTCTTTGCTTCTGCATTTTTTTGGGGATTGAGTTGCTACTCTTTTCTAATTTAATAAAGGATATTTTAATACTGATTTTTCTGCCCTTCTTTCATTTTTGGGATTTAATCACACAACATAAATGCCACCATTTTAAATTGTGCAATTCAGTGATTTTATTCACTATGTTGTATAATCATCCCCACTATCTAATTTCAGCATACTTCTTTAACAAACCTATTAGCAATCACTTCCCATTCCCACCTCCACTGATTCATTGGCAATCATGAATCAACTGTCTATGGATTTGCCTATACTTTGATATTTCAAAAAAATGCAATCACACAATATGTGGCCTTTTGCGCCTGTTTCTATCACTTCAGCAATAATTTATTCAAGGCTCATCCATGTTGTACCATGTAACGTACCTAATTCCTTTTTATGCCTGGATAATATTCCATTGTATAGATATACCAAATTTGTTTATCCATTCATCAATGGATGAAAATTTAGGTGGTTTTTACCTTTGTCTGTTATGAATAATGCTGCTATGAACATTTAAACACAAGTTTTTGTATGACTACATTTTCAATTGTCTTGGGTTTGTAACTAGGAGTGGAATCTCTGGGTTGTATCATCAATGGACATAATTTTTTGAAGAACTGACAAATTGTTTACCATAGTCATGGCAGCACCATTTTACATTCTCATTAGTTATGTTTGAGAGCTCCATTTTCCCCACATCCTCAAGAACACTCTTATCATCTTGTTGATTACAGTTATCCTACTGGGTGTGAAGTGGTATCTCAATGTGGTTTTGATTTGGATTTCCTGTGCCTAATAATGGTGAACGTATTTTATAGGCTAATTGATCATTTGTATATCTTCACTGGAGATGTAGAGTTTCAAATCCTTTGCCTATTTTTTAACTGGACTATTGGCATTTTTATTATTTATTGGGAAAAGTTCTATATATATTCTAAATTCAAGTTTCTGATCAGATGCATAATTTCTAAGTATTTTTTCCCATTCTGTGGGTTGTTTTTCCCATTCTGTGGGACATCTCTTTTGAAGTCCCAAAGTTTTTAATTTTGATGAAGTTCTGTGTATCTATTTTATATGCAGTTGTTTATGCTCTTGCTGTTATACCTAAGAAACTGTTGCCCTATTCATCATCCTATAGATCTACATTCAAATTTCCCTCTAAGAGTTTCACTGTTCTAGCTCTTGATTTAGACTTTCAATCCATTTTGGGTCAGTTTTTTAATGGTGTGAGATAGAAGTCCAAATTTATTCTTTTGTAGATGAATATCCAGTTGTTTCAGCACCCTTTGTTCAAAAGACTATTTCTTCATTAATTGGTGTTGGCACCCTTACCAAAAATCAATTGACCATGGATGTTCATTTCTAGATTCTCAAATTCTAATGCACTGGTTTATATATCTATCCTTAGATTGGTACCACACTGCCCTGATACTGTAACTTTGTTGTAAGTTTTGAAATTAGGAAGTTTAAGTTCTCCAATTTTATTCTTCTTTATCAATATTATTGCATTGCCATATGAATTTTAAGAAAAATGTATTTTGTTTCTGCATAAATACACAAAAATGCAGGTGGAAAAATTTTTTTTAAGATTTTATTTATTTGGGGCCCCTGGGTGGCTCAGTGGGTTAAAGCCTCTGTCTTTGAGCTAAAGCTAAAGCTCAGGTCATGATTCCAGGGTCCTGGGATCCAGCCCCGTGTTGGGCTCTCTGCTCGGTGGGGAGTCTGCTTCCCCCTTCTCTCTGTCTCTGCCTAATGCTCTGCCTACTTGTGTTCTGTCTGTCAAATAAATAAATAAGATCTTTAAAAAAAAAAAAAGATTTTATTTATTTATTTATTTAAGAGAGAGAGAGAGAGAGAGAGAGTAAAGGGGGAGAGGCAGAGGGAGAGAGAATGTCAGGCCCAGAGCCTGATGTGGGGCTCAGTCCTATGACCCCCACTCATAACTTGAGCCTAAATCAAGAGTTGGACACTTCATCAACTGAGCCACCCAGCTGTACCAGCAGTTAAAAATTTGATAGGGATTACATTGAATCTGAAGATCAACTTGTGGATGATTGCTATCTCAATAATGTGAGCTCCCCTCATAAACATGAATATTTTCCATTTATTTAGAACTGCCTCAGTTTCTTTTGATAATAGATATCAGTTTACAAGTACTGCACTTCTAAAAAATATTCTCAAGTACTTTATTCTAAATGGAATGTTACCTCAATTTCCTTTTCAAATTGTTAATTGTTAGTACATAGAAATACAACCAGTTTTTGATCTTTTATCCTGAATCTTTGCTTAATCATTTATTAAAACACTAATAATTTTTTGTGGGTTCTTTAGGATTTTCTAAATATAAGATTGTGTCATCTCCAAATGACAAATTTTACTTCTTCCTCTCCAATCTGAATCACTTTCTTTCTTTTTTCTCCCTAATTGATTTACCTAGAATCTCCAGTACTATGTTTAATAGAAGTAGTGAGAATAGATATGTGTCCTGTTCCAGGTTTTAGGAGGAAATCTTTCAGTCTTTCACCATTAAGTCTGATGATAGCTTTGGGTTTTTCACAGATGCTCATTATCATGCTTAGGAAATTCATTTTCCTAATAATTTGAGTGTGGTTTTTTTTTTTTTAATCATGAAAGGTTAGTTTGTCAAATGCTTTTTCTGCATTTATTGAAATAGTTATGTAGGATTGTTCTCCCTTTATTTTATTAATATGGTATATTACACTGGTTAATTTTCATATATTGAACCAACCTTGAATTCCAGGTAGAAATCCCATTGGGTGATTATGTAAGATTTCTTTTGGTTTTGTTTTTTTCAAATATGCTGTCTCCTTTTTCTAATTTATGAATTTAAGGCTGTCATTTTCCTATTAAGGGCTCTTTTAACATCCCATAAAATTTCACAAGCATTGTCATTAAGTGTTTTAAAAGATTTCCTAATGTTTTAGGAACATTAAACACCCAAGGCTCTTTGGGTGGCTCAGTTGGTTAAGCAGCTGCCTTCAGCTCAGGTCATAATTTCAGGGTTCTGGGACTGAGCCCCACATTGGGCTGCCTGCCAGCAGACAGCCTGCTTCTCTCTCCCTCTGCCTGTTGCTCTGCTTACTTGTGCTCTCTCTCTGTCAAATAAATAAATAAAATCTTTTTAAAAAATTTCCTAATCTTAATTTTTATTTCTTGGAAATTTGCTTATTCAGATGTGCTCTGATAATTTTTAAACATTCAAGGATTTGGGGTTTTATTATATTTTGTCTAATTTCCTCCATAGTTTAAAAAGAAACTATAAATTCAAACTTCAAATTGGTTGAAACTGATTAAATTGCCTTGAAATTGGTCAATATTAGCAAATATTACAGGTAGACTTAAAAATGTTTTTCAGTTGTTTGTTGCATATATGTGTGTACTTTATTAACTATGTTATGAGAATCTTTTGTATAATTACTGACTTTTTTGTTCTATCCATTACTAAGAGATATTAAAAATCTCTTAACGATTAGTGTTGATTTGGCTAACTCTTCTTTTTTTCTGTATGCCAGATTCTTTTGTGTGTTTCATAGTTTGAAGCTATGTTTACTTTGTGTGTGAATGTGTATGAGTTGTCATTTATCACAACAAAATGTTCCACTTCAGCTCTAATGATTCTTCTTTTAAATTTTACACTGATATAGTATAATTATACTCATTCTCTTTGGTTAGGGTTTGTATAGTACATTTTCTTTCAGACTTTAGATTTTATTTTTTCTGGCTTCTATTATTTAAAGTTTATTTCTTATAAGCAGCAGCATATCATGTTTTTAAGTCCAGTTTGACAAATTTAATCTTTTAAATAAAATATTTAGTTCATTCAGATGCAATGTTGCCACTCAAATATTTAGGCTTAAATATATCATTTACTGTTTTCTGTCTTATCTTGCCATCTTAAAATTAATCTAGCATTGTTTTACTGATTTTTCCCCATATTCTTTTTCATTCTGTCATTTGTTATGCATTTTAAATTACCCTAGACATGCTAATATACATTACTGATTTATTAGCATTTATCATAAATGAGTGCCTTTTCCACTTTCTAAACAGTTAAGGTACCTTAAAACACTCTTATATCATTTACTTGCCTCATGCCTTTTGTACTATTGCTATCATATATTTAAATTAAATTCTATCTATTTAAAACTCCAGAATACATTGTCATTGTTATTTTAATGTCAATATTTTCTTAGTGTTGTCTATATATTTACTTTTTCTGTGTTCTTCACCCTTCTGTATTTCCATGTTTTTGGTTTATTTTTGTTCTGCCGAAATATATCCCTTTTACTGAATGTCAGACATTGTATATTAAAAATTTCAGAGATTCAGGATGATAGTGTCTTTTTTCCACAGATGACTTAGTCCTCTTATTGGCAGGTAGTTAAACAAGGGACATGGACACGAGCACCTGGATTGAGCCAGGAATGGCAGATTTTCATGGCTGTTTTAGTCTTTGTAAGCCCTACTCTATTTTGTTTTGCTTACTCCTACGGCTTAGTTCTTCAAGGCCTTCAACTTAAAGCCAGGATATTTATACAGCCCACCTCTTTGGGAAACCTCAAGTCGAATTACTGGGCTGATAGCTCTACCTATCTTCCCAGTTTCTCCCTTCTGTTTGGCTAGTCAAACTTTCTCTGTACAGTTCAGAAAGCAAATTCACTGAGGATGTCATGCCCAGTTACTTCCTTGTGGTCTTACTTTTTTTTCTGAGAACTAGCTTCTAAAGTCCTAGATGCCATGGCTGGTCTTCAAGGCCTTCAATTGCCTTTTTAAATTTGATTTGATTTCTATAATTGTTCTCAATATGAAGGTTAGGATATTAAGTTGCTCTCTCTCATAACCAAAAATGGAATTCTTTCTTTTGTTACATCTTATAATATTCTATAACATGTTTGTTATTACTATCATTTGACAGATGAAAAAACTGGATCTAAATAAAGTGATATAACTTACTTAAGGTCGTACAAGTGAGTGGTAAAGCTATTCTTATTTTTCCTATTTTAAAAACTGCGCTATTTATTTACAAAGCAATATTATGAGATGAAATATAAAGAGATTCTGAAACAGAGTTAGAATGTGGTATACTGGGATGCCTGGGTGGCTCAGTTGGTTAAGCTGCTGCCTTCAACTCAGGTCATGATCTCAGGGTCCTGGGATTGAGTCCCACATCGGGCTCCTTGCTCAGCAAGGAGCCTGCTTCTCTCTCTGCCTCTGCCTGATGCTCTGCCTGCTTGTGTTCTTCCTCTCTCTCTGACAAATAAATAAAATATATAAAAAAAAAAAGAATGTGATATACTATAAGAATAAGAAAGAAAATAGTAGAGAAACTCAAGGTCTCTGAGCCACTCACTAACTGGAACCCTGGGTCCACCATGACTTGGTGGCAGTGTTAGTAGGGAGAGACAGCTTTTAAGCATTCATCATAAGATGCTCCCAAATTAGATAATCATAATTTAGGTAATGCTTATATGACTTCTTCACTCAGATATATTAGACATTTCTTAAAAATGCAAATTATTTACTCTACTTGTTAGTACTACTACTAATCAGGCCAAACACAGCATTGTGTAGAACTATGAATAATTATTTAATGGCAATATATTTAACTGAACTACAGTGGCAGCCTTGCCCTTATTGGCAGTCTACGCTTTAAAACCTAAATACATAAATCAATGTTTCTATTACAAAACTATGGTAAATAAAACAGTATATACCTAACAAAAATAGACACACAGAGCAATGGAACAGAATCAAGAGCTCACACATAGGATCAACAAATATTTGATAAAGAGTCAAGAATATTCAACAGGGAAAGGATATTTTTTAGTAAATGGTATTAAGAAAACTGAATAACTGCCTGAAAAAGAATGAAATTGGACCCTTTCACTACTCATAAAAATTAACTCAAAATGAATTAAAGACTTAAATGTAAGAAAACAGAGGGGGAAAAATGTTTTTCCCCAACTCTTTGACACTAGTCTTGACAATGATTTTTTTGACTAGGATACCAAAAGCACAAGCAGCAAAAGTAAAAATAAAAGAGTCAAATTATATAAAATTAAAAAGGATCTGGATAGCAAAAGAAATAGTAAACAAAATGAAAAGCCAACCTATGAAATGGGAGAAAATAATTTCAAATAATATATCTAATAAGTGATTATTAGCCAAAATATGCAACTCAATACCCAAAATAAATAATCCAATTTAAAAAATGGGCAGAGGGCCTGAGTAGACATTTTTCCAAAGAAGATACACAAATAAAAAACAAGTATATCAAAAAATGCTCCAAGGGAGGAGGGGCAAGATGGCAGAGAAGTAGGAGACCCTATAACCCCTAAAGTGAGCTAATTACCAGAACACTCTGAACACCCATGAAATCAGCCTGAGATATAGGATTACACACTTCTGGATCTCTATGGGAGCAGAAGACACCCAGTGGAGAGGTAAAGCCTACTGGAAACAATCGGACTGATATCAGAGGATAAACAGAATGGGGAGGGAGCCACCAGAAGCGACCCATTGGAAAGTAATACCCCAGTAAAAGAGTGTCCTGTGACTGGGGACCAGCATTAACTTGGAGTCTGGTTAAAAGCACTCAAAAAGAGCAAAAGATCTTAAAGGGCAACTGGTGGAATTGGGCAGTCATGGGCACAGGCTTAAGCCCACAGACCCAGGATGGCCACTGTCTATGACCACCCATGCCAGAGAGAGTATGGCAGAGCCCCTGGGGTTATGCAGCTTGCATCATGGCTTGCTGGGAACACTCCCACCCCCACATGAAGGAATCTGGTGACGGTATCAGCCTGCACTCCCTAGAACTTTTGCGCACTGCACATCTGGGTTCTGACCCACTCCCTGCCAGCCCTGAGAAAGCTCCATCCTGGAGCTAGCTGGTGGTCTCTAGGACCAGTTCAGATCTGGACTCTCCCAGCTGGGGCCTGAAGGAACTCAGTGCGATCTCCTTCAGTAGCAACTTGAGGTCTGGACTCCAGACAGCAATCCCAGCAAAGGCAGCCACCCAAAGTGGGCTCCCTGAACCAATATTGCTTGCAGTTTTAGGTGCAAGGGGGTGCAGAGACAAGTGGCCACTGCAGGCGACTCCTGAGATGGTGGCTGGGGACATGCACTACCTGTGGGAGGTTGCACGGCTCAGCGGGGTTTGCAGAGAGGGAGTCTGTGTTCAGGACAACCCAGAGGGAAGCAAACTGAGGCTTCTTTCTGAAACGGAGCTCTCGGTGCAGTTTGCTTTCCACTACACCTCCAAAAAGCCACAAAAAGCTGCCAAAGAACAAAAACCTCCAGAGAACAAAAACCTCCAGAGCCTGAAAAACTGGTTTCCACAGAGCCCAGCCCCATGATGGGGGCAGGAGGACTCAACCCAAGCGAGACTGCCTGAAAACCAATGCGGCAGGCCCCTCCCCCAGAAGGCAAGCCAAAAGAATGAGAGGACAACTACCACAGGGTTCCCATAAAACTGTAAAACCTCAATATAAGGGGAAACAATATATTAAGCTCCTGGTATTGCCCTAAAGCCTGTATATTTCATAGATACAACTTTTATTTTTAATCCATTCTCACTATTCTTGCTCTTTTTAATTTTTTTAACCTACTTACCATTACAACTAGAGGTTCAATACAATGCATTTCATAATAACATTTTAACTTGGACTTTTTCCATACATATACCTGTGTTTTACTTTTTCTTTTCTTTTTTTAAAAATATGCATATAGATATAAGCTTCAAGGTAATCCTCTTTCCCTAATCAATACTACCCCTATATATAAACAAGTTTTAATCTCCCTTTATCTCTGGAGAGTTGAATCCCTTAACAAGATATCAAGAAAATACACCCAGGAATAATCAAAATAACCTTCTTTGCCTATATTGAAGATCACCCTCCAATCTTTTTCTTCTATCAGTGTTTCTGTGTATTTGTTTTTGTTTGGTATTATATAAAACCTATCCTTGGGGTTCATTTTGGCTGGGTTCTTTTTTTTTTTTCCCCTTGTCATTTACTTTTGTCAGTCTTTTTGTTTGTCCGTTTTTGTTTGTTTACCTTATACATCTTACCTTTGGGGCCCATTCTGGCTGGGTCTTCTCTTTTTTCTTCTCTCTTACTTTTTTTTCTTTTTTCTTTCTTTTTGGTGGTGACTTCTGATTGTTCAGAAGCGTTCCAGGTGCACCTTGCCTGGATTGTGATTGATATATTCAGCTACACATCCCCTCAACCACCTCTCACCAAAATGACTAGAAGGAAGAACACCCAATAGAGGAAAAATTCAGAGACTGTGCCCTCTCCATAAGTACTATTGGATATGGACATAAATAGTATGTCAGAAAGGGAATTCAGGGTAACAATTATCTATGCAATGTCTAGGTTGGATTAAAATCATTAGTGACAACATAGAATCTCTAAGGGCAAAAGTGAAAACCTCCTGGAAAGAAGCTAAAAATGCCATCAATGAGATCCAATCTAATCTAAATACTCTAACAGCTAAGGTAACTGAGGCAGAAGATAGAATTAGTGATCTAGAGGACGAAGTGATAGAGAAAAAGGATCAGGAGGAGGCATGGAAGAAACAGCTTGAGGCCATGGAAACAGATTAGGAAAATAAATGACGCCATAAAATGTTCCAAAGTCAGAATTATTGGGATCCCTGAGGGGGTGGAGAGAGAGAGAGAAGACTAGAAGATACAGTTGAACAAAGTCTGGATGATGTTTAAAAGAATATGTGAGGGGCGCCTGGGTGGCTCAGTGGGTTGGGGCCTCTGCCTTCAGCTCAGGTCATGATCCCAGGTCCTGGGATCGAGCCCCGCATCGGGCTCTCTGCTCAGCAGGGAGCCTGCTTCCTCCTCTCTCTCTCTCTGCCTGCCTCTCTGCCTACTTGTGATCTCTCTCTCTGTCAAATAAATAATAATAATAATAATAAAAAAGAATATGTGACACCAAGCCGGCACTACAAGAAATATTAAGGGGGGTTCTATAGAAGAAGAAAGAACCCAAGAGTGACATAGAACAGAAATTTACAGAGACAATCTATAGAAACAAGGACGTCACAGGCAACATGATGTCAATAAAAGCATATCTTTCAATAATCACTCTCAACATGAGTGGCCTAACTGCTCCCATAAAGTGGCAAAGGGTTGCGCATTGGATAAAACAACAGGACCCGTCCATATGTTGTCTACAAGAGACCCATTTGGAACCTAAGGATACATCCAGACTGAAAGTGGAAGGATGGAGAAGCATCTTTCATGCCAAGGGCCTCAAAAGAAAGCTGGGGTAGCGATTTTCATATAAGATAAATTAGATTTTAACCTAAAGATTGTAGTCAGAGATAAAGAAGGACACTGCATCATTCTTAAAGGGCCTATCCACCAAGAAGATCTAATAATTATAAATATTTATGCCCCCAATATGGGAGCATGGGAGCACCCAACTACATAAGACAACTGTTAATCAAGATAAAGAGTCATACTGATATGAATACATTAATAGTAGGGGATCTTAATATGCCATTCTCAGTAACATACAGATCACCCAAGCAGAAATCAGTAAAGAAACAAGAGCACTGAATGACACATTGGACCAGATGGACCTCATATATATATATACAGAACATTCCACCCTAAAACAACAGAATACCCATTCTTCTCAAATGCACATGGAACTTTCTCCAGAATAGACCACGTACTGGATTACAAATCAGGGCTCAACCAATACCGAAAGATTGAGATTATTCCCTGCATATTCTCAGACCATAATGCTTTAAAACTGGAACTCAACCACAAGAAAAAGTTTGGAAGGAATTCAAACACTTGGAAGCTAAAGACCAACCTGCTTATGAATGTTTGGATCAACCGGGAAATCAAAGAACTTAAACAATTCATGGAAACCAATGAGAATGTAGACACTTTGGTACAAAACCTATGGGATACGGCAAAGGCAGTCCTAAGGGGGAAATACATAGCCAACCAACCCCCCAAAAAAAAAAAAAAAAAAAAAAAAAAAAGGAAAATCTAGAATACACCAGCTCTCTTTACACCTTAAAGAACTGGAGAATCAACAACAAATTAAGCCAACCTCACACAAAAGAAGGGAAATAATCAAGATTAGAGTGGAGATCAATGAGATAGAAACTAGAGCTACAGTAGAGCACATCAATGAAACTAGAAACTGGTTTTTTGAAAGAATCAATAAGATCAATAAACCATTGGCCAAACTAATCCAAAAGAAAAGAGAGAGGACCCAAATTAATAAAATTATGAATGAAAAGGAGAGATCACAACTAACACCAAGGAAATAGAAACAATCATCAGAAATTATTATCAACAATTACATGCCAATAAGTTAACCTGGATGAAATCTAGACGAAATGGATGCATTCCTGGAAACCTATAAACTTCCAAAACTGAATCAGGAAGAAATTGACAACCTGAATAGACCAATATCTAGTAACAAGATTGAAGCAGTGATCAAAAACCTCCCCCAAAAACAAGAGCCATGGACCTGATAGATTCCCTGGAGAATTCTACCAAACATTCAAAGAAGAATTAATACCTAGTCTCCTGAAGCTGTTTCAAAAAATAAAAACAGAAGGAAAACTATCAGATTCTTCTTATGAAGCCAGTATTACCCTGATCCTCAAATCAGGAAAAGAGCCCACCAAAAAGGAGAATTTCAGACCAATATCCCCAATGAATATGGATGCCAAGATTCTCAACAAGATCCTAGCTAATAGGATCCAACAGTACATTAGAAAGATTATCCACTATGACCAGGTGGGATTTATCCATGGGTTGCAAGGGTGGTTCAACATTTGCAAATCAATCAATGTGATGGGACAAATCAGTAAGAGAAGAGAGAAGAACCACATGGTCCTCTCATTTGATGCAGAAAAAGCATTTGACAACATACAGCATCCATTCCTGATTAAAATTATTCAAAGTATAGGGATAGAGGGAACGTTCCTTAACTTCATAAAATCCGTCTATGAAAAACCCACAGTGAATATCATCCTCAATGGGGAAAAGCTGACAGCCTTCCCTTTGAGCTCAGGAACATGACAAAGATGTCCATTCTCGCCACTGTTGTTCAATATAGAACTAGAAGTCCTAGCAACAGCAATTAGACAACAAAAAGAAATAAAAGGTATTCAAAATAGCAAAAAAGAAGTCAAACTCTCTTCGCAGATGACATGATATTTTATATGGAAAAGCCGAAAGACTCCACCCCCAAACTACTAGAACTCATACAGTAATTCAGTAATGTGACAGGATACAAAATCAATGTACAGAATTCAGTTGCTTTCTTATACACTAACAATGAAAAAATAGAAAGGGAAATTACAGAATCTATTCCATTTACTATAGCACCAAGATCCATAAGATACCTGGGAATAAACCTAAGCAAAAAGGTAAAGGATCTATACTCAAGGAACTACAGAACACTCATGACAGAAACTGAAGGAGACACAAAAAGATGGAAGACCATTCCATGCTCATAGATCAGAAGAATAAACTTTGTTAAAATGTCTATACTGCCTAGAGCAATCTATACTTTCAATGTCATCCTGATCAAAATTCTACCAGCATTTTTCAAAGAGCTGGAACAAACAACCCTAAAATTTGTATGGAACCAGAAGAGACTCTGAATTGCTAAGGAAATATTGAAAAAGAAAAACAAAATTGGGGATATCACATTGCCTGATTTCAAGCTTTACTAAAAAGCTGTGGTCACCAAGACAGCACGGTACTGGCACAAAAACAGACACATAGACCAGTAGAATAGAGTAGAGAGCCCAGATATGGACCTTCAACTCTATGGTCAAATCTTTGACAAAAAAGGAAAAAATATACAGTGGAAAAAAGACAGTCTCTTCAATAAATGGTGCTGGGAAAATTGGGCAACTATGCATAGAAGAATGAAAGTCACCATTCTCTTACACCATACACAAAGATAAACTTGAAATGGATAAAAGACCTCAACATGAGGCAGGAATCTACCAAAATCCTATAGGAGAACATAGGCAGTAACCTCTTTGACATTGGCCACCGCAACTTCTTTTAAGTTGTCTCCAAAGGCAAAGGAAACAAAAGCGAAAATGAACTTTTGGGACTTCATCAAGATCAAAACTTCTGCACAGCAAAGGAAACAGTCAACCAAACAAGGAGGCAACCCATGGAATGGGAGAAGATATTTGCAAATGATACTACAGACAAAGGGCTGATATCCAAGATCTATAAAGAACTCCTCAAACTCAACACACACAAAACAGATAATCATGTCAAAAATGGGCAGAAGACATGAACAGACACTTCTCCAAAGAAGACATACAAATGGCTAACAGATGAAAAATGTTCATCATCATTAGCCATCAGGGAGATTCAAATCAAAACCACATTGAGATACCACCTTACATCAGTTAGAATGGCCAAAATCAACAAGATAGTAAACAACAAGTGTTGCAGAGGATGTGGAGAAAGGGGAACCCTCTTAATACTGTTGGTGGGAATGCAAGTTGGTGCAGCCACTTTGGAAAATAGTGTCGAGATTCCTTAAGAAATTAAAAATAGAGTTACCTTATGACCCTGCAATTGCACTACCCAAAGATACAGATATAGTGAAAAGAACGGCCATCTGTACCCCAATGTTCATAGCAGCAATGGTCACAGTCACCAAACTGGAAAGAACCAAGACAACCTTTAACAGACGAATGGATAAAGAAGATATGGTCCATATTTACAATGGAGTATTATGCCTCCATCAGAAAGGATGAATACCCAACTTTTGTATCAACATGGACGGGACTGGAAGAGATTATGCTGAGTGAAATAAGTCAAGCAGAGAGAGTCAATTATCATATGGTTTCACTTACTTGTGGAGCATAAGGAATAACACAGAGGACATTGGGAGATGGAGAGAAGTGAGTGGGGGGAAATCAGAGGGGGAGATAAACCATGAGAAACTGTGGACTCTGAGAAACAAACTGAGGGTTTTGGAGAGGAGGGGGTTGGGGTGTTGGTTGAGCCTGGTGATGGGTATTAAGGAGGGCACGTATTGCATGAAGCACTGGGTGTGGTGCATAAACAATGGATTTTGGAACACAAAAAAATAAAATAAAATAAGATTTAAAAAAAATGATGCTCTATATTACTAATCATCAGGGAAATGCAAATTAAAACCATAAGAAATATTACTCCACACCTCTCAACCTGCCTATTATCAAAAAAGAAAAGAATTTAGTATTGCCAAGGATGTGGAGAAAAGGGAACCCTGTGCATTACTGATGGGAATGTAAATGGGTACAGCCACTATGGAAAACAATATGGAATTTCCTCAAAAATTAAAAATGGAACTACTATATGATCCAGCATCCTACTTCTGGGTATATATCTAAAGGAAATGAAATTAGGTGAAATTAGGATCATAAAGAGAATCCTGTATTGTAGCATTATTCGTTTTTATTGCCAATATATAGAAAAAATTTAAGTGTCAGTTTATGGATGAGTATATAGAGAACATGTGGGGTATATATACAAACATGGACACCATACACACACACACATGCATATACCAGACCATACATGGCATATATATAGCAAATATATATACCACATATAGATGTATATATATATACATATGTATGCATGTATATATATATATATATATATATATATATATATATATATATATATATCAGATTTATATGTCACATATATGTATGCATATATACTTACATCAGATTTATATACAGACATATTCATATACATACAGCACACAATGAACTATTGTTCAGCCATGAGAAAGAAGGAAGTCCTGTCATCTGGGACAAAACTGATGGACCTTGAGAGCATTATGCTAAGAGAAGCTTATACTGTTATGGTATAACATATGTGTGGACTCTAAAAACATCAAACTCAGAAACAGAGAATAAAATGGTGGTGGCCAGGGGCTGAGGGAGAAATAGGAAGATGTAGGTCAAAAGGTACAAAGATTTAGTTATATGATACATAAATTCTGGAGGTTTAAGGTACAGCATGGTATCAATTATTAACAATACTGTATTATATACTTGAGTGTTGCTATGAGAGATCTCTAATTTTCTCACTATAATAACCATAATGTGGTAATTATGTGAGGTGAAGGATATGTTAACTAACCTTACTGTGGTAAACATTTTTCAGTATATAGATACATCAAATCATCATTCTGTATACCTTAAACTTACACAACATGATATGTCAGTTATAACTCAAGAAAGTTGGGAAAATAAAGTAGGTAGGGAGAAAGAATACATCATGACATCATGGTACATTCACAGGACTGCCTGTGTAAAAAGCTGCTGTTAGTTAAATGAGATAAAAACTAGGAGTATATGAGTATAATTCTCACCAGAGCTGTTTTTTGTTGTTACAGTGGGGATAAAAGTCTTGCTGAAGATACTTCAAAAAATAGTAATGGAATAGACAGTAAAGCTTATTGTAGGGTGATCAGAGAAGTAGGATAATATCTATAGGGGATATGGAATCTAAAAGATATTTTTTTCTATTTATTAAATGTATTATATTCCTATATTTCAAAATCAAAATAGCATTAAAGTTACATATTGTGAAATATTTCTACCATGAAATTCTCTTAGTGTTCTTTATGATTACTTTTTTTGAAAGATTGTTTTATATTCCTCAATTTCTTTTCTTTTTTTTAAAGATAGTATTTATTTATTTATTTATTTATTTATTTTTAATTTTGTTTTTTATAAACATATATTTTTATCCCCAGGGGTACAGGTCTGTGAATCGCCAAGTTTACACACTTCACAGCACTCACCATAGCACATACCCTCCCCATTGTCCATAACCCCCCCCCTTCTCCTAACCCCCCTCCCCCCATCAACCCTCAGTTTGTTTTGTGAGATTAAGAGTCACTTATGGTTTGTCTCCCTCCAAATCCCGTTTTGTTTCATTTACTCTTCTCCTACCCCCTTAACCCCCCATGTTGTATCTCCTCTCCCTCATATCAGAGAGATCATATGATAGTTGTCTTTCTCCGATTGACTTATTTCGCTAAGCATGATACCCTCTAGTTCCATCCACGTCGTCGCAAATGGCAAGATTTCATTTCTTTTGATGGCTACATAATATTCCATTGTGTATATATACCACTTCTTCTTTATCCATTCGTCTGTTGATGGACATCTAGGTTCTTTCCATAGTTTGGCTATTGTAGACATTGCTGCTATAAACATTCGGGTGCACGTGCCCCTTCGGATCACTACGTTTGTATCTTTAGGGTAAATACCCAGCAGTGCAATTGCTGGGTCATAGGGTAGTTCTCTTTTCAACATTTTGAGGAACCTCCATGCTGTTTTCCAGAGTGGTTGCACCAGCTTGCATTCCCACCAACAGTGTAGGAGGGTTCCCCTTTCTCCGCATCCTCGCCAGCACCTGTCATTTCCTGACTTGTTCATTTTAGCCATTCTGACTGGTGTGAGGTGATATCTCATTGTGGTTTTGATTTGTATTTCCCTGATGCCGAGTGATATGGAGCACTTTTTCATGTGTCTGTTGGCCATCTGGATGTCTTCTTTGCAGAAATGTCTGTTCATGTCTTCTGCCCATTTCTTGATTGGATTATTTGTTCTTTGGGTGTTGAGTTTGCTAAGTTCTTTATAGATTTTGGACACTAGCCCTTTATCTGATATGTCATTTGCAAATATCTTCTCCCATCCTGTCAGTTGTCTTTTGGTTTTGTTAACTGTTTCCTTTGCTGTGCAAAAGCTTTTGATCTTGATAAAATCCCAATAGTTCGTTTTTGCCCTTGCTTCCCTTGCCTTTGGCGATGTTCCTAGGAAGATGTTGCTGCGGCTGAGGTCGAAGAGGTTGCTGCCTGTGTTCTCCTCAAGGATTTTGAGGGATTCCTTTCTCACATTGAGGTCCTTCATCCATTTTGAGTCTATTTTCGTGTGTGGTGTAAGGAAATGATCCAATTTCATTTTTCTGCATGTGGCTGTCCAATTTTCCCAACACCATTTATTGAAGAGGCTGTCTTTTTTCCATTGGACACTCTTTCCTGCTTTGTTGAAGATTAGTTGACCATAGAGTTGAGGGTCTATTTCTGGGCTCTCTATTCTGTTCCATTGATCTATGTGTCTGGTTTTGTGCCAGTACCATGCTGTCTTGATGATGACAGCTTTGTAATAGAGCTTGAAGTCCAGAATTGTGATGCCACCAACTCTGGCTTTCTTTTTCAATATTGCTTTGGCTATTCGAGGTCTTTTCTGGTTCCATATAAATTTTAGGATGATTTGTTCCATTTCTTTGAAAAAAATGGATGGTACTTTGATAGGAATTGCATTAAATGTGTAGATTGCTTTAGGTAGCATAGACATTTTCACAATATTTATTCTTCCAATCCAGAAGCATGGAACATTTTTCCATTTCTTTGTGTCTTCCTCAATTTCTTTCATGAGTACTTTATAGTTTTCTGTGTATAGATTCTTAGTCTCTTTGGTTAGGTTTATTCCTAGGTATCTTATAGTTTTGGGTGCAGTTGTAAATGGGATTGACTCCTTAATTTCTCTTTCTTCTGTCTTGTTGTTGGTGTAGAGAAATGCAACGGATTTCTGTGCATTGATTTTATATCCTGACACTTTACTGAATTCCTGTACAAGTTCTAGGAGTTTTGGAGTGGAGTCTTTTGGGTTTTCCACATATAGTATCATATCATCTGCAAAGAGTGATAGTTTGACTTCTTCTGCCGATTTGGATGCCTTTAATTTCCTTTTGTTGTCCGATTGCTGAGGCTAGGACTTCTAGTACTATGTTGAATAGCAGTGGTGAGAACGGACATCCCTGCCATGTTCCTGACCTTAGCGGAAAAGCTTTCAGTTTTTCTCCATTGAGAATGATATTTGCGGTGGGTTTTTCATAGATGCCTTTGATGATATTGAGGTATGTGCCCTCTATCCCTACACTTTGAAGAGTTTTGATCAGGAAGGGATGCTGTACTTTGTCAAATGCTTTTTCAGCATCTATGGAGAGTATCATATGGTTCTTGTTCTTTCTTTTATTAATGTGTTGTATCACATTGATTGATTTGCGGATGTTGAACCAACCTTGCAGGCCTGGAATAAATCCCACTTGGTTGTGGTGAATAATCCTTTTAATGTACCGTTGAATCCTCTTGGCTAGTATTTTGGTGAGAATTTTTGCATCTGTGTTCATCAAGGATATTGGTCTGTAGTTCTCTTTTTTGATGGGATCCTTGTCTGGTTTTGGGATCAAGGTGATGCTGGCCTCATCAAATGAGTTTGGAAGTTTTCCTTCCATTTCTATTTTTTGGAACAGTTTCAGGAGAATAGGAATTAGTTCTTCTTTAAATGTTTGGTAGAATTCCCCCGGGAAGCCGTCTGGCCCTGGGCTTTTGTTTGTTTGGAGATTTTTGATGACTGTTTCAATCTCCTTACTGGTTATGGGTCTGTTGAGGCTTTCTATTTCTTCCGGGTTCAGTTGTGGTAGTTTATATTTCTCTAGGAATGCATCCATTTCTTCCAGATTTTCAAATTTGTTGGCGTAGAGTTGCTCATAGTATGTTCTTATCATTGTCTGTATTTCTTTGGTGTTCGTTGTGATCTCTCCTCTTTCATTCATGATTTTATTTATTTGGGTCCTTTCTCTTTTCTTTTTGATAAGTCTGGCCAGGGGTTTATCGATCTTATTAATTCTTTCAAAGAACCGGCTCCTAGTTTCGTTGATTTGTTCTATTGTTTTTTTGGTTTCTATTTCATTGATTTCTGCTCTGATCTGTATGATTTCTCTTCTCCTGCTGGGTTTAGGGTTTCTTTCTTGTTCTTTCTCCAGCTCCTTTAGGTGTAGGGTTAGGTTGTGTACCTGAGACCTTTCTTGTTTCTTGAGAAAGGCTTGTACCGCTATATATTTTCCTCTCAGGACTGCCTTTGTTGTGTCCCACAGATTTTGAACCGTTGTGTTTTCATTATCATTTGTTTCCATGAATTTTTTCAACTCTTCTTTAATTTCCTGGTTGACCCATTCATTCTTTAGAAGGATGCTGTTTAGTCTCCATGTATTTGGGTTCTTTCCAAATTTCCTCTTGTGATTGAGTTCTAGCTTCAGAGCATTGTGGTCTGAAAATATGCAGGGAATGATTCCAATCTTTTGATAACGGTTGAGACCTGATTTAGGACCGAGAATATGATCTATTCTGGAGAATGTTCCATGTGCACTAGAGAAGAATGTGTATTCTGTTGCTTTGGGATGAAATGTTCTGAATATATCTGTGATGTCCATCTGGTCCAGTGTGTCATTTAAGGCCTTTATTTCCTTGTTGATCTTTTGCTTGGATGATCTGTCCATTTCAGTGAGGGGGGTGTTAAACTCCCCTACTAGTATTGTATTATGGTTGATGTGTTTCTTTGGTTTTGTTATTAATTGGTTTATAGAGTTGGCTGCTCCCATGTTAGGGGCATAGATATTTAAAATTGTTAGATCTTCTTGTTGGACAGTTCCTTTGAGTATGATATAGTGTCCTTCCTCATCTCTTATTATAGTCTTTGGCTTAAAATCTAATTGATCTGATATAAGGATTGCCACTCCTGCTTTCTTCTGATGTCCATTAGCATGGCAAATTCTTTTCCACCCCCTCACTTTAAATCTGGAGGTGTCTTCGGGTTTAAGATGAGTTTCTTGTAGGCAACATATAGATGGGTTTTGTTTTTTTATCCATTCTGATACCCTGTGTCTTTTGATTGGGGCCTTTAGCCCATTAACATTCAGGGTAAGTATTGAGAGATATGAATTTAGTGCCATTGTATTGCCTGTAAGGTGACTGTTACTGTATATTGTCTCTGTTTCTTTCTGATCTACTACTTTTAGGGTCTCTCTTTGCTTAGAGGGCCCCTGTCAATATTTCCTGTAGAGCTGGTTTGGTATTTGCGAATTCTTTCAGTTTTTGTTTGTCCTGGAAGCTTTTAATCTCTCCTCCTATTTTCAATGATAGCCTAGCTGGATATAGTATTCTTGGCTGCATGTTTTTCTTGTTTAGTACTCTGAATATATCGTGCCAGCTCTTTCTGGCCTGCCAGGTCTCTGTGGATAAGTCTGCTGCCAATCTAATATTTTTACCATTGTACGTTACAGAATTCTTTTCCCCGGGCTGCTTTCAGGATCTTCTCTTTGTCACTAAGACTTGTAAATTTTACTATTAGGTGACGGGGTGTGGACCTATTCTTACTGATTTTGAGGGGGGTTCTCTGAACCTCCTGGATTTTGATGCTTGTTCCCTTTGCCATATTGGGGAAATTCTCTCCAATAATTCTCTCCAATATACCTTCTGCTCCCCTCTCTGTTTCCTCTTCTTCTGGAATCCTAATTATTCTAATGTTGTTTCGTCTTATGGTGTTACTTATCTCTCGAATTCTCCCCTCGTGGTCCAGTAGCTGTTTGTCCCTCTTTTGCTCAGCTTCTTTATTCTCTGTCATTTGGTCTTCTATATCGCTAATTCTTTCTTCTGCCTCATTTATCCTAGCAGTGAGAGCCTCCATTTTTGATTGCACCTCATTAATAGCTTTTTTGATTTCAACTTGGTTAGATTTTAGTTATTTTATTTCTCCGGAAAGGGCTTTTATCTCTCCGAAGAGGGTTTCTCTAATATCTTCCATGCCTTTTTCGAGCCCGGCTAGAACCTTGAGAATCGTCATTCTGAACTCTAGATCTGACATACTACCATTGTCTGTATTGATTAGGTCCCTAGCCTTTGGTACTGCCTCTTGTTCTTTTTTTTGTGGTGAATTTTTCCACCTTTTCATTTTGTCCAGATAAGAGTATATGAAGGAGCAAGTAAAATACTAAAAGGGTGGCAACAACCCTAGGAAAATATGCTTTAGCCAAATCAGAAGAGATCCCAAATCGTGAGGGGGGAGAAAGGGGATAAAAAGAGGTTCAGAAAGGAAAAAAAAAAAAATTAAAAAAAGAAAACCAATAAAGAAAAAATATAAAAAGGAAAAATATATATATATATATTAGATAAACTAGTTAAAAAACGTTAAAAAAGAAAAGCGTAAAAGTTAAAAAAAATTTAGCAGAAGAAAAAAAAATTGAAAAAGAAAAAAAAAATTAAATTAACTGCAAGGCTAAAGAATCATGGGGAGAAAGCCATGAGTTCCGAGCTTTGCTTTCTCCTCCTCTGGAATTCTGCTGCTCTCCTTGGTATTGAAACTGCACTCCTTGGTAGGTGAACTTGGTCCTGGCTGGGTTTCTTGTTGATCTTCTGGGGGAGGGGCCTGTTGTAGTGATTCTCAAGTGTCTTTGCCCCAGGCGGAGTTGCACCGCCCTTACCTGGCCGGTCTGAGTAATCCGCTCTGAGTACTCTGCTCTGGTTTGCTTTCGGGAGCTTTTGTTCCCTGAGCACTTTCTGTAGAGTTCCGGAGGGCGGTAATGAAGATGGTGGCCTCCCGGTCTCTGGCCTGGAGGAGCCAAGAGCTCGGGGCCCCACTCCTTAGTGCGCCCTCAGAGATCAGCTCCCAATTATTCCCGTCACCCTGGCCTCCGGCCATGCTCCAAGCTGACCGAGCCTGCGACCGGTTCAAAGTAACCCCCAGCTTAGAGCTCACTCCTCGGCTCTGTCTCTGTAGCCGGCTTCCCCGTTCTAATACCTGTAAGCTCTGCAACACTCAGACATCCCCGATCCTTCTGTGACCCTGCGGGACCTGAGGCCACGCTGACCCCACGTGGGCTTCACCCCGGTTAAGCCTCTGGAGCGATGTCCCTCAGCGGAACAGACTTTTAAAAGTCCTGATTTTGTGCTCCGTTGCTCCGCCACTTGCCGGGAGCCGGCCCCTCCCCCCGCGGTCTATCTTCCCGTCGCTTTGGATTCACTTCTCCGCCCGTCCTACCTTTCAGAAAGTGGTTGATTTTCTGTTTCTAGAATTGCTGTTCTTCTTCTCTTCGATCTCCCGTTGGATTTGTAGGTGTTTGCAATCTTTAGATAAGCTATCTAGCTGATCTCCCGCTACCTGAAGTAGTCTCAGCCTGCTACTTCTCCGCCATCTTGACTCCTCCCAAGATAGTATTTCTATTCCTCAATTTCTATTCAATTGGAAATATAAATTCTCAGTTATCCTACTCCCTTTTCATACCCATTAGGTAAGTAATATAAAATTTTTTTTTATTTAGCAGTATATAAAGAAAACATTATATCAGCCTTTCTCATTCCTTTTTACAGCTATATTGTATCCTTTGTACCATGTCTTCTTCTTTGAAGCATGATTTCAGTTTCTTCCAAGAAACTCTGGTACCCAAGATTAACCCTCTGTTCTCTTAGATTCTCTAATATTTCTTGATGATCTCTTCTTGGATCCCTGGCTTTATATCCCATCTATATACCAGAGGCTTTCAAATTTGCCTCTTAGGTCTGGATGTATGTGCTGAACTTCAAATTATTACATCCATCTGTCTACTCACTATATTTGCCTAGCTAATATGCACCTTGATTTTGATAAATTGAAAAAAAAAATCCTGATCTCCATCAGAGTTGTGCACACAAAGCTCCTCCTACAGAATTACCTATTGTGATGATTAATTTTATGGGCCAATTTGACAGGGCTAAAAGATACCCAGATAGCTGGTAGAACATAATTTGTAGGTGTGTCTGTGAAGGTGTTTCTGGAAGAAATTAGCAATTGAATCAGTAGACTGAGTAAAGATCTACTCTCACAATGTGAGCAGACATCATCCAATCTGTTGAAGTCTGGAGAAGAACAAAAAAGTAAAGGAAGGGGGCGCCTGGGTGGCTCAGTGGGTTAAAGCCTCTGCCTTCAGCTCAGGTCATGATCACAGGTTCCTGGGATCGAGCCCCATGTCGGGCTCTCTGCTCAGTGGGGAGCCTGCTTCCTCCTCTCTCTCTCTCTCTCTGCCTGCCTCTCTGCCTACTTGTGATCTCTGTCAAATAAATAAATAAAAAATCTAAAAAAAAAAAAGTAAAGGAAGAGCAAATTCCCTCTTTTTGACTTCAATATACAATTTTCTTGTCCTTGGACCCAAAGCATTAGTTCTTGGACCTTTCGATTTTGGAACTTATACCAGTGGCCCCCTGGTACTCAGGCTTTGGACTGATTACACTACTGGCTTTCTAGGTTCTTTAGCTTGCAAATGTCAGATTGTGGGTGATAGGAAAGAGGGAAGAAAGGAAAAGAGAAGAAAAGAGAAGAGAAAAGAAAAAAAAAGAAAAGAAGAAAGGAAAGGGAAAGAAAGGGGAAGAGAAGAGGAAAAGAAAGGAAGGATGGAAGAGGGAAGGAAAGAAAGAGAGTGACAAAGAAAGGAGTGGGAGGGAGGGAAAAAGGAAAGGAAAGGAAAGGAAAAAAAGAAAGAAAGAAAGGAAAAGAAAAAGGAAGGAAGGAAGGAAAGGAGAGGGGGAGGGAAGGAAGAGAGCGAGAGAAAGAAAAGAAAATAAAAAAGAAAAGAAAATGTTCTTTTTCTTTGAAGAGTCCTGACTAATGTGTCCATCTAATTAATCTACAATTCCATCTTTCCCATTGTTCATGGCACAAAACTTGCTTGGTATTACTCTAATTGTTCTTTTTCACCAAGTCTAATTCCTCAGCAAATCCTGTGATCTTGACATTAAAATACATCCAGGATTAAAGAAAAAAAATCATAATCACCTCCTTCCTTCCTCTTTGATTACCTATTCTTAAAACATTTAGCAGAGTGATTCTTTTGGAGTACAAGACAAATCATACCACTTCCATGCCCAAAACTGTCTAAGCATCCCACATCAGTCAAAGTAAATGCTGACTTCATTACAGTGGTGAGCATAGTCTTACACAACCTGAACCCTTTTCTTTTCATCCCTTCTCCAAGTACTCTCATCTCTAGCCCCACATGCCCACTGCTGTCCCTCAAGTCATTCATATGAGTTGCTCCCACACCTTTTTATGTTTTGTAGAGTTCTCACATTTTTAGTTACCATGCTATTTAAAATGGCCATCTTAAGCATTCCTTCCCTGCTTAATTTTTAAGATAGTATTTATCATCTGTAGAATCTATTCTATACATTAGTTACTTATTTGCTTCCATGTCTATACAGGCAAGCATTTTTTGGTACATTTTGTTCACTGTTATATTGTCAGTGCCTAGAACATAGCAGGGCCTCAATAAGTATTTGGTGACCAAGTGATGGGTAGATAACTTAAGCCTATGCTTTTGGTGATTTTTCTTGTGTAGCTTAGTTCATGTCAGGAAGAAATGAACCATTTCAACATAAAATCTCTAGTAAGCAGAGAGTGGACCATTTTTACCTCATCTGCAATGATAGCAGAGGAAGCAAATATGTTTGAGAGTGAGATACACTGCTACCATCCAAAAACAAAAAACAAAGCCAAAAAACAAACAAAAGCCCCCCCCAAAAAACAAAACAAAACAAACAAAAACAAAAAAACCCTCTTGGATTAATGGGAATAATCTTCAAGGGCTCTCTACCTGAGGTTTTCTCTACTCTTCACTGACAACAAACTATTCTATAACACTCTTCCTACCTGAGCTGAAGCAAATTATGTTGGTATGTGTTGTTCATGAGATTTAGGAACATTTTGTTCCAAAATGCACATTGTACTGTGTATTTATGGATCTCTGAGCACGTAGGAACAACAAGGTTGAGAAAAATACATCACAATTTATTTTAATCCACATGGCCATATGTTAAACATAAAAAAAAAAAAACACACTTCAATGCTATTTTAAACTAAAAAAATAAATATTAAGACTAAAACCAGATAAAGGAAAAGGGGGGGGGACTTCTTAAATCTCCAATTTGCTTAGAATAATAAAAATATATTGGACTGATACTTCTGGTCTAAGTAATACTTTTTTGTTTTAACTTGTTCATTCTACTACAAACATATAGCAAAGATGCATGAAATATTTATAAACAAAGATGCAGCAGAGCTCCAAAAAAGATAAACAGAAATGGATTAGAAACAGAAAACAAGAGAAGAATAGATAGCAGTGTCTGGAGTTCAGCTCCTGTGTAAAAGTAACAAGAACTAAAATGTCCCTGTATGAGAGGGGCACATAAAATTAATCTAATGGAATGATCTGAAATAGACTTTAAAATTTATATCAGTGTATACTTATGATGTTAAAATGTATATAAGTAAGTAACTTTTTTTTTTAAGATTTTATTTATTTATTTGACAGACAAAGATCACAAGTAGGCAGAGAGGCAGGCAGAGAGAGGAAGGGAAGCAGGCTCCCTGATGAGCAGAGAGCCCAATGCGGGACTCAATCCCAGGACCCTGGGATCATGACCTGAGCCGAAGGCAGAGGCTTTAACCCACTGAGCCACCCAGGCGCCCCAGTAAGTAACTTTTTAATGTATTAAAATAAACCACCAACCCTAAAGTGAAAAAAAAAAAAATGAAACAAGAGGAGCTAGGTATTGTAGGAAAGCAAAATTTGCCAACCGAAAGTAGTTCTCTTTGGCATGTAGCTTATTTTAGACTGATTCTCTTTAAAGATTTTATTTATTTATTTGAGGGGCTGCAGGACCAGAGGGTGAGGGAAAAGGAGAGAGAGAATCCCAAAGCAGACTCTGTGTTGAGCATGGAGCCCTTGATTTCATAACCCCGAGATCATGACCTGAGCTGAAACCAAGAGCCAGTCATTCAACCAACCAAGCTGCCCAGGCGCTCCAGCTGATTCTTTTCTCTCTCTCTTTCTTTCTTTCTTTCTTTCTTTCTTTCTTTCTTTCTTTCTTTCTTTCTTTCTTTCTTTCTTTCTTTTTTTTTTTTATATTTTATTTATTTATTTGACACAGAGAGAGACAATGAGAGAGTGAGAGAGGGAACAGAAGCAAAGGGAGGGGCAGAGGGAGAAGCAGGCCTCCTGTGGAGCAGGGAGCCCGATGTGGGGCTCGATCCCAGAACCCTGAGATCGTGACCTGAGTGGAAGGCAGATGCTTAATGACTGAGCCACCCAGGCACCCTCCAGCTGATTATTTTTAAGAAAAAAAAGACTCAAGATGTTTTTCTTCTCCTCCTGCTTTTCCTTCTCCTCCTCTTCTTCCTCAACCTCCCTCTTCCCTCCTCCCCCTCTCCCTTCTTCTTTGTCTTCTAACTGCTTAAAAGGATTTAGATAGAAGACCTTCTCCAGGAAGGGAACTATCACCACGGATAATTACATTATAATATGAACTACTAGGTATGGTAGACAGGCAGGAACCTAGCAAAGTCTATTTAATCAAAGGCCTTTCTAGACCCCACTGTTTCTGAATGGCCCAGCAAACACTGTTTGTTTTTTTAATATTTATTCTTGCCGTTCATCTTGTGAATTACCTTCCTTCCCTTTGAAGCCCCAGACCTCTATAGCCTTCTCCTTAATTCAGAATGACTTACAGATCTCATTTTTCCTGCTTTTAAAATCTCTCATTTATGTAGATTCCCTGTATTTACATAATTTACTAGCCAGAAGAACTGTCAATTGTGAAAATTTTTCCTCCCAAACAGTATAAAATAGAAGCAATAAGAAATCAATGCAATGGTGAGTTTATCACTAAAATAAGAGTCTCTTTGTTCTGTGGACCAGATTCCGAGTGGGCTCATAGCATAGAATCTCTGGGTCAGGAAGTAAACCATGTAGTGGAATGGGGAACTCAACTCCTTGGTTAGTGGCCCGGAGGAAGTCTCACAACTTGTAGTCAGAGTCTGGGATAAGTCACTTCTAATCCTAAAAGGGAGTTCCCCCCAACCCATCGCATTCTAATAAAGGTTGTCAGTCTTTAACTAATCTTTAACAGATTTATGGACCCAGGGAGGCAGCAAACAAAGATGTAGACTTACTCTCAGAAGCTGTGTCACTCTGTCCACTGCCTTTGTTTGGGTCTGACACAGCCCTGATATTATGGGAGAGGCAATGAATCCAAACTAAAATTGTGTGTCTAAGATGTGTGGTGACCTCTTGCAAGATACAAACTTAAATGTCTCCAAGTTGCGGCTCAAAGTGAAGCTGGCTGACCTGAATTTCACATGAAAAGAAATTAAAAAAATAATAATAAACATTTGGTTTTGTTATACCACTGAGGTTTTATATTATTTCCTGTTTCATCAAGTGGTGCTAGTATCTTATTAATATAAGAATTTTTATTTGCTTAAAACAAAACAAAACAAAACAAAATAAAAGACCCAAGACACAGGTAAAGTATGCCAAAGGTCTTTTCTCGGTGTGGAAAAGAATAGAAATTCTGAACAGCTATAGAATTTTTACATAATAAACTATTAAATTCTATTTCAAAGCAACAAAATACAGAGGAGAGGTAAAGACACACAGAAAAAAGATGGTAACTACAAGAGAAATAATTCCAATGGCATCAATAATAATAAATGTTATCACATTGAACTGATTAAAAGACAATTTTTTTAAATTTCTTTTCAGCGTAACAGTATTCATTGTTTTTGCACCACACCCAGTGCTCCATGCAATCCGTGTCCTCTCTAATACCCACCACCTGGTTCCCCCAACCTCCCACCCCCGCCCTTTCAAAACCCTCAGATTGTTTTTCAGAGTCCATAGTCTCTCATGGTTC